>NC_041387.1:67273799-67548440 GCF_002162155.2 Triticum dicoccoides | reverse complement strand
GCCCCCGACCCCGACGTGCCACGCCTCCCTCCTTTGCTTCCTCCCCTCCCAACCTCGGCCGTCGTCGGGCCTGCCTCCTCGCCCCTGCACCCTCTGTAACCCCCCTCTCTCTACTAGCTAGGGTTAATTAGGTTAATTAGGTTATTTATTTAGTTATCAATTTATCTAGGTTGAATTTATATGAAATTTTAGGTAGGCTGAATTTATATGCAAATTTTAACTAGACATGTGATATGTGGACATGTCATGTTTTGGACATGTCATGTTTGGAATTTGGACATGTCATTTGGACATGTGATGTTCTGGTTCAATTTTGGTAAATGATCCAAGTGGCGTATGTTGCACCGGAATGTTGATTCACTTCCGTTCCGGTGAATTTCAGGCGCTCGATATGTCCATTTTTTAGCAAAGGTCATGCCGAAATTTTCCGTGAATTTTGGCATGATTTGTGCTAGATAGTAGGCATATCGAGTGCTGGCACATAGATTTCTTTTTTATGTCATTTCTCAATTTTTTTTCATACTTTTAGAAATAAACGAGGAGACTTAATCATAGGAAACATGTCGAACAACGAAGAAATTGGGCCTTCTGACCAAGATACAGACGAGATGGATTATGAGGGTGAACAAGAGTACCTCGACTATTTGACTGCTAAGCAAGGTTTGCAGGTCGGCCTCGATGATGGTACTGACGCCGACATCGACACCAATAGTGCCGGCACCGATGGCGGCAGCGAGACCGGCGGGGAAGGTACCAGCGTGGAAGATACCGGCGGGGAAGGTACCGGCGCCGATGCCGCTACCGAAAAAAGAAGCATAAGAAGCAGAGGATACGAAAACCTAACAAGCTAGGGATTGGACGACTAGTGATCACAAAGATGGCACTTGGCAAGTTTGAGCCATTAGAGCCGGAAGAACCTCGCAAGTGCTATGGGAACCAAGTAGGATGCATCCTACGGGAATGCGCGAGCATCAACGACGATGACTAAGGAGTAAAGAACATTTGACGCAGTTGCTCCTAACGAAGTTGCACAAGAGATTCAAGTTCCCCGACCGTGATGATAACATAGAACAACCGTGGGATGATCTGAAGATGAAAAACATTAACAATCACGCCATGGGCATGTTCAGCAATGATTTGGCCTCCTGGAATGGGAGGGTGAAACGAGCTATTGAGGCTGAGGAACCCCTGTCCAAGATTCTGGAGGAAAATCCGACACTTACGGAAGAGGAGTTTGAAAAGTTCAAGGACACTAGCGCTACCGAGGGAGCCAAGGCTAAGGCTTCGAAATTCAAGAGCCTTCAGCAAAGGAACATGGGGAAGCATCGCCTCGGAAGCCGTGGCTACCTCGATAAAAGGCCCATATGGGATAATGAGGACGCGGAACATGAAGCCGCGGGTCTCCCAGGCCCCTTCGTGAAGTTCACCAACCCCTTGGAGCATGACTTCATCAGGGCCCGCTACAAGCGGGACAAGGAAAAAAAGGTTTTTCACACGGACCAGATCACGAGGAAATTGATTAGACTACTGGTAATTATTCTTTTAGCACCTTACATTTAGCTCCATATCTAGTCGACTACACATTCCTAAACGGTTCACGCTCCTTCTGCAGAAGAAGCAACACCAGCTTGCAGCCGAAAGCCCTACTTCTCTGATGAGGCCCAAGTGGGACACCCCTCTCAGCCGGGCCTTGAACAAACTTAAGGGACTCCCTTTGGGCCAGCGGCCGCAATATGGTCGTGTGCACGGCGCTGGAGACGGCGCCACGTGGAAGGTGTTTTACAAGGAGGGCCCAGAGGCCAAGAAGCAGAAAAAGAAGTTTAGTCAGGCAGACATCAACGCGAAGGTGAAGCTTGCGGTCGATAAAAAAGCAGCTGAGAATGCAGAAAAAACAGCCGAGGAGAAAAGTGAGTTGCTACAGCGGGCAGTCAATGCAGCTGTAACTGCCTACAGAAATGATTTCGCTACTAACTTGGTTCCAGCTATCATCAACTGGGCGAAGGAAAATCCAAACAAGATGGTACATGATTTCCCGATGCCCAGTTTCGTTGGGAGCAACTCCATGAACAACAACAACACCGCACCATCACTTGCTCACGCAACCAGGCCTCCTCTCACAGTCGCTCCCGCTCATAGCAGCCCATCCTCCGTCTCTGGCGTGCTAGGTGGGCCTTCGTCTTTCGCTGAGCTCGACGCCGTCACGGTAATTACATGTCGCACCAACATATATATATAGAATATTCCATTTTCGTTGCCTTTCGAATGTTTTACGCCACAGACATATGTGTTTGCAGGGCGAAGAAACCCCGTGCACCATACTCTACTTGATCAAAGGCCAGAAGGTGGACGTGGGAAAGGGGATGACATTGAACCCCTTGAAACCAACGTTCCACAACCAGCCGATCCCCGCTGGGCACTTCAGGGTTAGCTTGTCCAGCGTGAACTCGGGGCACAAGGCTTTGCCTCCTCCAGTACAGCATGTGGGAGAGGACGACGAGACCCCGCCGTGGATTGGAAGCTGCAAGGGTTGGGTGCTGCTATGGCCAAGAATCTTATTCATCTCGAGCCGGCCGAGAGCACACCAATAACCACACATCAACAAGCATGTGCGAAGACCACCACCCCGCCTACGCAATTACCAACTCCTGTAGTGCCGGGTGAGAGCGGCGGACGATGTGATAAAGGGGGTGCAATAGTACTGGTTGATGTAATCGGTCCTGTAGAACAGAGAATGGATGATGAGACGGAGGTCGACCCTATGGGTTTCCTCAATACAAACGCATATGACTATGACATAGATATGATGAGTCAACCATATGATGAATCGGGCTATCAGAATGCAAATGAGGATATGGATGATATACCTGGGCAGGAAGGTCGTTGGAAGGATTGCAAAAAGTCTCTCTTCATGAATTCCTCACAGGACACGCCTGAAGATGCCGCCTCAACATAGGCTCAACTAGTCGGGGGTCGTACAGTGCTTAGCTCGGGAACCCTGGGGTAGGGGTTAAGGAAGGGTCTGGAAGGTGTGCCCAAGAAAAAGGAGAGGAAGAGATCGGGGAAGATAACTGCCCCCGAACAAGACAGAGCACATAATAGCCAGACGATGGATTCTGAAGAGCGTGTACCCGTGAAAGGTGCGGCCATGTTCCATCTCACAGGCGAGCCGATGCTACCGCTGAAACCGCTGGAGGCACTATCAGGGGATCTCAGGAGACTACACGACCGTGTGCTGTCGACTGAGAAAAGCCTACTAGCCTCAAAGGATCCAGGATATCTGACATACGCGGCTCGTGTGCCTAAGGGGAAGTGCTACGTCAACACACGGCCCACGGAGGTGTTCTTCCTGCGGTTTGACCATATCTTTGAGATGTTTCTGACAAGGCAGCTCAATTTTACAATCGTCCACCTTTTTGCACTACATATGAGCTCCGTCATGAAGAGTGAAGAAGTCTCTGAAATCTGTGTGGCGGATCCGTACTACATGCACGAGTCTTTCTTGAGTTTCAGCGACTATGAGCGTGAAACTGCTAGGGACTACCTCCAAAACTTCATGGTACAAAATAAGGACCACGAAATTGTCCTCCTGCCTTATCATCCAAAGTAAGTCAGTTCCGGACAACCCTTTCGTACATTTCAATCATTCCTTCTCGCTCATATGGAGAATAATTTGAGGTGTCTTTTCCCCGCAGCAATGGGCGCACCGTCCTTATCGTTCTTTACCCACAAGTCTCCCACGCCGTGTATTTTGACCCTTCCAGGGACTACGAGAAAAAGGACTACACCCACATAATGAATATTCTAGATGATGCTCTCCAAGGCTTCCGCATTAGAGGTGGCCACATGCAGATCAGGAAGCAAAGGAACAAGAAGATGGGTTTCGCACATAAAACTAACTTCTCCTGCATCCATGTCCCAAAACCAAGCAAGAAGGATGGATTCTACATCATCCATCTCATGATTCTGTTCAACACGGATCACCAAAAGATTCGCATGAGAAGCAGAAATGATGATCATATCCACAAGTGGCTAGAATATCATGGAGAAGCAGATTATAAACTTAGAGATGACTTCTTTCGCATCCAAAGGGACATTGCGACGATCATCATGAAAGAAGTCATCGATGAGAAGGGGATGTTCCACCACGGCCCTATATCGTGAGCTGACGTTCGAACTCGCATATGCATGCAACGTCTAGACCTCACGCCGTTCAAGAAGCTAGGGTCCATCCTCGATGATATGGAAGGATGGAACTTCTAGTGATTTATGATGCTGATGATGATGATATGTGTCGGTTCAACTTGTATACTTTTTGTATCGATGAAACTCTGTGATGTCCACGGTCCCTGCCGAACTTGCATAACGCTACTTTGTTAGTTTGCGTATGATGACCTGCGTACCTCTAGTTAATTAGTTTGCATACTGTATGTTGCATCTAGTTGCGAACCCTTTCTTTGTCGTGTTGCTCTTGTATATTTTGTTGCATATGATTGTACATCCTCTTCATGAAGATGCATCTCTAACAGGTACCTAGTTTCTTGATGGCGAGATGGAAGTGCTATGTCTTGTACAAAGGGAAGGTTCCGGGGGTGTACAACGAGTGGCATGAGTGTCAGGCGCAAGTGAATGGGTTCTCGGGCGCCAGCCATAAAGGCTTCAAAAGCAGACAAGAAGGAGAAGCTAGTTACTTGAGGTTCACGCTAGCGCGAGAGAGGACTCGTAACCGCCACCTCATGTACTGCATAGTTCCGCTCTCACTCATTGTGATATCTCTTCTCGCTTATACCTTTGTTTAGATGGATGACATTGTAGTTGCAAGTATTCGAGAATTGCATGTATCGCTATTTTTGAGATGATGACAAGATACCAGTCTGTGTTGGATGATGATTATGATGAGACTATTTGTATGTATATGCTATGATTACATTTGTGGTCTCGCAGGCATTTGTATGTGTATCATGATGACATTTGTATGTGCTAAAGATTCTTCTATAAAGCTTGTTCAAATACAAAACAAATATGCAGAAAAGAACAAAAAACTACTAAAATTAGCAGTAGCGAGTGGAGAAAACTTAGCAGCAGCGTGATAGTAGCAGCAGCGCGCACTGGAGAAGCGCGCTATAACTATTAGTAGTAGCGAGCTCCTGGTAAGAACCCTGCTGCTACACATGTATATTAGTAGCACGGGTGGGCACGCGCTGCTGCTACGAGTTAGTTGTAGTGCCTTATTAGTAGCACCGCCTCACGCGCTACTGATATACCTAGAACCCGCGCTGCTGCTAGGCTTTTCCCTAGCAGTGGGATCTATCGTAGTCCTTTCGATAAGTAAGAGTGTTGAACCCAACGAGGAGCAGAAGGAAATGATAAGCGGTTTTCAGTAAGGTTTTCTCTGCAAGCACTAAAACTGTAGGTAACAGATAGTTTTGTGATAAGATAAATTGTAATGAGTTAGAAGCAATGAAAGTAAATAAAGTGCAGCAAGGTGGCCCAATCCTTTTTGTAGCAAAGGATAAGCCTGGACAATTTCTTATAATGAGAAAAGAGCTCCCCAGGACACATGGGAATTATCGTCAAGCTAGTTTTCATCACGCTCATATGATTCGTGTTCGGTACTTTAATAATTTGATATGTGGGTGGACCGGTGCTTGGGTACTGCCCTTACTTGGACAAGCATCCCACTTATGATTAACCCCATATTGCAAGCATCCGCAACTACAAACGAAGTATTAAGGTAAACCTAACCACATCATTAGATATATGGATCCAAATCAGCCCCTAAAAAAGCAACGCATAAACTAGGGTTTAAGCTTCTGTCACTCTAGCAACCCATCATCTACTTATTACTTCCCAATGCCTTCCTCTAGGCCCAAATAATGGTGAAGTGTCATGTAGTCGACGTTCACATAACACCACTAGAGGAAAGACAACATACATCTCATCAAAATATCGAACGAATACCAAATTCACATGACTACTAATAGCAAGACTTCACCCATGTCCTCACGAACAAACGTAACTACTCACAAAGCATATTCATGTTCATAATCAGAGGAGTAATAATATGCATTAAGGATCTGAACATATGATCTTCCACCAAGTAAACCAATTAGCATCAACTACAATGAGTAATCAACACTACTAGCAACCCACAAGTACCAATTTGTGGTTTGGATACAAGATTGGATACAAGAGATGAACTAGGGTTTTGAGAGGACATGGTGCTGGTGAAGATTTTGATGGAGATTGACCCTCTCCCGATGGGAGGATCGTTGGTGATGACGATGGTGATGATTTCCCCCTCCCGGAGGGAAGTTTCCCCGGCAGAACAGCTCTGCCAGAGCTCTAGATTGGTTCCGCCAAGGTTCCTCCTCGTGGCGGTGGAGTTTCATCCTGTAAGCTTGCCCACGATTTTTTCCAGGGTAAAAGCCTTCATATAGCAGAAGATGGACACCGAAGGGCCACCAGGGGGCCCAGGAGACAGGGGGCGCGCCCAGTAGGGGTGGGCGCGCCCCCACCCTCCTGGCGAGGGTGTGGGCCCCCTGAGGTGTTTCTTCCGCTCAATAATTCTTATTAATTCCAAAAATAATTTTCGTGGAGTTTCAGAATTTTTGGAGCAGTGCAGAATAGGTTTCCAATGTTTGCTCCTTTTCCAGCTAGAATTCCAGCTGTCGGCATTCCCCCTCTTCATGGTAAACCTTATAAAATAAGAGAGAATAGCCATAAGTATTGATATATAATGTGTAATAACAGCCCATAATGCAATAAATATTGATATAAAAGCATGATGCAAAATGAACGTATCAAGGGGGAGCCCTTTCGCCACCTATGAAAACAATATCTTAATCCTTTACAATTTCACAAACTTTTATCCCCGTTGAAAACTTCAACCAGTTTGTCATCAATCACCAAAAAGGGGGAGATTGTAAGTGCATCTGGAGCCACCCCTAGTTGGTTTTGGAGTATTGACGACAAACCTGGTTGAGGGACTAATGTGTTTGTGAGAATTGCAGGATAACACAGGTAGTAGTCCCTCATTGATTCGGTTTACCTACCGGAGATGACCCCTAAAAATGTGTGAAGACATTGAAGACAATGGTGATGTGTGAAGCTATTCACATGGAAGACTATGACATCAGAAGACATTGTGTGAAGACTATGAAGCGCAAAGACTTAGTAGTTTCGTTGTTTCCTTTTCTTCTTTGTTGAGTCGTAGGAACCACCGCACTGTTAAATGGGGTCCAAGTGAATAAAGTTAGAGTGGCTGAAGTGATGCTCAACCAAATCCTATGTCTTCGAGCGAAGAAAATGCAAGCAAATCTTATCCAGAGTCGGATGAGTCGGCTTTACTTGTAGCCCAAGTCAAGCTGTCGCGTGTGTTTGAAATCTGACCGTTGCGACACGTGTCAGTTCCTTAGTGACCCAGGGTCATTTCGGAAAATCAGGTCGGGTTGCCCAGTGGCTATAAATAGCCCACCCCCTACACCATAAATTGGTTGGCTGCTCAGAGTTAGTACACTGCTTTTGTCATTTGAGAACAACCCACCTCTGAAGCTTTTGAGAGAGAATACTTGCAAGGACAAAGCCCAAACCACCTAGAGCCCGAAGAGTGTTTGGCATCACTGAAGTCTTGCTGTCCGCGTGATCTGAAGACTTGTTACACTTGAGGACTATGAATCCTCCAGCCGGTTAGGTGTCACGTTCTGAGCATCCAAGAGTCATTGTGGATTGCCGGTGAACGAAGTCTGTGAAGGTTTAGAAGTCTACCTTGAAGACTTACCAGAGTGATTGGGCGGGGACTAGGTGTCCTTAGCTCAAGGGGAATAAGGTGAAGATGCGGTCTTCTGAGTTGAATCTCAGCCTCCCTAACCAGACGTATAGTTGTCACAGCAACTGGAACTGGTCGAACCAATCGCTGTCCTCCTGAAGCTACTGGTTCTATCTCTCACTTCTCTTTTCTTACAGTTTGTCTTCGTGAAGTCATTGCCTGCTTGCATTATTTGTTTGACTTCACTATGTGACTACCTGTTCTGATTGGCTTCATACTATCTTTCAACTTGATCTTTACTACCCAGCTGCTAATAGTCTGCGTGCTTTTACTTCATTGAATACTTGACTATGGCTTGTCTAGTGTAGTCTACCTTCCGCTGCTTACGAATAGTGTCGCCTCTATTGTTTGTCTTCAAAACTCCCATGTTTTGAAGACTTTCATAAAAAATCGCCTATTCACCCCCCCTCTAGTCGATAACTAGCCCTTTCAGCGGCACTGACCGTTTCAGGCAGGAAGCACGCGCGGGTGATGAAGAGGGTTCGGGTTGGTCAGGACCGACCATGGCAGCGGTCCGGACACCCGCAAACAAGAGATGTTGTATGTTAATATTGCTGCGTATGTAATTAACAATGTAAATAATGTGCCAGTTGGACAAATATGATTGGAGATGGAGATGGAAATGGAATTTTACGTAAACACGGATATGCATGTCTATGTCTATGTGTGTGTGCGACGACTCTCGCGACCTGGAAGCGGGGGCGTGTTTTTGATCGAGTTTTCTTTCTTGGTACGTTAAAAAATTGTCCGCCAATTTTCGTTTCTTTTTTCCGGGAACATGTGTATTCTATTTAAAACCACTGCTATGGAGAGAATTTTTTACTCCATTATAGCCTCTTGTTTGATAGAGTTTCTCGCGTCTCGCTCTCTCACCCTCTCCATATCAAAACAAGATGATAGTGTCCACTCTATCTCTCTCCTCACTGGTGGTCACAGATCCGGCCGAATCCCGTCCGCTGCGGGAGGTGAGGAGGTGCAGCGTTAACATTGTCGCCGTCGGCGATGGAGGAAGCCGATGCGCACCGTCCTCTCGGAGCCGGCGCTGGCACGGACGAAGGTCCTCCGCGCCCTTGTTCGCTATCGTCGTGTGGGCAGATCCCACCCGCCCGCCTAAACGACATTTCGCCCACCTGAGGTATAACTTCTTGTACTGGTCCAGCTCCCCAGGTCGCTGCATGCGGGTTTTCTTCTATGCGACTACTCCCCAGCTCCCCATGTATAGTAGCTAGGGTTCGTCAGCTGGTCCAGCATCACCTACTATTATAGAGGAAATGCCACTCGAAAAGTTGTCCTGATTTATGCCTCGGTGGAGGTATACATGTTGTTTTGACAAAAAGTACATGGTGGTTGTGCGGTCATTGTCCATATGCTCCTATTGTTGCTGCTAATCTAATAGTATCACTGGTTAAATGAAGAAATGCTTTTTTTCTCGGGTATCCTAGTTTAGTTCCCATCAAGATAATCATGATGCTTCTGTTTGTTGGTGTACTTTTCATTAATTCTTATTGACAATTGAGATGTCATTGTTAATCTTGTAAAACAAAGTAACAACACTATATCCCTTTTTTATATTTTTGGAAACAGCGATGCATATCTCCATACCCGGGCATGTCTTCCTCAATTTTAGTGGAACTGCACAAAATTGGATGGCCATTGTTGTTCCGCCTCACTGTCCTCTGCCATGTGGTTCTTCCTTCCTCAAGCTACTGAGAAGAAACAGACCACAGTGAGGATTTGTTGAACTTCATAGGTGCCTCACCCAAACTGGATGCCAAATGGATGATGCATCACCACAATGACCTATCGATGCTCATGGTTGCGCCTCATGGTTGCGTTGGATGGTGAAGCTGATTGATATTCAATGAAATACAAGCTGTCTTCCATCAGTGCTCTTTGCTTGTTAGGCACAAAGATGATATCCTTCGTCAGTTCACCTTGGTTGCGTTGGAGACGCAGTCGTCTTTCAGATTGGTGCAATTTTATCACACAATTGGCTATGAACCAAATGTTTCCTTGAAGAAGGATCGACGTTGGTACTAAGAGCATAAGTTTTGTATTGATTTCTAAGTCTTCTCACAACTTTGTCTCCAGCTCCCCTGTAATTTTATTTGTCCAGCTATTAACTTTGATTTAAAAAATGGTGTGGACTAAAAACCCGAATGGACGTAGTAGCCCTCCATTTTTATTTACTCCTCATATTAGATTTGACTGAAGTCAAACTTTGTAATACTCTCAAACCTTTCCAATAATTGAAATTAAAATTCTTTATTTGTACACACTCTCACATGTTTCCAATAATTTGGTGCATGTGTGGTTGTTCACTTAAGGGAGGGTAGTGTACCGCACGTGAAGGACAAGAAGTGCGACCAGGACGCGTGGATCGTTAGTTCATCGGAAGTAGTAGTAGTTTTCTTCATTGTACGTTAAATAAAGAGTTTCGTTTCATACTTACACAATTTAAAATGATTGTTATGGAGAGAATAAGAAAACCACTCCACTATATATTAGTTGTATACATGAGTACTATATGGACGCAGCTTCATTGACTTAGTGCACCTACCTTTGGGTTTATGACAGGTGGGCCCAAAATGTGGCTGGCTCACCTATCATACAGCCAAAAGCAGGTGCAGTTAAGGCACCGGAGCTCAGTCCGTACTACAGCAGTATATATATAAGCTAGAGCCTCAGCGCTTGTTCGCTAGGGTTTGCACTCTCCACACTCTCGCCGCACTACATATATATATACACGTTGGAGGCTCAGCGTTCCTTTGCTAGGGTTTGCTATATTCACAGTCTCTCACCCTCTCTTCACCAGATCTAAACAAGACTGTGTTGGCCTCTTGTCTCTCTCTCCCCCCTCACAGCTGGTGAAGGAGGCATCCGGATCCCGTCGCACCAGGAAGGGGAGGAGGTGCAGCGTTCACTCTATGGCCTACGGCGAGGGAGGAAATCTACTGCGGGCTGCACTGTTCTCTTTCACCGAGCGCCTGTGCGGGAGGGCCACCGACCCCTTCTTCCTCACTGCCGTACGTAGTGTGGGAAGATCTGGCCTCCCACCGCACGCCTTGCCACATCTCGACGACCCTAAGGTATAAGTTTCTTTGAAACCGTCATTGCTCTAGCTGCATGTGGATCTTTTTCGATCTGTAGTCGAATCTAGGTCTTGGTTCATAGAGGAAAGAAGGGTGCGGTGGGCTGGAGCATGAATCTAGGACATGGTTCAATGAGGAAAGGAGGGAGGGAAAGTAGTATAGACTGATTATCCAGCCGCTTTGTTGGTCGAAAAGGGAAAAAGGGGGTAACCAGAAACTGCGGGGTCGGGTAGTTTGTGCAGGACTAGATTTGCTGCCCTCACATAGGAAAAAGGTTGAAGAGAACAAATATGGGACCAACGCAGATATGCTGCTTGTCTACATACTCTGCATCACCCATTTATACGTGTGGACGCACATGGTGCTGGCATGTCCCATGTCCCATGTCCCATACAACTATTTTGCTGTTGTTAATCTAAGAATGCTGCCGGAAAATTGAAGCAATGCCACTATTAAATGTAAATTGCATTTTTAGTGAATTTTGTTCTAAGAGAATGTCTTTGTTAATATGAATCAATGCAACTGTTTTAGAAATGCTACTATCCTACTTTGTTTTCCATCAAGATAAGTTAGATGCTTCTTTTTGTTGCCATTTGTTTCATCCTCCTTTATCGGCAAGTAATTGTTTCCTTTTTTGCCTCTGTTAAAACAGGGTTATCTATTCAACTTGTTGCTATTGTGACATTTTGCTTCGCTACGTGAAACACTTATGTGTTATGAGTGTTTTGTGCAGCTCAACTTGAATGTCACACCGGTGACTTTGCTGAATTTTGGTGGAACTACACAAAAGGAGATCGAGATTTGTTTCCAGTCTTCGTGGCGAGTTGTTTCAAATCTTGGTCTCATCCACATGATGTGCAGTGTGCTTTGAGATGTTGTGCTACTTGTTTTGGTACTATTTTAAATAAATGTTGAATTGGCTATTGTATTGCTGTCTTTTCCCATTAATTAGTGAACAAAAATGGGACCAACCCAGACATGATGCTTGTTGCTTTGTTACAACAAATTCAGCATCACCCCCTTTATAAGTAGATGGAAGCACATATTGTTGTTGCACCCACTCTCCCTTGGAACTATTTATGCTTTTTGTTAATCTAATGCCGCTGGTGAAATTAAGCAATGCCACTCTCAGAATTAACTACTGAACCTTACTTCAAAACTGCAACACTTGTTAGGGATTGGCGGGATTACCATTTTTGTGGCCGCATGTTTCATCCTCCTTTATTAGCCAGTAATTAATTCCTTTTTCGCCTCTGTTTAAACAAGGATATCTATTCAACTTGTTGCTATTGCGACATTTTGCTTCGCTACGTGAAACACTTATGTTTTAAGAGTGTTTTGTGCAGTTCAACTTGAATGTCACACCGGTGACTTTGCTTAATTTTGGTGGAACTGCACAAAAGGAGATCCAGATTCCATATATGTGTTGGGATATGTGTCCAGTATTCCTCTCGAGCTATTTCAAATCTTAGTCAAGAAAGGTCAGTACCGACTTTCATCCACATGATGTTGCAGTGTGCTTTGAGATACTTGTATTGGTACTGTTTTGGATAAATGTTGAATTGAAGCTATTGAACTGTTGTCTTTTACCACTAAGTGAGCAAAAATTGTTCCAACCCAGACATGATGCTTGTTTCTTTGTTACAACAAAACTCTTCATCACCCCCTTTATAAGTAGTTGGACGCACATGTTGTTGTTGCACCCACTCTCCGCTGGAACTGTTTATGCTTTTTGTTAATCTAATGTCGCTGGTAAAATTAAG
Organism: Triticum dicoccoides; assembly: GCF_002162155.2. Classification (NCBI taxonomy): domain Eukaryota; kingdom Viridiplantae; phylum Streptophyta; class Magnoliopsida; order Poales; family Poaceae; genus Triticum; species Triticum dicoccoides. Next base: position 67,535,760 of record NC_041387.1, on the reverse strand, counting down.
CAATGCCACTCTCAGAATTAATTAACTACTAAATCTTAGTTCAAAACTGCAACACTTGTTAGGGATTGGCGGGATTACCATTTTTGTGGCCGCATGTTTCATCCTCCTTTATTGGCCAGTAATTGATTCCTTCTTTTCCTCTGTTAAAATGAATCAGACGCATTGTTATAGGAATGGTGCTATCCTGCTTTGTAGTTCTTTCTACATGTTTAACCAAGGTATTGTTAAGATAATGTCTCTGTTAAAATGAATCAGTCGCATTGTTTTAGGAATGGTACTTTTCTGCTTTGTCGTTCTTTATACATGTTGAAACAAGGCATTCTTAAGATAATGTCTCAGTCAATATGAATGAATTACACTAATGGAGAATTTCTACTCTCCTGCTTTGTTTCCCATTAAGATAAGGTAGATTAGTAGATGCTTTTCTTTTGTGAGTACAAGTCATCAACCGTTATTTCTCAGTAATTGTTTCCCTTATACCTATTGTTGCTTACAGGGATATCAAAATTAAAGCTCGGTTTTATTCTGACTTTGATTTTAGTTGAACTGCACAAAAGCAGCCAATGTGTCCAAGGCAAACTGCTGCATTACTGGGTCCAGTTGGTCATTCCACTTTGCAGAAAGAAGTAGTCATTGTTTGCGCTACATTACAGAAGGAATGACCGAGAAGCTTTACAAAGTATTAGTAGACGCTGGTGACATGACTAGTCTGTAGAGAGCATCGGCAATTCTACAACACGTGGAGTGCACTGGGCAAAACGTGCCCAAACAAGTACAAGAAGCCACGACAGGACTCCACGATCATACGCATTACATATTTTGAATGGGACAACCTTGTCAAAGTTTAATCATTGAAGTTAGCAAGAAGACGTTAGTTTAATATATTGGAATTGGAAAACCTTGTAAAAATTTGCTCATTGATGTTAGCCAGAAGACATGTGTTTGATATTTTTGAGTGGGACGCCCTTTGCTATGAGCAGCGTCGATCATTTTTTCCTATTCCTGTGTTCAGTTTAGAAGTAAATGGTTACTCTGCTGAGATACTCCTGTGTTAAGAGTTTGTTCTGAATATTGTCTATGTAATGCTAGGCCTTGTGTTTGATTATAAAGTTGAGCTTGGAATGTTGTGGCACGCGGCATCACGAGCTGTTCACCGTGCCTCCTGAGAATAATGCTTCGTATTGTTTTGCATGTCGATCTAATGCCAGTGATTTGCTTGTTAAGAAGATCATCCTCTTCTGTTGTTTCCATGCTTAAGAAGTTCATCGTCTTATGTTTCATTCATAGCCTATACGACAAGTCGGGTAGGTTAGACGTGAAACCATATGATCTTCCGACCAACTCATCATCTTAGGCCGTGATTGGATCGTTGTTTTCCAACCAAAACCACTTGTATAACTGACGCTTGTAAATAAAAGCAGATGGTCTCGGGCGAAGTGCTTGGTTGGTCAATTTCGACTAGTAAAATATACACTGGTCTCTCAAATTACACGCGTAACCCGCCGGTTTTACTTACAGACCTCGGGCCCTCGGTTTCATTATGCCTGTATCTTACGCGTTGTTTCCGATGATGAGTAAATTACACTTGTATGTTATTAATACAGGTGTGAAATAAACCAGAGCTTCCAAGCGCAGCCTTACCGTTTCATGCCGTCTCAGTCTCTCGAAGGTGCTCATAGGTGTCCGATGATCCTGGCTTCCTGAATGAGCAGTGGGCGCTATATCAGACTATTCATAGGGCCCGCGAGGCCCTCTCCGTCGTCCTTCGAGTTGTTGCGCTCGCCGTGGCGCCGAGCATTGTTAACATGGTCAACGAACATGAGGATTCAGGAGATGACTTTATTTTGACTGGATGACAGTAGGGACCCACTAGGGCCATAGCCGTACGTACGCAAGTGCCTCCTTATTATATACAACTATATATTTTTTTGCTTCCTCCTGGTTTCCTGACATCACGGTCCCACACCATTGTCAACCTATGTAGTCAATATAAACGAGAGAATTGCACAAGGTGTGGCCGACAGCTGGGACCAAGCAGCTCAAGTGGTATTTGTGTTTTTGAAGCGTGAGCACTATAGAGCTTTTCTTGGCGATGTTTTCGTTGTTGTTCAGAGGAGAGCGGGGTATTAACTGGGCGGGCTGTGGCCCGTCTAGCCCAGGCCAGATATCCAGCTCAGATATTAATTTTTTTCAAGATGACAATGGCTAGCCCACCTATACTTTTTTTGAGGAATACCCACGCAAGGCCAACTTGTTATTCTCCGCCCCGCTGGGCTGCAAATCTTTCCTAGGAGGGATGCATTAGGCTTAGTAGGAAAATGGGCTTTAAAAATAATAAATGGGATGTAATTATAAAAAGTGGGCAGTAACTATAAAAAATGCATCAAACACGAAATTAGTTTCTAAAATATTATTTATGGATTTTGGAAATCTTAATTTTTAATTGTTTGCGTGCAATGTTTCATTGGATTTTTACGTAATACAAATTTATATTTAATCTGACTAGAAATTTCGGGATAAAAATATTTCGGATCCCATCAAAATGTGGGAGATTTTATTGAATTCTATCTTGAATGGTTGGTTGAAATTACTAATCGTTGTCCTAGCTAGAAAATGGGTTGTACTTTTAACAAACTGTAAATGGGTTGTAGGAAATTCTATTAGAATTCAAAAATGGGTTGTACATTCTTACAAATTGGAAATGGGCTATAAGTTCTCTGCCACACACTTGTGGGCCTACTAAGTTGACGCTTCCCCTAAAAAAAGAAGTTGACGCGTATTCCTCTCCGCGAGGGCATCCACTACCGCGTCTTCCCCGGCTCCGCGTCATCCCCTTCCTAGGCCTCACCGTCGTCCACCGCCGTGGTGCTCTTGGCGCGGCATGGTCAATGTGGTCAACGACCGACTTCCATCGGAAGAGTACTGTACGTGGAGAGGGTGACAGTTGGGTCCACGGCAGTCGCAAGGAAGTGCCTCCTTATTACGCGCAAACTAATTATTCCTCCACCTAATAGCAGGGACCCACCGGACGGGCCACTGTATTTCACAAAAAAAAGTTTCCCCCCTGACTGCTGGGACCCACCGGACGGTCCACCGTATTTCTGGAAAAAATGTTCCCCCCTCTGTCAGCTCGGACCCACCGGAAGTGCCTCCTTATTACGCACAAAAAAATGAATACCCCCCTGCTAGCTGGGACTCTCCTTGGTGGGAGGCTGACTTGTGGGCCTACTAAGTTGACAGGGACGGAGGGCTTTGTCAACTTAGTCAATATGAACGATTCTAGCTCCAGTGACCGTACGATGTCCATCCAATGGCCGTAGTGCTTCTTCAACCTCTGGTCTTATTGCTCTAGCCGCCCAAAGCAGCGCTGGTCATGTCGCATGCTCTTGCCTCCCGTGGTCTGTTGTATTGCTGTGGAGGCCTCACTGCCCCCTACTATTCTCACTGCTGGCCAGGCCCTGCGGCGACGGCAGCCTCACACCGCAGACGAACCAGTGAACCCTCGTACTCCTCTCGGTGCGGGCTTCCACTGCCGCATCTTCCCCGTCTCTGTGTCGTCCCCTTCCTAGGCCTCACCGTCGTCCACCGCCCTGGTGCTCTCGGCGTGGATTGGTCAACGTGGTCAAGGAAAGACTTCCATCGGAAGTGCCTCCTTATTACGCGCAAAATAATTATTCCTCCACCTGACAGCGGGGACCCACCGGTTGGGCCACCGTATTTTGCGAAAAAACATTCCCCCCTCTATTAGCTCGGACCCACCAGAAGTTCCTCCTTATTACGCACAAAAAAATGAATACTCCCCCTGCTAGCTGGGACCCTCCTTGGTGGGAGGCTGACTTGTGGGCCTACTAAGTTGACAGGGACAGAGGGCTTTGTCAACTTAGTCAATATGAACGATTCTAGCTCTATTGACCGTACGATGTCCATCCAACGGTCGCAGTGCTTCTTCAACCTCTGGTCTTCGTGCTCCAGCCGCACAAAGCAGAGCCGGTCGTGCTGCATGCTCTTGTCTCCCGTGGCCGGTTGTGCTGCCGCGGAGGCCTCACCGCCCCTACTATTCCCACCGCTGGCCAGATTCTGCGGCAACGGCAGCCTCACACCACAGCCGAACCAGTGAACCCTCGTACTCCTCTCCGTGTGGGCATCCACTGTTGCGTCTTCCCCGGCTCTGTGTCGTCCCCTTCCTAGGCCTCGCCGTCATCCACCGCCATGGTGCTATCAGCGCGACGTGGTCAACGTGGTCAAGAACGACTTCCATCGAACGTGGACTGTACGTGGAGAGGTTGACAGCTGGGTCCATGGCCGCAGCAAGGAAGTGCCTCCTTATTACACGAAAAATAATGATTCCTCCACCTGATAGCTGGGACCCACCGGACGGGCCACTGTATTTCGCGAAAAAAAGTTTCCCCCCTGACTGCTGGACCCAGCAGCTACATCTTCGCATGCAAGGAAGTGCGTACGGGCCAAAAAAACGATTCGCCCCCCTGACTGTTGGGACCCACCAGCTACATCTTCGCACGCAAGGAAGTGCCTGATAGTCGGGACCCACCTGGTCGAAGCCTACGTAGCATTGTCATTCTGGTCGCGAACGTGTACGTACATACTGCTCGATGTAGAGGCATGCACGTGTCGTAGTAGAGGAGCGCACGTAGCATGTACACGTATGTACATCGGCCAGTGTGCAAGAAAGAAAATACAGCCACGTACGTACATACGGGCGGGGTCTCGAATGCCTACTCGCGCATATATACATACGACCAGGGCTCGTGTACATGGCTGGGTCGGAACGGAGAAACATCGTCGTCGTCGTGTTCATGGGGAGCCAACCGGCTGGGTTGGAATGGAATGCGTCGTCATGTTCATTGGGAGGGCTTGGACGGAACAGGCGATGGAAACGAGGCCTGGCGTACCGCAGAATGGAGGAAACGGCCTTGTGTTCAACCGGCCACATTCGAAACGGGATCTTGTTCATTGGGAGGGTTCTGGCGTATCGCAAAATGGAGGAAACAGACTTGTGTTGGACCTCCTACGGTCGAAACAGGGTCCTGTTGATCGGGAGGGGTGTGGCGTACCGCAAAACGGAGGAAACAGACTTGTTTTGGAGCGCTACGGTCGAAACGGGGGTCATGTTCATCGGGAGGGTTGTGGCGTACCGCAAAACGGGAGTCCACGGGATACTTTTCATCTCTACCGTCAACCTCCTCCAACCTCCACAGGCTACTGTTCATCCACCGTCGACCTCCTCCAGCCTCCACATGCGACTGTTCATCCACGGGCTCCTGTTCATCCAGCCTCCACCGCGCGCTACTCCACTAGCTACTGTTCAACCACCCCTCTCCACGGGCTCCTGTTCAACCACCCGTCCACGGGCTACTGTTCATCCACACCTCCACCGTCTACTGTTCATCTAGCCCTCCACGGGGTCGTCCTGTTCATCCAGCCCTCCACGGGGTCCTGTTCATCCAACCCCAACCGGCTCGATCGATCAGGGTCCTGTTCATCCAGAGGCAACGCCACGGGGTCCTGTTCATCCACCCCCACCGCTCATTGTTCATCCAAACCCCCTGCAACACTCACTATTCATCCAGAGGCAGCATCGATCGGCTTCAATTAGCAGCAGTAGCGAAGGAATCGCTCGATCGGGTTCAGTTAACAGCCATCGATCGATCGCTCGGGTTCAGTAACACGTAGCCTACAGTGCAATCGCTCGGGTTCTGTTAGAGCCCAACGCCTCGCTCGGGTTTAGTTAGAGCCAACGCCTCGCATACACGCGCGTACGTGTATGAGAGAAACGCGTATCGCTCGGCCCCGTCCACCCATCATAACTGGGAACACCCTGATATTTTCCTCGCCCTCGCTTCTACCACGGTTTTTTCCGTCATGGACGGCCCAAAGAATGTCATGCAGCTGCATCTCCAGCCCGCCCTGGACGAAAAGCCCATTTTCTGTCATGATTTTTTGTCATAGAAGTAGGAGCCCACCACATCTATGATGATACCGGGTTTTGTCACAACTATCGTCATAGAAGTGTCATAAGTATGACAAAAAAAATTTGTTCGGCCCAAAATGTTACAGATGTGTCTTTTTTTGTAGTGATGGACTTGGCTAACTGGCCATGCATGCAGGATGCACGTGCCCGCCGGCCACTGCATGCGCCTGGTTTGTTACTAGGCCTATTTAATAGGGTGGTTATGGAGTAAATTAAGGAGATTTATTTTCTCTGTGTGCATCCACCAAATTAGAGGATGCGGTACTGGATGTAGACACTCACGTTAAACTAAGATTTAGAAGATACGGTATGCATACTAACATTCAGAAGAACAAAAGTTCAGCATGTTTATGCATCTCAATGATTCACCATACTATAACCAATACAAAGCTGTGAGAAGGTGTGGAAATAAAGAAAATCGGTCAATGCTTCTCTGATCAAAGGGCCTCCATGCGCACACATTAATTTCCTGGGCATGCTTGTTTCTTCTCAATGTTGCGAGCACTTTGAGCATGTTGGCAACTCCATAGCTACCTAGCTGCCTCATCTTGCAACTGATGCTGACACATTTGCAGCAAACACATGAGGCAATAGAGATGACTCAACATGAGTCCATATTGTGCAGTTCCCCTGAAATCATATTCATTGTCCTGAATCTGAAAAGATAGGAAAACAGTAGCTATACTTAAACGGTGTTGCAAAACAGTAGCACATATCAATAGCTCGGCATGACAAAACACGATCATCTGGACGAAGGGGATACTGACCTGCTTGAGGAAGATTATATATAATTTCATAAGTCCTTGGTTGATTTCCACCTTTGGCTGCACTGCTTGTTTGCTCCTCCACACATGACAGGATTGTTCTGCACTGCATTCAGCAAGTCAACGTACGAATAAGCTAATTTCATCTTGCGGTGGTCATTGTACCTAGTTACGAATGTAGGAATACTTGGAGCACCATGAGGTTAGCTGACAGCAGGTAGATGCAGCCATATAAATTTTGTGCGGTGCTACCAAAATTGAGGTTAGTATCCCTTCCCGTTATGAGAATTATTCTTGAAGTTGGTAGAATGTGACGGGTTGTTCTTTGCATCAAACTTGCCTTTCCTTTGAGATTTGTTCTTGTTGTTTTGGGGCTGGTTGGGCTGGAAGTTCTTCTTGTGTACCATGTGGGCACTAGAAGCGCCCGAGCACGTGTGTCTTTTGCTCTCGCCTTCTCCTCAAAATCAAGAGTGCTAATGAGATCCAAAACAGAAAACTCATGTCTCTTGTTTTCCAGAGAAGTAGCAAAATCGTTCCATGAAGGTGGAAGCTTGGCAATGATGGTCCCAACAACAAATTTGTCCGGCAACACACACTTAAAGTACTCAAGTTCCTTAGAGAGTGACTATATCTCATGAGTCTGCTGAACAACAGAGCGCTCATCAGTCATCTTGTAGTCACAGAATTGCTCCATGACGTACAACTCATTGCCAGCGCCCGAGGGCCCAAACGTGGCCTCGAGCGCAGCCCACATGTCTTTGCCGTTGTCAAACGACATATATGAATCCACAATGGAATCGTCAAGAACACTCAGCAGGGTGGCTTTGAAGAGGGTATCCATGTTCTGAATAGCTTCCTGCTGTGTAGGATTAAGATCGCCCTCAGGCTTACCCTTAGTGGCGTCATAGCAGTACATGATCTGAAACCAATATACTGCTCTTGTGCGCCACCTTTTATATTGCACCCCCCTTAAAAGTAGGCGGCTTCAAAAGCGCAGCAAAACCACTCGGAGTAAATTGCCTATAATCAGGTTTTTGGATTGGATTGTTGAATATATGAGCAATTTAGTATGAGATTTAATCCGAATCAGTAGTAAATAGATCATGACGACAATTGCAAACATCAAATTAATGATGCGGACTAAACTAGGAGGACAGAATCACATACTGTACAGCGAGAGCAGAACCGTTGTGGTTGATGTTGTCACTCATGTCGTTGACGAAGAGGTTACTGAGGTCGGGGAAGAAGGCTGTCATTGAGGAAGTCGTCGCTGGCAGCAGTCACATGAGTGTACTCCCCAAAAACCTAATCGCCCCTCTCTCGTACAGGATCACGAAAGGCGGGGTTCGAAGGACTTGTCAGGACCCCGGTCCTAAGTCACACCGATATAGCATGTAACACATCATATCACTTTGTGGCCTCATGCACGGTATTCCCATGGGTGCCACCTTACCTGGCCCGGGACCGTTTGCGCCTTTTGTCTCACCTATATGATAGTGCCGCTAGCATCCATATGACAAAGAACCCGGGCTGACATGGCTAGTCGTGAACCCAAAGTGGCACTAACTTACCGGGACAGGCATACATGACCCAACAACAAATGTGTCGGTCATCGGCGAGTGAATCCAGGCTGTAGCACTGGGCTAGCAGGACTCCGGTGAACCGGGCTGTAGCGGGCTAACAGGACTCCGGAATTCATCGCGTGACATTTCCCCGAGGGGACAGACACAGGAACGAAGAAGGACATATGCCGGCCAGCCTAAGTGTTCCGGAGCAATAGCAAGCTACCATGGCTCAGTGGAAACACTAGGAGACATTTCCCGTAAGAGAGGCTACTAAGGATAAACAACTAAATAGTCAGATCCCACACATACCAAGCATTTCAATAACATACACACAATATGCTCGATATGTGCAAATACAACATGGCATCACAACATGACTCTACAACTCAAGTATTTATTCAATAGGCTCCGAGGAGCGAGATATTACGAACATGGGTCTCATGACCCAGCATTCAGAGCACACAAGTCAAGCACAAGCGGAAGCTTAACATGTCTGAGTACAGACATCTACAAATGAAAAAGGCTGAGATGCCTGTCTATCTACCAGATCCTGCCGAGGGCACAAGATCGTAGCTGAGGTAACAAGCTAAATGTCGAAGTCCACGTGGAACTACTAGCGAGACTGAAGTCTCTCTGCAAAAACGTAAAATAGGCAAACGTGAGTACAAATGTACCCAACAAGACTTACATCAGAACTAACTACATATGCATCATTATCAGCAAAGGGGTTGGTGGGGTTTAACTGTAGCAAGCCAGCTTTGACTCGGTGGCTATCCTGAACTACGACTGCAAGTAACTCTTTTGAGGTGGCGCACACGAGTCCACATATTCACCATATCAATACACCACTATGGATCCGCTCCCGTCTCCCTACAAGAACGCCATCCATAGCACTCACGCTTATCTTGCGTATTTTAGAGTATCCACTTTCACTTGTCTATGAAGTGTATAGGCAACCTAGAAGTCCTTTACCGTGGACACGGCTATTCGAATAGATCATATTAACCCTGCAGGGGTGTACTTCTTCACACACGCTCTCACCACTTACCGCCGTTTACACGACATGTACTCGGCAACCTTCAAGCGGAAGCCCAGCGAGGGTGTCGGCCACGACCTGACTAACCACATAAGTCTCTCATCCAGGTTTATCGCCTATTCGGGTTCCTTCCGCAAGGAGATCCGGCCGGGGTGTCGCTCACGGCCCCAAACGATGTGTGCAGGGTTCCCAAGCCCACCATCCGGGTGCCACTTGGTACACCGGGCCACTGTGCCTAGTCTGTCCCAAGCCCACCTGTACCGGGTGCCACTTGGTAGACTACTAGCACTACCTACAAACACCAGAAACTAGTTGCAACTCCTGGACAGAGATCAAGTTGATTAATAAGTCGAGAGAGCTTGGAGCGCCCGGAGCCCAATGTGTGGTAGTAACTATTCATGGATCACAAACACAGAACTCAGTTCCTGAGGACGGCTGCAATGAGACAACCCACCATGTACTCCTACATGGCCTCTCACCACTACCTTTACCAAATCGTGTTCACACACTTAGTTCACACAAAGTAGGACATGTTTACACACCTCCAATTCATCCCCGATGAATCAGACCTGACTCAACTCTAAGCAGTAGCAGGCATGACAAGCAAACATGAATGAGTAGGCACATCAGGTCTCAAACAACTCCTACTCATGCTAGTGGGTTTCATCTATTTACTGTGGCAATGACAGGTCATGCAGAGGATAAAGGGGTTCAGCTACCGCAACAAGTAACAGATGAATCATTGTTGTCCTAATGCAGTAAAAGAGAGCAGGAGCGAGAGAGTGGGATTGTATCAGAATGAACAAGGGGGTTTTGCTTGCCTGGCACTTCTGAAGATAGTATAGTTCTTCATCGGTGTCATCAATCACATCGTCGGTACACGTCTACTGAGAGGGGACAAGTACCGACAAACAAAGAAGAAACACAATCAATGCAATGCAACAATATGATGCATGAATGTGACATGGCAATATGTTGTGGTTTGAGATGATGCAACTAAAACCAGATTAAATGAAGTTGGTTTGAATCCAAGATTCAAATTCAAACTCCACATGTGGTTATTTAAATGCCATTTAATTGAATTGTCGTAAACAGTAGTCATAAGTTGTTCTAATATGCATGAAAAAGGTCCAGATGGATAGATTGGATTTTTCTGATCATTTTTCATATATAAATTATTTAATTTGGACTTACGGTTGAATTTCTATGATTTTTAGAAGTTTATACTATTTTCTGGAATTTTCTGAATAAGAATAAATCCAGGAAATAGCATTACTACGTCAGCATGACGTCTGTGTGACATCAGCAGGGTCAAAAGCTGCCCCGGGTCAAACCTGACCAGTGGGGTCCAATGGTCAGTGACCAACTGTTGTTTAGTGTCACTGGCAGGTGGGGTTAGGTCAACTGTGACATGGCCAGGTCAAACTGACCTATGGGACCAGCGGGTTAGTTTAATCTAAACAAAAACTAAACCATGTTTAGTTAGACGGTGGGGCCCAGCTGTCAGTGGCACGGGGCGGTGATTAGTGGCTAGTTAAGCCAGCCACGTCAGCGCGGCTGTGGACTAGCCGCCGGCGACCTCAACAGACGGCGGAGGCACGCCGGAATTGCTACTCCGGCGACGGTTTGGTGTGCGGGAGGGCTCTACGGGTTCCTGGCGTTGTGGTGCTTCTAGTGGTGGTGACGGGTGGTGCTGTGGTGGCCGGAAAGTTGCCGGCGACGAGCTTTAGCGGCGGCGAGGCTCGGTGAGGTGCGGCGAAGGTGCTCGGGAATCGCCCACAGGGCTCGGTTCGAGGCGTGCTTGGGCTCGTTGGAGAGCCCTCGCTGGCGCGCATCGAACTGTGGCAGTAGTCCGGCCTGTGGTGGCCGGAGGCGACGGCAGGGAGCTCGGCCGCGTGGCTGGAGCTCGGGCATGAGCGCAGGCAGCGCTGCGGTGCGAAAATGAGTACGAGGAAGGAGGGGAAATGGAGGATAACTCACGGCGGGTCGACGGGCGTGCTCAGCGGGCTCGTGGAAGGACGAACGGCGACGGGACGTTGACGGCGATCTCGGGCGGCCAAGGTCGAAGATGGCGGTGGCGACGGTGATAAAGGATGTCCGGGCTTGGTTCCTTCGGCTTGGAGAAGCTGCACGAGGATGCAGAGCTCGGGGCACGACCGTGGGGCGAGGGGACGGTTGTGGCTGCGCGGGCAGCGAGTGGCGGCGACGGCAGCGGTCGGGCGCGCGAGAGAGAGATCCAGGAAGGGGGTGAGAGCGCGGGAGAGTGAGAGAGAGAGGCAGGGAGGTGCGTGGCGTCGCCAGACGTGAGGGGGAAGCAGGAGGCGGCAAGCAGGAGCTGGCGTAGCTCGGCTGTGCTGCTGCCACGCAGCTGCCTCAGGTAGAAGACAACCTGGAGGCGCTGGTGGGCTGGGCCGGCCACTTGGGACGCCAGGCTGGACAGGTAAGCGGCCCAGGTAGTTTCCTCTCTCTCTCCGTTTCCTATTTTAATTACTATTTTCTATTTTTCTGCAAATTTGTGGCTTTAATAAAAATACTAAATCAATCCCAAAAATCATGCAACTACTCATGACCACTGTTGGAAAATATATCCTACAGTAAACATTTCAGTTTAGGAGTATTTGGACATTTAAAATATTTTATAGAATTTAAATGTCCAAATTCAAATACTTATGATTTAATTCAGTGACCTTAGGATGACCTAGAAAATTGTGCACCATTTTTGTCAGAGGTTTAAGACCAAGGCAAAGATGATGAACATTTTAGAAGGGCATTTCAGGTTCATTGAAAATGATTTTATGTTGAACCTATTTGATTTGATCTGGTACTAGGGTTTGATCAGTCCCCATTTCAAGTTCATTTGAAAAGTTAAACATGATGCACACATGAAGGGCTAGCCTACTGCATACCAGGATCAGGGATGTGACAACTCGCCCCCACTAAACAAGAATCTTGTCCCGAGATTCAAGCATAGGGTAGAATGAAGGGGAAACGCAACTAACGCAATCTTCATGATCCAGGTTGCACTTCAAATGAACGTTGATTCAATCACCATCTTGTCTCGTCGTCTTGCTCTGAGAACTCCAACCAACATGACAAAGAAAGGATAGGGAAAAAAGTCTAAAAGGATCGATCTTATTGAAGGTCGAACAACTTAGGATCAACTCAGGGAATGAGACATAGCAAGATCTCTTGAGATGAGAAGTTCAAACACACTTCAAGAGGAATGGAAGAATAGATGACGGGGGTTCGATTTGGTAGGCAACAATTCCACGCTTGAGGAGATGGTGAATGGTTTCAAGATAGCGATGAAATAATTGCCATGATACCATAACGGGGCACCTTAGGGAAAAGTGGCTCGTAGAAATATCCCCTTAAGTGGCAAAAAGAATTACCTTTGATTCAAAGATCTTTGAAACTCTTTATACCAGCCTAAGGCAATTCTCGAGCGATCATTTGGAGGGGTTCGGTAGAATGGCATACCCGGATTGGAATGGATGATGTGGATTACCTTGTTGAAAACAACACAAGGGATGATTTTAGTAACTGGGGAGAAGCTCAACAGTAGATAGTGAGTCCACTTGTTTGAAAAGTTATAGCATAACTGAGGAAACTGAGAGCGATCCCAGTTAGTGCCGATGATAACACCTAGCGCTTGTGCGTGCTCTCAAGAACTTGAGCACTTCCATATTCATCAAGGTTTTACCAAGATCCGTGTCAAGGATCCTAGCAACACAACATACCACCATGATGGATAGTGATGGACGATGCAGATGCAAAGGAAGATAACACCTTCTCAGATTTCACCTTAGCCAGGCCAAGGAACAAAATCTGGATGATCGACCGAGAGACATTTAGCACTCTGCTTCTAATGTTCTCCTTGATGTTCTAGGTACCACGATCATGCTTAAAAGCATCGACATGGCCATCAAGTAAAGGTCAGACTTCGGAATACAAAGGATCCATAAGGAACAACTTCTATAATAAGTCACATGAAATCCTTATAGAGAAGATGGGAAAATTGCTCATTCAAGATACTACAATGATAGATCTTTCGGCTAGGTGCGTCAGCCTACATCAACCTTGTCGGGACCTACATCATAGATCTTGGAATAGTTCCAACCATCATATCTTCCTAAGATTCAGATCTGGTTGGTAACAGGATATTCCAGACTTATCAAGTCTGGAAAGGAAAATGAAAGTTTGCAAAACAATCGACGAGACGACGTTGCGAGATTCTCGGGAAATGTACTACGGTAGTAAGCTCCAAAACATGAGCTGGTTCTGCTAAAAACATGTGAATGCGTTGTCCCAGACAGGCATGACCATATAGTAATCTTATAATAAAACACTGCCGAGTTCGGGTGGGGAACCATCATCGATGATAGCGAAGTCTCCACGCGTGGAAGTCCAAAGAGTTCACCTTAGACAGACTCCTTTATCTCTGAACAACTCAATCAGTGGCTTGATGTGCTAGGGATACATATGGAATGAAGGTTGCAAGTCTCCAAACCACAGAATACTTCGCACGTATGCATGACTGATTTGGGATGATTCCAAAGGAGGCAAAACAAACTTTCTCGAACTCACGGCGGCAACTTGCACCAAATGCACATGAATTCGAGGAAGTCACTTCTTCCATCCAAGCATAAGCTTCATGAATGGAACATGAAGGCATTGCTTACAAAATTTTCAACACTAGGTTGATGTTCAACATGAATCATGGGGGAGACAAAATGCTGCTAATGGACTCAACAGCAACTCATCGGAATTTCCATATCACTGGACTTCCACAATCATGTGAACACGGGGGTAGCATTGGTCAGACCAAAAAAATGATGTATGCTCGAGGGATCAACCACGAGTAAGACAACATTATGAACATCGTTGGTTCTGATTTGATTTGACGATAGCCCATACTCAAATCAAAGATGGGGTAAAACAATAGGTCCAACAACTGATCACAAGGACCAATTGATGAAGATATCATCTTTCTTCAACACACACACAGAGAAAGATATCCCTTAACATGAACTAAGTCATACAAGCTTTTATCTTCCAACTCTCCAAGTTGTTGTTTAGCTTGACCAACTAGCTCAGGGGTATCCCACACAGATTCTTGGAGAAGGGGTGGTTTACAAGAAACCATCTTGATCACGAACTCAACATAGCGGTCAGGTGACAACCTGGTAATACTTCCGAGAAGATATTCAGAAAATCACAAACCATCGATATGTTACTAAGCTCGAGAACAACCTTGCTTTTCAGGGCAAGACGATATGATCACAAGAGCGAGGAACCAGCACAATCCTAACTCATTGATCGAGGAGTGCACCAGAAATAAGGACTAGGTAGCACAATCTATCTTAGAATGATGATTCAATAATCAGCACGCTAAGAATGAGGTTGTTGTCCATTAACTACCAAGCAACAAGGTTGCTAGGAGTATTGATTTCACACATCACGGTTCACTTGTGGGTCATCCGGTTGCAACAACACGGAACTAAGGAGCGAATGATGATGGCGAGAAGTATCACTGCATCAAGAATTTATAAGAGTTGGTGCAATTATCATGACATTCCTGACATCAAGAGGGCAATACTTTAGGGTAGAACAGAACAAAAGCTGGATTGGCATTTGATCTGCGGAATACAACTGCTTTGACCCAATCCTGGATATGGATGAGGTACTGGAGTTTGTTTCTCCTAGTCATTCCAGAATAGAATGGCTTGACGGACCACAAGAGTAATAGGCATCGACGAACAAATGCACGCATACTCTTGACTATCAATTGATAGACGAGGGTCAAAAAACAACTAAAGAGGGACAACTCAAAGAACATATAACTTTCTGAGTTGTGGATGCATAGGTTAGTATGTCGAGTCAAATTCAACATATTTCTTCCGAATAACCCATGCAGAGGTGGTAGGACTGGTAGAGTCACGATATAGAATGGAGAACCCATCGAGAGCACTCTTGTTGTGATCTTTTGGTTCAAAGGAACTTCTGCCATATTGATTCACGGTATTGGAAGAACGATATACCACAAACCTCGAGGACTATCGCAAAGGTTACTAATATCCTAAAGGAACGAGCAAACACTATCAACATGAAGTGCGTAGGGTGAGTTTCAGGTTCAGGACCCGGAAATAGAATACCTACTAACTAACTGGCATCACAGGATGCTTTCAAGAATAACGGCCAGAATCATCACACTGGGAACACAAAGCATGGCTAGATTACTAGGTGATCCCCTAAGACACCTAGGGTCATAATAATAATTCCAACATATATGTCGAGGCAATAAAATACCTCAACTCAACAATTAATGTGATTAACTTGGCCTAAAGGAACATCGAAACCAGAGGGAAAGGATTTTGCAAATGCGTCAGATTATTTAGAAACCTGGGATGACACGGACAGCATAACGGCTGCAAAGGCTCCAAAAGATTTGAGACATCCTACAAAAATGGTGGCATAACCACTTAGAAGCACAATATCAAGGTTCCGGGATCGACAGTTAACATACGGAAGTAGTAGGAACTAAACCGAGGCTTAAGTCCAACAAACCTATAAGTCTACGGATTAGTAACACGTGATCCTGATAGAAAGAAGGGAAAGCCTAGTTCCTTAACCCTGTAGGAAAGATAGAATGACTCAGATCAGAAGGGCATAAGGTAAAGGAGTAAAAAGAGCCTTACGTTCCATCCCACAATCAATTCCCTTATATAACTAAAGCATTTATAGACTCAACTTCGACCAGTTTAGCTTGGTAATCCTACAGGCAGTCAAGCTCTGATACCAAAGCTGTCAGGACCCCGATCCTAAGTCACACCGATCTAGCATGTAACAGATCATATCACTTTGCGGCCTCACGCACGGTATTCCCACGAGTGCCACCTTACCTGGCCCGGGACCGTTTGCGCCTTTTGGCTCACGTATATGATAGTGCCGCTAGCATCCATATGACAAAGAACCCGGGCTGACATGGCTAGTCGTGAACCCAAAGTGGCACTAACTTACAGGGACAGGCATACATGACCCAACAACGAACGTGTCGGTCATCAGCGAGTGAATCCAGGCTGTAGCACTGGGCTAGCAGGAATCCGGTGAACCGGGCTGTAGCGGGCTAAGAGGACTCCGGAATTCATCGCGTGACATTTCCCCAAGGGGACAGACACAGGAACGAAGGACATATGCCGGCCAGCCTAAGTGTTCCGGAGCAGTAGCAAGCTACCATGGCTCAGTGGAAACACTAGGAGACATTTCCTGGTAAGAGAGGCTACTAAGGATAAACAACTAGATAGTCAGATCCCACACATACCAAGCATTTCAATAACATACACACAATATGCTCGATATGTGCAAATACAACATGGCATCACAACATGACTCTACAACTCAAGTATTTATTCAATAGGCTCCGAGGAGCGAGATATTACAAACATGGGTCTCATGAACCAGCATTCAGAGCACACAAGTCAAGCACAAACGGAAGCTTAACATGTCTGAGTACAGACATCTACAAATGAAAAAGGCTAAGATGCATGTCTATCTACCAGATCCTGCCGAGGGCACAAGATCGTAGCTGAGGTAACAAGCTAAACGTCGAAGTCCATGTGGAACTACTAGCGAGGCTGAAGTCTCTCTGCAAAAACTTAAAATAGGCAAACGTGAGTACAAATGTACCCAGCAAGACTTACATCAGAACTAACTACATATGCATCATTATCAGCAAAGGGGTTGGTTGGGTTTAACTGCAGCAAGCCAGCTTTGACTCGGTGGCTATCCTGAACTACGACTGCAAGTAACTCTTTTGAGGTGGCTCACATGAGTCCACATATTCACCATATCAATACACCACTATGGATCCGCTCCCGTCTCCCTACGAGAACGCCATCCATAGCACTCACGCTTATCTTGTGTATTTTAGAGTATCCACTTTCACTTGTCTATGAACTGTATAGGCAACCCAGAAGTCCTTTACCATGGACACGGCTATTCGAATAGATCATATTAACCCTGCAGGGGTGTACTTCTTCACACACGCTCTCACCACTTATCGCCGTTTACACGACATGTACTCGGCAACCTTCAAGTGGAAGCCCAACGAGGGTGTCAGCCACGACCTGACTAACCACACAAGTCTCTCATCCAAGTTTATCGCCTATTCGTATTCCATCTGCAAGGAGATCCGGCCGGGGTGTCGCTCACGGCCCCAAATGATGTGTGCAGGGTTCCCAAGCCCACCATCTGGGTGCCACTTGGTACACTGGGCCACTGTGCCTAGTCTATCCCAAGCCCACCTGTACTGGGTGCCACTTGGTAGACTACTAGCACTACCTACAAACACCAGAAACTAGTTGCAACTCCTGGACAGAGATCAAGTTGATTAATAAGTCGAGAGAGCTTGGAGCGCCCGGAGCCCAATGTGTGGTAGTAACTATTCATGGATCACAAACACAGAACTCAGTTCCTGAGGACGACTGCAATGAGACAACCCACCATGTACTCCTACATGGCCTCTCACCGCTACCTTTACCAAATCGTGTTCACACACTTAGTTCACACAAAGTAGGACATGTTTACACACCTCCAATTCATCCCCGATGAATCAGACCCGATTCAACTCTAAGCAGTAGCAGGCATGACAAGCAAACATGAATGAGTAGGCACATCAGGGCTCAAACAACTCCTACTCATGCTAGTGGGTTTCATCTATTTACTGCGGCAATGACAGGTCATGCAGAGGATAAAGGGGTTCAGCTACCGCAGCAAGTAATAGATGAATCGTTGTTGTCCTAATGCAGTAAAAGAGAGCAGGAGCGAGAGAGTGGGATTGTATCAGAATGAACAAGGGGGTTTTGCTTGCCTGGCACTTCTGAAGATAGTATAGTTCTTCATCGGTGTCATCGATCACATCGTCGGTACACGTCTACTGAGAGGGGACAAGCACCGACAAACAAAGAAGAAACACAATCAATGCAATGCAACAATATGATGCATGAATGTGACATGTCAATATGCCGTGGTTTGAGCTAATGCAACTAAAACCAGATTAAATGAAGTTAGTTTGAATCCAAGATTCAAATTCAAACTCCACATGTGGTTATTTAAATGCCATTCAATTGAATTGTCCTAAACAGTAGTCATAAGTTGTTCTAATATGCATGAAAAAGGTATAGATGGATAGATTGGATTTTTCTGATCATTTTTCATATATAAATTATTTCATTTGGACTTACGGTTGAATTTCTATGATTTTTAGAAGTTTATACTATTTTCTGGAATTTTTTGAATAAGAATAAATCCAGGAAATAGCATTACTGCATCAGCATGACATCAGTGTGACATCAACAGGGTCAACAGAGCTGCCCCGGGTCAAACCAGACCAGTGGGGTCCACTGGTCAGTGATCAAGTGTTGTTTAGTGTCACTGGCAGGTGGGGTCAGGTCAACGGTGACGTGCCAAGGTCAAACTTGCCTGTGGGACCAGCGGGGTTAGTTTAATCTAAACAAAAACTAAACCATGTTTAGTTAGATGTTGGGGCCCGGCTGTTAGTGGCACGGGGCGGTGATTAGTGGCTAGTTAAGCCAGCCACGTCAGCATGGTTGTGGACTAGCCGCCGGCGACCTCAACAGACGGCGGAGGCACGCCGGAATTGCTACTCCGGTGACAGTTTGGTGCGTGGGAGGGCTCTACGGGTTCCTGGCGTTGTGGTGCTTCTAGTGGTGGTGACGGGTGGTGCTGTGGTGGCCGGAAAGTTGCCGGCGACGAGCTTTAGCGGCGGCGAGGCTCGGTGAGGTGCGGCGGAGGTGCTCGGGAATCGGCCACAGGGCTCGATTCGAGGCGTGCTTGGGCTCGTTGGAGAGCCCTCGCTGGCGCGCATCGAACTGTGGCGGTAGTCCGGCCTATGGTGGCCGGAGGCGCTGGCGGGGAGCTCGGCCATGTGGCCGGAGCTCGGGCGTGAGCGCAGGCAGCGCTGCGGTGCGAAAACGAGCACGAGGAAGGAGGGGAAACGGAGGATAGCTCACGGCGGGTCGACGGGTGTGCTCAGCAGGCTCGTGGAAGGACGAACGGCGATGGGACGTTGACGGTGATCTCGGGCGGCCGAGGTCGAAGATGGCGGTGGCGACGGCGATGCAGGATGTCCGGGCTTGGTTCCTTCGGCTTGGAGAAGCTGCGCGAGGATGCAGAACTCGGGGCACGACCGTGGGGCGAGGGGACGGCTGTGGCTGCGTGGGTAGCGAGCGGCGGCGACGGCAACGGTTGGGCGCGCGAGAGAGAGATCCAGGAAGGGGGTGAGAGCGCGGGAGAGTGTGAGAGAGAGGCAGGGAGGTGCGTGGCGTTGCCAGACATGAGGGGGAAGCAGGAGGCGGCAAGCAGGAGCTGGCGCAGCTTGGCTGTGTTGCTGCCACGCAGCTGCCTGAGGTAGAAGACAACTTGGAGGCGCTGGTGGGCTGGGCCGGCCACTTGGGCCGCCAGGCTGGACAGGTAAGCGGCCCAGGTAGTTTCCTCTCTCTCTCCGTTTCCTATTTTAATTCCTATTTTCTATTTTTCTGCAAATTTGTGGCTTTAATAAAAATACTAAATCAATCCCAAAAATCATGCAACTACTCCTGACCACTGTTGGAAAATATATCCTATAGTAAACATTTCAGTTTAGGAGTATTTGGACATTTAAAATATTTTATAGAATTTAAATGTCCAAATTCAAATACTTATGATTTAATTCAGTGACCTTAGGATGACCTAGAAAATTGTGCACCATTTTTGTCAGAGGTTTAAGACCAAGGCAAAGATGATGAACATTTTAGAAGGGCATTTCAAGTTCATTGAAAATGATTTTATGTTGAACCTATTTGATTTGATCTGGTGCTAGGGTTTGATCAGTCCCCAATTCAAGTTCATTTGAAAAGTTAAACATGATGCACACATGAAGGGCTAGCCTACTGCATACCAGGATCAAGGATGTGACAGGACTGCTGTCCCTTCTCGCGGTGCACACCGGAAGGAGGGCTAGAGAAGAATTGCGTGGCGGCGCTAAGATCTGGAACGGTGCGAAACCATAAGATACAGCGGCGGCTAGGGTAGAGCGTGTCAGGTCGGTCGTGCGAGTATAATAGTAGGCCTTTGGCCCCCAAACCCCATGTCCAAGTCAATAATAGCCCCACCAAGGTTTGTCTCAAAAAACAGAGTAATTAAGGCGTCTATTAGTTCCTTCAGTATAAATACTATATCATTAATAATGTCCCCACCTTTTGTCTCACAAAGTATGCTGGAGTACAACCGGCTACACGTTTACAATCCGCTTCTCTTCTCTCTCCTCGTATCTCTCCTTCAACTAAGCACAAATACTATATTTAAATCCTTATAGCCTGCTTATGTCTTCTAATTGTAGTACTTGCTCTAAAGTTACTCTCCACTGTGTAGTCTGAAATGCCGGGCGTGCAGCGGGCGATGCCCTTGGTCGGCGCGCTGCTTCAATGATGGAAGCAGTGAGAGGTCGCGTCACCCTGACTTACCATCAATGTGGAGCCACGGGCTCAGCTGGCACCGGGCGGGAAGCGCGCGTGGGAGGGGGGAGGGGTTTTTGTTGGCCCAAGGAGTGCTCCCATACTCTGCATATGACACTAGTCTATGTTACTACTCCCTCCTTTCCGGTTTATAGAGATGTTTAGAGTAACATAGTAATATGTTACAGTATAAGTTACTCCCCACTATGACCAGCCTTGGCCTCTCCCAGTGCTCCACCATGTATAGCTGCTAAGCCTGCCACGTAGGCATAAAATATGATGTGGCAAGTTAATTAAGAAGAGAGAGAATAGTTTGGTGACCGCAGGAAGAAACGGACGTCCCCGCAGATGGCGCACGCCTCCATGCAGCCGAGTGTGTGCGCATGCATGTGTTATTCACGTGCATTCTGTGGCCGAGTGTGTGTGCATGCACGTGTTGTGTACATGCGTTGTGTGCTCCATGCTATGCGCGTATGTGCATGAGTTGGATCGGATGGAGTTAGTGCGTTGGCTTGTGTACATGCGTGGCTGCATGCGTCTTGTACATGCGTGGCTTGTTGTGTGGTTATCAATATAATCTATAAAACATCTTCAACTTAGCATCCTGACGTACCGTTTCTAGTGGTTAGCGAAGAGTTCATGTTCTTTTATTTGTTTATAGGTGGGCAGGCGGCAAAAATTAGGGGAAAACATGCAAGGTTCCTTGCAGACGCTCCACTGCGAGATTCCTTGCTCCTTCTCGGTCGTCGGGAATCTATGCTCTTCAACTCTTTTCTTTTACGTGAGCTTTGTTCGTCCTTTTCCTAACACATGAGACATCTAGCATCAAGGTGCACGTGTCATGCAAGAAAATGGAGATAATCAGATAAGCAGTGCATAAGTGAGTCGTGCACTTCGGTGGCACCTACGCAATATTTTTTTTCTCCTCAATGGCACGTGAATAGTGCACGTACTCAACGACGGGGCACGGGATGGTAGCAATGACATGGTCAGCCCTTTTTTGGAGAGAGTACATACTAAATAACTTTGATGTGTCCCGTCAACTCGCAGAATGACGAGAAGCTTGATTACGCCTTCTTCCTCGCCAACGCGTGCGCGGTGGCTCACAGCACGAGGAGAAACTTTTGCTTACAAGCGGTGGACGTGTAGCAGTTCATTTGGTGTCAGATTGCCAGAAGTACTACTGTGGAACCATCGACTTCTGGAAGAGGCGAAGAGCCAAGCGCAAGGTCACCTACTAACCTTAGGCTAGGCATAGTGGGAGTAACATAAGTAGGGGTACCTCCTTTTTTTTATTCTAGAAACAACCACACGCGAATATCGAGGTGCTGGTTATGCCTGGAGTACGTGCTCAGCCCTCCTTTATCTCTCTTCTCAGCCAGCCAGCGGACGCGCGGAGCCCATCGTATGTTTGCTCATATGCGGTCCCACATGTCAGTGAAAACGCAAGAGGACCCACTGAACCTGCACATCTTTCACCTCGACGTGCCGGTGATGAAAAACAAATCCAATAAGGATCTTCGGTGGCCGCTTTCGGAGTTACTCAAGAGTAGTAAGATTCTATTTAAAGTTTAACCCACGATGCACATCATGTGGCTTCAACTACCACTCTATTTTCTTGCATGACATGACCTAGATGTTGGATGTCCAACGTGTCGGCAAAAGGAGGAAGAACCCGTGCAAATCTTCGGTTGTGCTCCCGAATTAGACTAGTTGTGCTAACTTAAAAAATTTATTGTGTAGAATGGATGCAAGTTTTGGTATTGGGAAGAAGAGTACATCGATATAATGATAGAGCGCAATTTAGTAGATGTTCTAGCACTTTTAGCTAGCATAGAGGCTAGAGATGAGACTAGTGCACTTGTTGATACTAGAATAGAGGCTAGACATGAGACTAGATGCGAGGAAGCAACGGCTACTTCTTTACACTCGAAGAAGAAAGAAGCACGCAAGATCGAGCCTCCGCAGATCAACAATGAATGCATCGAGAAGGCACTAATCTAACTTACAAGAGCAGTTATGGAAGTTGGATATCTTCTAAAATGTATTCTTGTGGTTCTTGTTTTCTTTGGTCTTGCTTGTCTAGTCAAAATTATTGTTGGAGTTCGTGCAAAACAGAGGTCCGTTTGGGGTCGTGCGTTGGAGTTGGCCTTACAAGTGGGACCGCAGTTGAGGAAACCGACTGTCGGCAAACCCCCACCTCGCCCATCGTGCAATGGCTGAGTTAGAGAAATGACGAGGTTGAAGAGATTGCTCTAGCACGGACTCCAAGAAATATGGTGTCAGATGGATGTCGTGCTGGTGGCGTGTGCCGTACTCCTGGACGTGAATGCTTGTTCTGGCCCATGCCACCCTACTACTCCTCCTACTTATATAGTACTAGTAGTATCGAGGATTCGAGGTGTTGGTTACGTACAGCGAACACATTAACATATGACTACAGTAAAAACACCCGCCCGACGCGCAAAGCATGTGAAGCTAGTACAAATAGTGTACTACTATTGTTGATTGGCCTCATCCGATAACCTATTGCAATGCACGTACAATTATGTATTCAGAAAATATTTTTTTGCCTCGTCGCACCACTCACTCAGAGAAGCGACTCGAAAGCCATTCATAAATTTAGTAAGTTTATCAAAGGCATATCATTTTATTACATACAATAGGTCATCAACCCACAACGACAACGAGGATACATTATAAATACTAAAGTTTTCATCACACAACAAATAAAATGAACTTCAACTCAACCAATCCTCGGCGTTGGAAACGCTTGCTTTGAACCACAAGTGATTCTCTGGGATGGGCCATCTATTGTCAATCTCGAGACCAACGCAAGACTGATCATCCAGGATGAAGCGGCCTACTATATCAATACCAGGGTAGGGAACCACCCAAATGTCCAAGGTATAGATACAGTTGCTTCTCATAAATGGTACTAGTAACGTTGTGTGAACATCAGTTGGATCGCCTTTCACCATCATCAGATAGTTTTATCCAAGGAAGAGCGAGTTTTCTCCAAGACTATCAATTCTGTACTAGGGAGAAGGTGTTGGCGCTAGCACACTAGTATCCATCCCGAATACCATGCAATGAGTGTTGGAATAGGTCCGGAGAGTGTGACCATGGGAGACAACACTCGCTCCCTCGGTAGTAACAAACTCACTGCGATGTATACAGACAAGAAGAGGTGATCCATCAGAATTAGTTGCCAGGCGCCACTGAGTATATAAGTTCTGCTCGTCCTCATGGTCGTGATCATCACCATCGTCATCTCCCCCTTGGTTATAAAATTTTTCAAGTATAGGTGGTGGAATGTTCATAGGACCTTGGAAACACAAGAAGAAGGTTAATTAGTAAAGGGAAACTTGCTAACCCGCATGCATGTGGATGAAACAATTATAATTATGGTGGAAGACAAACGTACCGAAACTACGAGGATCCCATGCAAAAACAGTGCCATGAGTGGTGGAAGCAAACACAAGACCCCTGTATTCAATTGCATCACAGTACACATCCGTGTATAGAAACTGATTTTTGAGCAATATCCATCGAGTCGAACCACAAAGGACGGCAACAAGCTTGTCAAAAATAGCAACAACTTCATAGTTCTTGTAATTCCAAGAGCGGTTGGGAACTCGACAAATTGCTATTTTCCATAGAAGACAATCACCATGATCGTATTTGAATGTGCGTACAATACCGGTGTGCTCAACCTCTGGGCAGTCTGCTGAGATTTTTCGGAGTGGAACCCGGTGACGAGTGTACACATTCACAAGTTCCCACTCGCAGTTGTACCCAATATAAACAACCCAATCTCCATTTACGCCTGCCCAATCCTTTCCCTCAAGCGATGGCATCTTAACATCATACGTATCATTATCAAGCGGCATCAACTTGCACAAGGCGAGGCCTCCATCGTCCCCGCGCCAGTCATCAGGGTCACGGCAAAGAAGATAGGGGAGATCAAACCACTCCTTGACCCTTGGGTTCCTTGTAATGATGTTATTAGTTGAGTCGAGAATGGTCTTGAACGAACCTGCCATGCTAGCCGAGGTGATGACGTTGCACCGATCAATGAGTTCCTCCACCACGTCATCTTTTAGATCAGGGAAACAATAACGGGGTCGTTTCCGGCCTGTTCCCTCCATGGAGAAGACGATTGAACAATGGCAGAAGGAAGGGTGAAGGCAAATGGAGGAGGGAGGAAGAGCGTGCGACAGAATTCCAAATCGAGAGGGAAAGGCGAAGAGTCGGTGGACGGTTGCCAATTTGCCATGGTACACAAAGAGGTGCCCCAGCCTACACGTCCGTTCGGAAATACTAGTAGAAAAGGACTCGTCGTCATCTCACTGACATGTTGGAATGGGGCCACATGCCAATGAAACATGGCGTGTAATTTCTCGTGCAAAATGCGATCTGGCCACGTTGGCCCGAGGTGCCGCATTAGTTTTTTTTAAGTTTACCGCATTAGTTAGCGACCTTTATTTTTTTTAACATACAATCTGAATGGATAGCTCCTGTGGTCATCACACGTGAGCAGATATATAGGTGGGCTAGGTGGGCAGGCGGTTGAGCAGGCGGCAACAATCTGAGTGCTAAAAGAGTTGATCCAATGCTTGGTTTTGTTTTGATCTTCCAACTATGACCATCGGATAGAGTGATTCAGTTGTTGTGCTGCTACCGTCCAATATTCGCGTGTGGTTGTTTCTAGAGTAAAAAAAGGAGGTACTAGTACTTACTGTGGGAAAGGTGAAGTGATGGTTGATTCGCCCGAGCAACTTATTACTATGGGAATATGGGAGTACCAGCGGATTCAAGGAATAGAGAAATGATGGTTGCTTCGTCCGAGCAACTTACTGTGGCGAAGGTGGGGCTCTGTGATTTGACTGCTCACTAGTCATTACTACTGCGGCACAACGACTGGGGTGAATCTTTCCCTGAAGTTGTGTTGTGCACTCAATATTGTTGCATGGCAGGTGGAGCCAGATGAAGGATGTCCAACATGTGAGCGAAACGAAGTTGAATTGTTTCTGGCATTGCTATCAATCCTTCAGGATTTGTTTATATGTACGCATAATTTTAATGAAATTGTACTATGATGCTATGAAGGTTTCAACTTTGGTTCCCATCGGGAAAAAAAGGTATCAACGTAGGATTCATGTGTCTTGCCTCGAGATTATCTTGTTACAACATTCCATCAAATACAAATGAAACTACCATGGCTACCATGGCTAATGCATCTCAATGGTTCGCAGATCATCGCCAATATTCACATCACAACAGAAGACAAAGTTGTGATAAGGTGTACAGATAAAGAAAAATATATAATTGATCAATGTTGTTCATAGGCATGGCTCCATTTCCTTGGCACAGTGTTCATTGCTTGGTAGCTAGTTTCACCTAGCTCTGTAGCCAAAAAAGAGGTGTATGGAGGACACCACAATCCGATCATTTTGTGCAGCTCCACTAAAATCGAGCGGACCATCCCTGTTTGCAAAGATATACAGTCAGTGTGATTACAATAATACTGGAACTAGATGATGAAACATAACACACATAAATAGAAGCCGATCACCTCTACGATCTCTCTTTAGGACTAACTTCTTGTTGGAGAAGATTAGGCACGGAGTTGGATGAGGAGGATAGCAAAACCAATCTCCCTTTCTACAGTCCCACAGAAATGTAAAAACGTTGCCGTGTGACATTTTGGCGGAACTGCACAAAACACTCTTAAGAAAAAAGTGATTTGTGCAGTTCACCAAAAGGTCGCAATAGCAACGAGGTGAAAATGGATAGCCCTGTTTGCAAAAGGAGGTAGAAAGGAAACAATTACTGCCTAATAACACGGGGTGAAGACACATACGCCGACAAAAAAGAAGCATATTCCATGTAATAAGGGAAAGATAGCACATGGTGGTTTAACAAAAATGGTTTGAGGACGAGATTGCAAGATGGAGAGTACGCTGGCCGAGATATGATTTAAGCAAACAACTAAAGAAGATCCACATGCAGCGACGTGGGAAGATGGGCAATGGATCAAGGCCGGAGGAAGCTGTACCTGAGGGTCGTCGGGATGTTACTAGGAGGGCGCCGGCGGCCGGGATCTGCCCATACTGCGGCAGCGAGCAAGTGGCGAAGGCCCTACCGCGCCAGAGCTTGGTCAGAGAGAACGGCGGGTACCACAGATCGGGACGTGCTTCCTCAACACTGTCGAACGGAGAGACGATGCACATCCTCCCTTTCCGTCGGTGAACGGGATGCGGCCGGGTCACTGACCAACGCTGAGAGAGAGAGGCCACGGCCGCCTTGTGTGAGATGGTGTGACGAGAGACAAACCCATTTTTCCATTTTCCTCATGGCAATCGTTTTATATTCTGTACGTGCCATTGAGGAATATATAACTTTATTTAATACTAACGCGTCAAGTTGAACTTTGTTCCGTCTAGGCATGGTACCCGACCCTCCTTCGAGTAAACAACCACTACACGCGTCAAATTATCACGTGGGCTGCCTTTTCGTACAGAAACGAACTCCATCGTGTACCCGCGCGGGTGTGGCTAGGAACGGGACGTGAGTACGTGCGTCCTGCTTGCACTTCTTCTTTAGGTGCAGGTAGTGAGTGGGTGTGAGAGAGATGGTTTGTGCAAAACAGAGGCAATGTGTTGATGATATCTCAAACAGAAAAACGTAACATATACAATGTGTGTGAAATGGAGTCATGGACGTGAGATGTCGATAGAATTGAAAATAGGGATGAAGTGTGTGGCTGCGCGATTGATAAAGAGTGCCATCAAATTTGTGTTTGCCCACGTCAAAGATACAGGGCGGCTGGCCTACTAGAATTTGAGAGGGCAGAGGTGCAGTTTTTCTCCGTGGCATGGATACCTACCTACAACATTCGACTATCGGTGTGTGGGGGGGGGGGCAGAGACCGATCGACTAGTATATGTGTGGGGAAGGAGAGATACCTAGCTATGTATTGAGGGAGATCGATCGACATCCATGGATATGTGTAGCAGAGGAATAAGGTTGGGAGAAACACAAAGGTAGAGCGTCGGAGGGTTGGTGGTGGAGTGGCGTCTCACAAATGGTGGGAGAGGCCTGCTAGACAAACGGAGGGTATGAGTGCAATATCAATAAGAGAGGGCGGGGGATGTCTGTCTGTCCATGCATGTGCGTGTGAGAGACGGGTCGGGAGGTATGCAAGGATGATGAGGGGAGACGATATGGTTGTGATAAGCATACGTAACTACATAGGAAGATCAACCGTCATGTGTCTGAGAAAGGGAGAAACATAACTAGCGAGGTAAGTGTATCGGTGCATGGGGAAAACGAATTATAGTCGACCTGTCTATATGTAGGGAGATCAGTTCATATACACGCCTGCATGTGTTAGAAGCAAATAAGGTCCGGAGAGACAGACAGGGGGAGAGGGGTGCGGCTAGGAGGTGGTGCGAGAGGCCTACCATGTCGAGGGGGAGGAGTGTGCGAGTATGTGATCAATGAAAAGAGGGGTGGGAGTGTGCACCTGCGTGGAACCGTATTGGACATAGGGGGGCATGGATGGTGAGAAGAGAAGAGGGGAAGTATATATGTGTTTGTTGTAGTCACGCTTGGCTAGAGAGGTATATCGATCGGTGTGTGCCGGATAGAAGGAGTCGGGGGCCTACACACACTGCGGGTGGACGACCTAAAGAGAAATAATGAACGTGCGCGATGGAGGGGACGCTAAGGGTGGGTGAGAGGGGGCAGGCGTGTGCACGCACAATAGAAAGTTAGCGCTAGCTATCTACAAATAGAAGAGGATTGTGAAGGTGTAAAAGACGAACAAAGATCATAATTCATTATTAAAAAAGTGGATACGGATACTTGAAGAAGATGTCATAATGTAGAACATTGATTATAATTTGGGCTAATGTGTGGCTTTTGCAACTCAGGTCTAAATACTTGTCATAATGTAGGGGGCGGGGCACTATACTTTATGTGATAAACACGGTGTACGTATGGGACATGGTTTAGATTATGAATATATAGTTAGTACATCAAATGTACTATTATTTGGAATCAACATCAAGTGTATTCAAAAAAATAGAATACGAGTTCATGTAGTACACATAGTTCATATCTATCTCTATCGTAATCATGTGGTGTGTTATTAAGGTAATTGTAGCGACCCGACCCGAATGGATCAAGTCTCTGTGCTTTCGTGTCATCCCTGGATCGGTATGCTGACACACACAGTACTCGAAGGATTTATAACAGAGGTAAATCACATGTATAAAGTAACGTAAAAACTATTACCTCAATCCAAAATATAGCGGAAGCAACAAGGTTGTGGATTCCCATCAACACCAACGGCAAAGTTGAGTATAGGAAATCGTAACCCTAACGTACCACTTACTCGTCGTCTGAAAAGTCTGCAACATGAAAAGTTGCAGCCCGAAAACGGGTCAGCACATGGAATATGCTGGCAATGTAACACATAGAGAGTAATGAAAGAATAGGCTATACTACATGCATATATGGCTGGTGGAAAGCTCTATGGTTACAGTTTTTGCGAAAAGCCAATTTTTCCCTACTACAAAGGAATAAATTTGTTTAACTATCATGGTGGTTGTTAAACATTGAGAATGGTTGACAGCATCCTCAATCCCAATTAAAAGTACTCATTAAACCCAAACAAATTATAATAAGTAACGTGTTGAGATCAACAGGATAATCCAAGAACTAGATACTCAAAATGTCCATAACCGGGGACACGGCTAATCATGATTAGTTTGTTACTCTGCAGAGGTTTGCGCACTTTTCCCACAAGACTCGATCGCCTCCGTTTGGTTTCTCGCACTACAGGGTGTTTGAGAAGGCGGATGACCGAGACATAGTCTTTCAGAAGCGCTAGCACCTTACATGGGGGTAAACCGGTACACCTACATCCCCTACATCTGCTAGTCTACCCCGTAAGAGTTCGCACAACTTAGTCAACTATGCTAGAGCCCATAGTAGCATGTGGCTGCACACGGAAGTTTCTAGCATGAAAAATCTTATGATCCCTTTGAGCCTGGGTGGCGGTCCAAAATAAAAACAGGCAAGTCCTGATAGACATCAGGTGCCTCAATCCACCCAGATGTGTGTTTAAGTTGCCACCTTAGATAAACCATTAAAATTATCAATCTCACATCTGTCATGGATATCACTCACCCAATCCACGTCTACTAGCATAGCATAGCATAATAAGCAAACGTAGAAGTAACTCCCAAGGTTTTATAAGTAACAGGTAATAGGTACTACCTCAATTCTACTTCCCATCCCACAATTTAATTGGATCCTAATCATGCAGTGTGAGAGGATTGATCTAATGCAATAAAACATGGGTTGTAGAAAAGATATGATCAAGTGTTACTTGCCTGCAATGTTGATGAAGATGATGCGCACTCAAAACTCTTGATAGATCTAATCGTCACACTCCGGTCAATCTATCGTAAGCAAACAATAGTAACCACACAATAAGTACTCAACTAATGCACAAGTAAAACTCGAATGAGAGAACGAACCAGAAAGTTCAACTTAAGAACTCCGGTTGCAAAGAAAGAACGAGCCGAACAAACGACGAAAAACAAACGGCGGAAGAAAACAACTCGGTTCTAGCAAGTTGAATCTAGGTCAAAATTTTACTGTAGCAAAAGCTTGTTCAAGTTGATTAGACGAAACGGCGGTTTCGAGATGAAACTCCAGGCGCTTGAACACCTGATTCCGATAAACGAGCGAGAAGATAAACTAGAACGAAGATCGGATCTGAGATCGCGATCGCGGAATAAATCCGACGAGAAGAAAAAGAAGAACGGTTACACGAACAGACGTCGTTAACCGGGAAATAATCGGTGATCACGTTCGTTGAGACGAACGGTCCGAAAGAAGAACGAAAACCAATCTAGAGTTTTCGGGAAAAGAGATCGAACGAAAAACCGATCTAGAACACCGGAACGGTTTAGCGAAAAATCGGAAAGAAAACGAATCGGTAGAGAAGAAAAGAATCGGAACGGTTTATAAGAAAAACCGAACCGAGGGAAAGAAGAGACGCGGCGCGGTACCTCCGGCGAACGGCGGCGACGGCGGCGTTGACGCAGGGCGGCGGCGGCGCGGTGACGCATGGTGGCGGTGGCGGCACTAGGGCGCGGGGTTGGGCGGCGTTGGGCGCGGCGGCGATGCACAAGGGCGGCGGCGCGGGTGAGAGGCGCGGGGTGAGGCGCGGCTTGGGTGGTGCGGCGGCGCGGCGTGGGTGTGGCGGCGCGGCGTGGGGCGGCGGAGAGGAGAGGAGAGGTGTTGGTTTGATGTGTTTAGAGGGGGGGTGCTTGGGTATTTATATTGGGGAGGGGAGGGTTTTGCTTGGGGTAGGGGACAAGAAATAGACTAGGATTAGGAAACAAAAGGAAAAGATCTAGAAATAGATACGGAATAAACGAACATAGGACAAGAGTCCTACTAAGACTAGGAAAGAAAGAAGCGGCGGCTCCCTGGTGCACGCGCGCTATGGCCTCTTGGCCGGCCGGCGGCTAGTGGCTTGGGCCTTTGGCCCAAGGCGCTGCAGATTTTTTTTTAAACGGTCTCGCGCGCAGAAAAATAAATAAAAGAAAATCTAAACGAACTCCAAAATTTAATAAAGTAAATTTTCCCCGACTCCTAAAAATGAGCCGAACAAAATGAACTTTTCTCCGGACCTAAAATAAAATTTTCAAAAACGCGCATTTTCCCTATCCGAATAAAATGCAAATAAAACTCCGGCAAACAAAATTTGATCTATTTATTAAATCTTCATTTTCCTAAATTTGGGAAAGTCATATTATTCCCTCTCTTATATTTTTGATAACGGAAAATAATTGAAGATGAAATAAATAAATCAAATGATCCTCTTTTCAATTCGAGAAAACTCTCAAATATGAAAATAACGAAATCTCCAACTCTCTCCAAGGGTCCTTGAGTTGCGTGAAATTTCTAGGATCGACCAAAATGCAAGAAAATAAAATATGCAGGATGATCTATTCCAAATTGAAAATAAATTCAAAGGGGCTTTGAATTTAATTCTTTGAAACTTCCAACTCATATTTCATATAATTTGAAGAAGTCATTTTATCTTCTCTCGTGAAAATCATTGAGTTGCTTAAAGTTTCTGAATTGGAAATATTTCCAAATGAAATTCAATTATTTTTCAAACACCCTTTTCATTTTTAAATGGAAGAAGTCATGTCATCTTCTCTCTAGGGTTTTGTGTTTGAAAAGCATTTGAATTCACGGAGATCAGAAAGCAAATATGAAAGTTTGGGAAAGTCCTTTTATTCCCTCTCATTTAACTTTCAAAAAGTTTCGAATTCACTCACTTTCACTCAATCAATCAAGCAATCAATCAAATCTATCTATTTGTTTATAACATTCCAAAATTTAGAATTTTGGGATGTTACAAACTACCACCCTTAAAATGAATCTCGTCCTCGAGATTCGGAGAGGCTAGAAAGAATAGGTTAGGGTTTGGGATCTTCTCAAAGTCCATCGATCATCTCCGAGGTCTCGGGTGCTACCACCCTTAGAAACATTGTTACGGTTCCATCAAAACTCATATACTCCATCCTTATCGTTGACAGTGTCAGTCTTCTCAGATATTAAGGATAATCCCTTCTCTGGCTCTTCCGGTAGTGGCATAACCTTTTCCTCAATTCCTTTGTCCTTTCATCTTGGTAAGGTTATCCCGAAACTGGGTCTTCATAGCTGACGGGTCTGACGCCAATGCTAAACAACTATCGATATCTCGTGGTGGTCAACAATTTATGGTTTCTCCTGCAGGAAAGGGTCTGGGTTGAACCTCACCGTATAACCTACGGTTGGCAACAACTGTCGTGTACAAGGGAAAAAAATACCTATACCTTTCTAAGGTTCAAACAAGGTTTTGATCGTCGTCTCTCCACTATAGGTAAGTCACTCAGATTTACCATCCCATATAGCAAAGCGAATAATAAGAGTAAGTCGGTATGGTGATCAATCCATCCCGCACCCAAATCATTACCATGTATACAGTTTAGCGAATCTCGCATACTAACACTCGGTCAACCTCACAAGCATTGCAGGATTTCTCTTGTCGATGAACCAAGTTCGGAAAATCCATTGATTCTGCAAGCCAAACAAACATCTATCGTTACTTAACAACTCTCAGGTTTTGCGTAAACTCCTATAGAATCGTCGGTTGATACAAGTCGTAACTTCTTCCAGGGTTTTTCCTTCAGCAAGAGTGTGCTTGCTTCTTGACAGGTCCTGGGGCCTGTGGGTTATGGCCCATCTCATCACTTGCAAATCTTGAACTCATCATCTGGGCAACTGATCATTATCCCAACATCCAACTTCCTGGCATACTTAAAATCCATGTACTGTCTCTTTTCCTTATATTTGCACCAAACGGGGACATGATTACTCAGACTCTTCATGGAATTTCCATTGATCCATATTTCCAACATCATACCTCCTTTATATCCAATAACACTTCATCTCTTCATCCTCGTGGGATGTCCCACATACCGTGATAAAACTTATACTTATGAAATCCATATTCACTTCGTAGAACATCATTATCCTTTCTGCGGTCAAGCGTCCTTACAAGGGAATATTGGCCATCTCTGCATGGCACTTCTTCAACTGGGAACCGTAAAACACATCTTGAACTCCTGACAGTCCTCCGGGTGACTCTAACTTGTTGGCCACTTCTCCATACGCTCCAAAACTCGGTATGGTCCTACAAACCTCGGGGCTAACTGTCCCTTAACTCCAATCCGTTTAACTCCTCGCAGAGGGAACACATGAAGACATGCTCTGTCTCCAATTTCATAGACTACCTCCTTGCGTTTTTAAGTCTGCATAACTCTTCTACCTGGACTGAGCTACCTTCAGTCTATCTCGAATCAACTTAACATTCTCTTCTGACTCCTTGATCACATTTGGTCCAAACAACTGACGGTCTCCAACTTCATCCCACATACTCTTGGGGTATCACACATACCGAGACAAAACTCATATTCATTTTGTCCGAAATCCACTCAGTGGAGTATCTTTATCTTTTCCAGGGGTCAACGGTTCTTACAGGGTACTACCACCCTTAAAATACACAAATCTTCCATAGACCATATTTCTCTTATCCTCAAAAATGGTCAAAATCCTCCTTCATAGAGTAGCAACTCATAAAATCCATATCAGTACCAACGAGGCTAACTTTATTAATTCTCAAATCATTACAATCTCCTGTTTTTTCCATTACATGCCTCAATTCAATACCTCTATATAAAAGAAAATGTTCTCACTACCACTACTATATTACTTCTGTTACAAACTCAACTATTTATCACAAGTCTCCTTCTCCTTCGGACAACCTCTGGCAAAGTGCCCTGCTCCATTACAACGGAAACACATTACTTCTGACAGGTTTCGAGGTTTCCTCATGATCACATAGCCTCCTTGGGTCCTTTTCTTCCCTCTTGGGCAATCATTGAAGTAGTGCCCTGAATTTTTGCACCTGAAACATGTGATATGACTCAGGTCTTTCTTTGTGGAAATTGGGTTGTTCCTCGAATCCAACCTACTTCTCTTCCTGGACCTTTCCGTTCCAATCAGGGCTTCTATTTCCTGTGGGTCATACTCTACTTCCTCTGTCGGGAATTCTACTAGATCTCCATTCAGACAATCTTGGGAGATGTGTCCTTCTTCTCCACATGAATAGCATGACTTAGTGCAGGGTCTAATTGGATCTTCTTTGGGTGTGTCCTCCACCTCTTTCTTCATCACAGGTTCTTCTAAACCTTCCATGAGAGCTCCTTTCATTGCTTCTTCCTTCAGCTGGATGGTTCGTTGTACCATGGGGTAAATGTGACACTGAGCAGGGTAGTGGGTAGTCCCTTGACACAAGAAACAAGTAATCTGTCTAGTTGGGCATTCTTCAGTTGGGTGACTTCCTTCACAATTAGGGCATTCATCCTTGTGTTCCTTATGGGTGTGCCCGATTTCTCCACAAATCTTGCATGCACAAGGTTTCTTCATATCCTTTCCATAAGGCTTCAACTTCTGGGACACAAACTGAGACTTTAGCAAAGTCAACTTAAATTCTTTCCAAGTGGTTACTCTTTTCCATCCTTTCATGGTTTGGTATATCTTCCACCAAGTAGCAGCACCTCTTTCAAAGCATTGAAGGGCATACTGGGCCATATCCTTTCCGACTATAGGGTTGTTCTCCATATGATCCTCCATGTTCTGAATCCATCGGTCTGTCTCCAATTGACTCATCGGTCCAGAAAATACAAGCTCATCTCCATTCATCCTCTATTGGGTCCATGGGTTTTGGGGTGAGATAAGAGATATCAAGAGAGGGATGCACACAATGCAAGCAACAGTTTTGAAAAGACAGATTTTTTTTGTTGTGGCTGTCGAGAAAACATCAAACAAATGACAGCTCACAAGCATCGCATCTAACGTAGGTATATAACAGGGGTTTGGTCTTCTAAAGGTCAATAAATCTTCAACGTCTCCAAACTCTTCAAGCCTTGTTCATGCCTCCAATGGCTTCTTCCGATCATGCTTGTCCTTCTCAAGTTCTTTTGCCAGATCAACTCTGTTGACGTGAAGTCTCTCGTGACATCCTTGAATATTCTGGAATTGCATTCCAAACTTCTAGGTTTCAACATCCTTGGCATGAGCCATGGTCATACTGTCCTTTAGTTCCTGACAAATCTCCGGTATCTCAAGGTTTTACTTCTCTAGCTTGGCTGCTTTCAACTTCTGGTCTTAAGTTCTTCACGAAATGCTTCCTTGTCTAATACGACTTCCTGGAGCTCCACCTTAAACTTCTTGATGTAATACTCCAGATCCTGGTGATACACCGGCTAGGGTTAAAACTTCATATTATGATAGGTGCTCCGTCAGCCTTCTTCCATCAAATCCATTCTGAAGACTTGCATCCTTACTCAGCACGGTGACAATAGCATTAGCGGGTGATGACATCACGGGTAACTGTGTTTCTGCCCTTGTCATTGCCATGAGCTATCTTCCATAGTTGATATCCCCTGCCTTAGGATTTTCTTTGAGTTCTCGTACTCCTTGTTTCAGTCTTTCTTTGATACACCTTGATCTCGGGTATTGACAACTTCCATAATCTGCCAAGTTCCATAAGGGTAGCCTTCCTAGGTCATACAAATCTAGGGATTCTTCAGAGCCTCCAATTCTCCTAGTCTTCAGAGTCTTCAACAGCTGTAGTTTCCATTTACACGGTAAAATCCTCTTCATTCCAAATGGTCTTAGTTGTCCGATATCTTGTCTCCTTGGAGTGGTCTCATCAGTCAAATCTTCGAGTGGTCAAAAGGGAAAAGGGGTATGGTCTCACTAAAAAGAATTTTGAATAAGCTCAGAAGAGAAGAGAGGTAAAAGATCTTTTTTGAAAATGAAGTTGTAGAGAAAAATCTTTCCTATGGGCTTGTCATTTTTCTAGGGTCACGTCCTACAGTCAACATGTGCTCTGATACCATCTTGTAGCGACCCGACCCGAATGGATCAAGTCTCTGTGCTTTCGTGTCATCCCTGGATCGGTATGCTGACACACATAGTACTCGAAGGATTTATAACAGAGGTAAATCACATGTATAAAGTAACGTAAAAACTATTACCTCAATCCAAAATATAGCGGAAGCAACAAGGTTGTGGATTCCCATCAACACCAACGGCAAAGTTGAGTATAGGAAATCGTAACCCTAACGTACCACTTACTCGTCGTCTGAAAAGTCTGCAACATGAAAAGTTGCAGCCCGAAAACGGGTCAGCACATGGAATATGCTGGCAATGTAACACATAGAGAGTAATGAAAGAATAGGCTATACTACATGCATATATGGCTGGTGGAAAGCTCTATGGTTACAGTTTTTGCGAAAAGCCAATTTTTCCCTACTACAAAGGAATAAATTTGTTTAACTATCATGGTGGTTGTTAAACATTGAGAATGGTTGACAGCATCCTCAATCCCAATTAAAAGTACTCATTAAACCCAAACAAATTATAATAAGTAACGTGTTGAGATCAACAGGATAATCCAAGAACTAGATACTCAAAATGTCCATAACCGGGGACACGGCTAATCATGATTAGTTTGTTACTCTGCAGAGGTTTGCGCACTTTTCCCACAAGACTCGATCGCCTCCGTTTGGTTTCTCGCACTACAGGGTGTTTGAGAAGACGGATGACCGAGACATAGTCTTTCAGAAGCGCTAGCACCTTACATGTGGGGTAAACCGGTACACCTACATCCCCTACATCTGCTAGTCTACCCCGTAAGAGTTCGCACAACTTAGTCAACTATGCTAGAGCCCATAGTAGCATGTGGCTGCACACGGAAGTTTCTAGCATGAAAAATCTTATGATCCCTTTGAGCCTGGGTGGCGGTCCAAAATAAAAACAGGCAAGTCCTGATAGACATCAGGTGCCTCAATCCACCCAGATGTGTGTTTAAGTTGCCACCTTAGATAAACCATTAAAATTATCAATCTCACATCTATCATGGATATCACTCACCCAATCCACGTCTACTAGCATAGCATAGCATAATAAGCAAACGTAGAAGTAACTCCCAAGGTTTTATAAGTAACAGGTAATAGGTACTACCTCAATTCTACTTCCCATCCCACAATTTAATTGGATCCTAATCATGCAATGTGAGAGGATTGATCTAATGCAATAAAACATGGGTTGTAGAAAAGATATGATCAAGTGTTACTTGCCTGCAATGTTGATGAAGATGATGCGCACTCAAAACTCTTGATAGATCTAATCGTCACACTCCGGTCAATCTATCGTAAGCAAACAATAGTAACCACACAATAAGTACTCAACTAATGCACAAGTAAAACTCGAATGAGAGAACGAACCAGAAAGTTCAACTTAAGAACTCCGGTTGCAAAGAAAGAACGA
Organism: Triticum dicoccoides; assembly: GCF_002162155.2. NCBI lineage: Eukaryota > Viridiplantae > Streptophyta > Magnoliopsida > Poales > Poaceae > Triticum > Triticum dicoccoides. The sequence goes on along the minus strand of NC_041387.1, from coordinate 67,497,913 downwards.
GCCGAACAAACGACGAAAAACAAACGGCGGAAGAAAACAACTCGGTTCTAGCAAGTTGAATCTAGGTCAAAATTTTACTGTAGCAAAAGCTTGTTCAAGTTGATTAGACGAAACGGCGGTTTCGAGATGAAACTCCAGGCGCTTGAATCACCTGATTCCGATAAACGAGCGAGAAGATAAACTAGAACGAAGATCAGATCTGAGATCGCGATCGCGGAATAAATCCGACGAGAAGAAAAAGAAGAACGGTTATACGAACAGACGTCGTTAACCGGGAAATAATCGGTGATCACGTTCGTTGAGACGAACGGTCCGAAAGAAGAACGAAAACCAATCTAGGGTTTTCGGGAAAAGAGATCGAAACGAAAAACCGATCTAGAACACCGGAACGGTTTAGCGAAAAATCGGAAAGAAAACGAATCGGTAGAGAAGAAAAGAATCGGAACGGTTTATAAGAAAAACCGAACCGAGGGAAAGAAGAGACGCGGCGCGGTACCTCCGGCGAACGGCGGCGACGGCGGCGTTGACGCAGGGCGGCGGCGGCGCGGTGACGCATGGTGGCGGTGGCGGCACTAGGGCGCGGGGTTGGGCGGCGTTGGGCGCGGCGGCGATGCACAAGGGCGGCGGCGCGGGTGAGAGGCGCGGGGTGAGGCGCGGCTTGGGTGGTGCGGCGGCGCGGCGTGGGTGTGGCGGCGCGGCGTGGGGCGGCGGAGAGGAGAGGAGAGGTGTTGGTTTGATGTGTTTAGAGGGGGGGTGCTTGGGTATTTATATTGGGGAGGGGAGGGTTTTGCTTGGGGTAGGGGACAAGAAATAGACTAGGATTAGGAAACAAAAGGAAAAGATCTAGAAATAGATACGGAATAAACGAACATAGGACAAGAGTCCTACTAAGACTAGGAAAGAAAGAAGCGGCGGCTCCCTGGTGCACGCGCGCTATGGCCTCTTGGCCGGCCGGCGGCTAGTGGCTTGGGCCTTTGGCCCAAGGCGCTGCAGATTTTTTTTTAAACGGTCTCGCGCGCAGAAAAATAAATAAAAGAAAATCTAAACGAACTCCAAAATTTAATAAAGTAAATTTTCCCCGACTCCTAAAAATGAGCCGAACAAAATGAACTTTTCTCCGGACCTAAAATAAAATTTTCAAAAACGCGCATTTTCCCTATCCGAATAAAATGCAAATAAAACTCCGGCAAACAAAATTTGATCTATTTATTAAATCTTCATTTTCCTAAATTTGGGAAAGTCATATTATTCCCTCTCTTATATTTTTGATAACGGAAAATAATTGAAGATGAAATAAATAAATCAAATGATCCTCTTTTCAATTCGAGAAAACTCTCAAATATGAAAATAACGAAATCTCCAACTCTCTCCAAGGGTCCTTGAGTTGCGTGAAATTTCTAGGATCGACCAAAATGCAAGAAAATAAAATATGCAGGATGATCTATTCCAAATTGAAAATAAATTCAAAGGGGCTTTGAATTTAATTCTTTGAAACTTCCAACTCATATTTCATATAATTTGAAGAAGTCATTTTATCTTCTCTCATGAAAATCATTGAGTTGCTTAAAGTTTCTGAATTGGAAATATTTCCAAATGAAATTCAATTATTTTTCAAACACCCTTTTCATTTTTAAATGGAAGAAGTCATGTCATCTTCTCTCTAGGGTTTTGTGTTTGAAAAGCATTTGAATTCACGGAGATCAGAAAGCAAATATGAAAGTTTGGGAAAGTCCTTTTATTCCCTCTCATTTAACTTTCAAAAAGTTTCGAATTCACTCACTTTCACTCAATCAATCAAGCAATCAATCAAATCTATCTATTTGTTTATAACATTCCAAAATTTAGAATTTTGGGATGTTACAGTAATACATGAATGATGGTTGAAGTTGGCAACAACCATGATTGTAGATTCTTATTGAAATAGAGAAAAGAATTCAAATTCAGTTCGAATTGCAGCGGTAGTATAGACATTTGGAATGCACTAAAATGTTGGTATGAGTAGGTTACATGCATTATACAGCAAGCAAAAAAAATTAATTGGACATAACATGGATTCATACTCCCTCCTTCCATCTATATAGGGCATAATGAGTTTTTTAAGACCGCCTTTGACTATTGACAAGATTAATAGTAAATGACATTCACAATGTGAAAAATATATCATTGAAAGAACCTTTCACAAACGAATTTAACGGTGTGCTTTGTGTAATTTGCATGTCATATATTACTGCTCTAATATTTGGTCAAAGTTAGCATCGAAAAACGCATTAGGCCCTATATAGATGGAAGGAGGGAGTAGCTTTGAATAGCATTTGTATAGTAAAACGGGGCAAGACTCTCTCTTTGTGTGGTGTGAATAGTTTTATTTTTTTTGTTTTCTTTTTGGTTGAGGGAAGTGCGAATTGATTTGGTACGTACAAGTACAATATTACTACATGTTAGGCTTGTCCCTAAAATTCAACCCGCGCCTTGTTATATCTCGAAAATTCAGATATCGTGCTCCCAAAACTGGCGCCTTCACAACCCGCGCCTTACTATCCTGAAATTACAACGTGCGTGAAAATTCCCTCCAGCTGCCAAATCCCGACACACGAAATCCCCCTTCTAACCCTGAGCCGAAACGGCCGCTAGTTCAAATTGGTGGGGAGGTACTTTTGGAACACACCCTACATTTTGGACAAGCGCGTCCCTAAGTCATGGTTCAGCCCCTCCCATCGCCCCCTTTTTGGCCATTCGAAATCCCAGGCTGCCATAACCTCTCCGCTCCAGCTGCGAAACCCCACCCTCCTCCGTCCGCCACCTCACCGCTGCCCAGCCGGAGCCTCTTCCCCGACGACGTCGTCCACGGCAACAGCTCGACGTCCCTCGTCCACCTCCCCGGATGAGGATCCGTCATCCATCTCATAGTCCTGCCGGTTCAGCCGCCCCGTCCTCCACCTCCAAGGAGCTGCTCTGACGATCGCCTCATCTATCGCGGCTGCTCCATCCCCACAACGCCGCCTTAACCTCCTCCACCGGAACCGCAACATCCTCACCGACTCCTTGGACGAAGCCGAGGCCTACTCGGTGCCACTGATAACCCACAAGTATAGGGGATAATTGTAGCCTCTTCCAATAAGTAAGAGTGTCAAACCCAACAAGGAGCTAAAGGTAGAACAAATATTCTCTCAAGTCCTATCTGCCACTGATACGACTCTACACACTCTTAGTGTTTGCTTTACCTAGAACAAGTATGAAACTAGAAGTACTTTGTAGGTGTTATTGGATAGGTTTGCAAGATAATAAAGAGCACGTAAATAAAAAGTAGGGGCTGTTTAGATAAAGAATCAATAAAGTAAATATAGCGAGTGTGGAAAAGTGGTGGTAGGAGTTGTGAAATTGCCCCTAAGCAATTGAATACGTTACTAGAACGGTAATCACTATTGCAACTCTATTTGAGGGAGAGGCATAAGCTAACATACTTTCTCTTCTTGGATCATATGCACTTATGATTGGAACTCTAGCAAGCATCCGCAACTACTAAAGATCATTAAGGTAAAACCCAACCATAGCATTAAAGTATCAAGTCCCCTTTATCCCATACGCAAACAACCTACTTACTCGGGTCTGTGCTTCTGTCACTCACGCCACCCACCATAAGCAAATCATGAACATATTGCAAACCCTATAGCGGGGATCCCTCACGCTTGCGCGACATGGAGAGCACCATAGGACAACACCAATAATAAAACATGCAACTCAAACCAATCATAGCAATTCATCAATCACCGGTAGGACAAAGAAAATCTACTCAGACATCATAGGATGGCAACACATCATTGGATAATAATATGAAGCATAAAGCACCATGTTCAAGTAGAGGGTGTTGGAAATATGCCCTAGAGGCAATAATAAAAGGATTATTATTATATTTCCTTGTTCATGATAATTGTCTTTTATTCATGCTATAATTGTATTATCCGGAAATCGTAATACACGTGTGAATACATAGACTACAACATGTCCCTAGTGAGCCTCTAGTTGACTAGTTCGTTGATCAACAGATAGTCAAGGTTTCCTGACTATGGACATTGGATGTCATTGATAACGGGATCACATCATTAGGAGAATGATGTGATGGACAAGACCCAATCCTAAGCATAGCACAAGATCGTGTAGTTCGTTTGCTAGAGCTTTTCCAATGTCAAGTATCTTTTACTTAGACAATGAGATCGTGTAACTCCCGGATACCGTAGGAGTGCTTTGGGTGTACCAAATGTCACAACGTAACTGGGTGACTATAAAGGTATACTACGGGTATCTTCAAAAGTGTCTGTTGAGTTGACACGGATCGAGACTGGGATTTGTCACTCCGTATGACGGAGAGGTATCTCTGGGCCCACTCGGTAATGCATCATCATAATGAGCTCAAAGTGACCAAGTGTCTGGTCACGGGATCATGCATTACGGTACGAGTAAAGTGACTTGCCGGTAAAGAGACTGAACGAGGTATTGGGATACCAACGATCAAATCTCGGGCAAGTAACATACCGATTGACAAAGGGAATTGTATACGGGGTTGCTTGAATCCTCGACATCGTGGTTCATCCAATGAGATCATCGAGGAGCACATGGGAGCCAACATGGGTATCCAGATCCCGTTGTTGGTTATTGGCCGGAGAGCCGTCTCGGTCATGTCTACGTGTTTCCCGAACCCGTAGGGTCTACACACTAAAGGTTCGGTGACGCTAGGGTTGTAGAGATATAAGTATGCAGCAAACCGAAAGTTGTTCGGAGTCCCGGATGAGATCCTGGACGTCACGAGGAGTTCCGAAATGGTCCTGAGGTAAAGAATTATATATGGGAAGTCGAGTTTCGGCCATCGGGAAAGTTTCGGGGTTCACCGGTATTGTACCGGGACCACCGGAAGGGTCCCGGGGGTCCACCGGGTGGGGCCACCTATCCCGGAGGGCCCCATGGGCTGAAGTGGGAGGGGAACCAGCCCCTGGTGGGCTGGTGCGCCCCTCCCCCTGCCCCCCCCCCTGCGCCTAGGGTTGGGAACCCTAGGGGAGGGGCGCCTCCACTTGCCTTGTGGGGTAAGGCACCCCCCTTGGCCGCCCCCCCCAGGAGATCCCATATCCTAGGGCCTGCGCCCCCCCTGGGGACCCTATATATAGAGGGGGGAGGGAGGGCAGTCGCACCCTTGCACTTGGCGCCTCCCTTCCCCCTTGCTACACCTCTCCCTCCCGCAGACGCTTGGCGAAGCCCTACAGGGATCCCTGCTGCATCCACCACCACGCCGTCGTGCTGCTGGATCTTCATCAACCTCTCCTTCCCCCTTGCTGGATCAAGAAGGAGGAGACGTCACGCTGACCGTACGTGTGTTGAACGCGGAGGTGCCGTCCGTTCGGCGCTAGGATCTCCGATGATTTGGATCACGACGAGTACGACTCCCTCAACCCCGTTCTCTTGAACGCTTCCGCTCGATCTACAAGGGTATGTAGATGCACTCCTCTCTCTCATTGCTAGATGAACTCATAGATTGATCTTGGTGAAACCGTAGGAAAATTTTTATTTTCTGCAACGTTCCCCAACAGTGGCATCATGAGCTAGGCCTATGCGTAGTTCTCTTTGCACGAGTAGAACACAAATCTGTTGTGGGCGTAGATGTTGTCAACTTTTTTGCCACTACTAGTCTTATTTTGCTTCAGTGGTATTGTGGGATGAAGCGGCCCGGACCGACCTTACACGTACGCTTACGTGAGACAGGTTCCACTGACTGACATGCACTAGTTGCATAAGGTGGCTAGCGGGTGTCTGTCTCTCCCACTTTAGTTGGAGCGGATTCGATGAAAAGGGTCCTTATGAAGGGTAAATAGAAGTTGAAAAATCACGTTGTGGCTTTTTCGTAGGTAAGAAAACTTTCTTGCTAGAACCCTATTGCAGCCACGTAAAAGATGCAACAACAATTAGAGGACGTCTAACTTGTTTTTGCAGCAATTGCTTTGTGATGTGATATGGCCAAAAGTTGTGATGAATCATGAATGATATATTGTGATGTATGAGATCATGTTCTTGTAATAGGAATCACGACTTGCATGTCGATGAGTATGACAACCGGCAGGAGCCATAGGAGTTGTCTTAATTATTGTATGACCTGCGTGTCAATGATTTAACGCCATGTAATTACTTTACTTTATTGCTAAACCGTTAGCTATAATAGTAGAAGTAATAGTTGGTGAGCAACTTCATGGAGACACGATGATGGAGATCATGGTGTCATGCCGGTGACGAAGATGATCATGGAGCCCCGAAGATGGAGATCAAAGGAGCTATATGATATTGGCCATATCATGTCACTACTATTTGATTGCATGTGATGTTTATCATGTTTTTGCATCTTGTTTACTTAGAACAACAGTAGTAAATAAGATGATCCCTCATAATAATTTCAAGAAAGTGTTCCCCCTAACTGTGCGCCGTTGCGACAGTTCGTTGTTTCGAAGCCCCATGTGATGATTGGGTGTGATAGATTCTAACGTTCACATACAACGGGTGTAAGACAGATTTACACATGCAAAACACTTAGGTTAACTTGACGAGCCTAGCATGTACATACATGGCCTTGGAACACAAGAGACCGAAAGGTCGAACATGAGTCGTATGGAAGATACGATCAACATGGAGATGTTCACCGATGATGACTAGTCCGTCTCACGTGATGATCAGACACGGCCTAGTCGACTCGGATCATGTAACACTTAGATAACTAGAGGGATGTCTAATCTGAGTGGGAGTTCATTAAATAATTTGATTATATGAACTTAATTATCATGAACTTAGTCTAAAATCTTTGCAAAAATGTCTTGTAGATCAAATGGCCAACGCTCATGTCAACATGAACTTCAACGCGTTCCTAGAGAAAACCAAGCTGAAAGATGATGGCAGCAACTATATGGACTGGGTCCGGAACCTGAGGATCATCCTCATAGCTGCCAAGAAAGCATATGTCCTAGAAGGACCGCTAGGTGAAGCACCCATCCCAGAGAACCAAGACGTTATGAACGCTTGGCAGTCACGTGCTGATGATTACTCCCTCGTTCAGTGCGGCATGCTTTACAGCTTAGAACCGGGGCTCCAAAATCGTTTTGAGCAACAGGAGCATATGATATGTTCGAGGAGCTGAAAATGGTTTTCCAGGCTCACGCCCGGGTCGAGAGATATGAAGTCTCCGACAAGTTCTATAGTTGTAAGATGGAGGAAAATAGTTCTGTCAGTGAGCACATACTCAAAATGGCTGGGTTGCACAACTGCCTGTCCCAGCTGGACATTAACCTCCCGGACGAGGCGGTCATTGACAGAATTCTTCAGTCGCTCCCACCGAGCTACAAGAGCTTTGTGATGAACTACAATATGCAGGGGATGGTGAAAACTATTCCTGAAGTATTTTCAATGCTGAAGTCAGCAGAGGTAGAAATCAAAAAGGAACATCAAGTGTTGATGGTCAATAAAACCACTAAGTTCAAGAAAGGCAAGGGTAAGAAGAACTTCAAGAAGGACGGCAAGGATGTTGCCACGCCCGGTTAGCCAGTTGCCGGGAAGAAGTCAAAGAATGGACCCAAGCCTGAGACTGAGTGCTTTTATTACAAAGGGAAGGGTCACTGGAAGCGGAACTGCCCCAAATACTTAGCGGACAAGAAGGCCGGCAATGCTAAAGGTGTATGTGATATACATGTAATTGATGTGTACCTTACCAGTGCTCGTAGTAGCTCCTGGGTATTTGATACCGGTGTCGTTGCTCATATTTGTAACTCAAAGCAGGAGCTGCGGAATAAGCGGAGACTGGCGAAGGACGAGGTGATGATGCACGTCGGGAATGGTTCCAAGGTCGATGTGATCACCGTCGGCACGCTACCTCTACATTTACCTACCGGATTAGTTTTAAACCTCAATAATTGTTATTTAGTGCCAAGTTTGATCATGAACATTGTATCTGGATCTCGTTTAATACGATATGGTTACTCATTTAAATCCGAGAATAATGGTTGTTCTATTTATATGAGAGATATGTTTTATGGTAATGCCCCAATGGTCAATGGTTTATTCTTAATGAATCTCAAACATGATGTTACACATATTCATAGTGTGAATACCAAAAGATGTAAAGTTGATAACGATAGTCCCACATACTTGTGGCACTGCCGTCTTGGTCACATTGGTGTCAAGCGCATGAAGAAGCTCCATACTAATGGACTTTTAGAGTCTCTCGATTATGAATCATTTGACACATGCGAGCCATGCCTCATGGGCAAAATGACCAAGACTCCGTTCTCCGGAACAATGGAGCGAGCAACCAACTTATTGGAAATCATACATACTGATGTGTGCGGTCCAATGAGCGTTGAGGCTCGTGGAGGATATCATTATGTTCTCACTCTCACTGATGACTTGAGTAGATATGGGTATGTCTACTTGATGAAACACAAGTCTGAGACCTTTGAAAAGTTCAAGGAATTTCAGAATGAAGTAGAGAATCAACGTGACCGAAAAATAAAGTTCTTACGATCAGATCACGGAGGAGAATATTTAAGTCACGAATTTGGTACGCACTTAAGGAAATGTGGAATCGTTTCACAACTCACGCCGCCTGGAACACCTCAGCGTAACGGTGTGTCTGAACATCGTAATCGCACTCTATTGTATATGGTGCAATCTATGATGTCTCTTACCGATTTACCGCTATCATTTTGGGGATACGCTCTTGAGACAGCTACATTCACTTTAAATAGGGCTCCGTCTAAATCCACACTGTATGAATTATGGTTTGGGAAGATATCTAAGCTGTCGTTTCTAAAAGTTTGGGGATGCGATGCTTATGTCAAGAAACTTCAACCTGAAAAGCTCGAACCCAAGTCGGAAAAATGCGTCTTCATAGGATACCCTAAGGAAACCATTGGGTATACCCTCTACCTTAGATCCGAAGGCAAGATCTTTGTTGCCAAAACGGATCCTTTCTGGAAAAAGAGTTTCTTGAAAGGAGTAAGTGGGAGGAAAGTATAACTCGATGAAGTACTGCCTCTTGAACCGGAAAGTAGTGCAGCTCAGGAAAATGTTCCTGTGGTGCCTACACCGACTGGAGAGGAAATTAATGATGATGATTAAGGTACTTCGGATCAAGTTGCTACTGAACTTCGTAGGTCTACAAGGACACGTTCCACGCCAGAGTGGTATGGCAACCCTGTCCTGGAAATCATGTTGTTAGACAACGGTGAACCTTCGAACTATGAAGAAGCGATGGCGGGTCCAGATTCCAACAAATGGCTTGAAGCCATGCAAGCCAAGATAGAATCCATGTATGAAAACAAAGTATGGACTTTGACAGACTTGCCCGATGATCGGCGAGCAATAGAAAACAAATGGATCTTTAAGAAGAAGACGGACGTGGATGGTAATGTTACCATCTATAAAGCTCGACTTGTCGCTAAGGGTTATCGGCAAGTTCAAGGGGTTGACTACGATGAGACTTTCTCTCCCATAGCGAAGCTGAAGTCCGTCCGAATCATGTTAGCAATTGCCGCATACTATGATTATGAGATATGGCAGATGGACATCAAAACAGCATTCCTTAACGGCTATCTTAAGGAAGAACTGTATATGATGCAGCCGGAAGGTTTTGTCGATCCTAAGAATGCTAACAAGGTGTGAAAGCTCCAGCGATCCATTTATGGGCTGGTGCAAGCATCTCGGAGTTGGAACATTCGCTTTGATGAGATGATCAAAGCGTTTGGGTTTATGCAGACTTATGGAGAAGCCTGCGTTTACAAGAAAGTGAGTGGGAGCTCTGTAACATTTCTCATATTATATGTAGATGACATACTTTTGATGGGAAATGATATAGAACTTTTGGACAGCATTAAGGCCTACTTGAATAAGTGTTTTTCAATGAAGGGTCTTGGAGAAGCTGTTTACATATTAGGCATCAAGATCTATAGGGATAGATCAAGACGCCTCATAGGTCTTTCACAAAGCACATACCTTGATAAGATATTGAAGAAGTTCAATATGGATCAGTCCAAGAAAGGGTTCTTGCCTGTATTGGAAGGTGTGAGATTGAGCTCGGCTCAATGCCCGACCACGGCAGAAGATATAGAAGAGATGAGTGTCATCCCCTATGCCTCAGCCATAGGATCTATTATGTATGCCATGTTGTGTACCAGACCTGATATAAGCCTTGCCGTAAGTTTGGTAGGAAAGTACCAAAGTAATCCCGGCAAGGAACACTGGACAGCGGTCAAGAATATCCTGAAATACCTGAAAAGGACAAAGGACATGTTTCTCATTTATGGAGGTGACGAAGAGCTCGTCGTAAAGGGTTACGTCGATGCTAGCTTCGACACAGATCTGGATGACTCTAAGTCACAAACCGGATACGTGTATATGTTGAATCGTGGAGCAGTAAGCTGGTGCAGTTGCAAGCAAAGCGTCATGGTGGGATCTACATGTGAAGCGGAGTACATGGCAGCCTCGGAGGCAGCGCATGAAGCAATATGGATGAAGGAGTTCATCACCGACCTAGGAGTCATACCCAATGCGTCGGGGTCGATCACTCTCTTCTGTGACAACACTGGAGCTATTGCCCTTGCCAAGGAGCCCAGGTTTCACAAGAAGACCAGTCACATCAAGCGTCATTTCAACTCCATCCGTGAAAATGTTCAAGATGGAGACATAGATATTTGCAAAGTACATACGGATCTGAATGTCTCAGATCCGTTGACTAAACCTCTTCCGTGAGCAAAACATGATCAACACCAGAACTCTATGGGTGTTCGATTCATCACAATGTAACTAGATTATTGACTCTAGTGCAAGTGGGAGACTGTTGGAAATATGCCCTAGACGCAATAATAAAAGGATTATTATTATATTTCCTTGTTCATGATAATTGTCTTTTATTCATGCTATAATTGTATTATCCGGAAATCGTAATACACGTGTGAATACATAGACCACAACATGTCCCTAGTGAGCCTCTAGTTGACTAGCTCGTTGATCAACAGATAGTCAAGGTTTCCTGACTATGGACATTGGATTTCATTGATAACGGGATCACATCATTAGGAGAATGATGTGATGGACAAGACCCAATCCTAAGCATAGCACAAGATCGTGTAGTTCGTTTGCTAGAGCTTTTCCAATGTCAAGTATCTTTTACTTAGACAATGAGATCGTGTAACTCCCGGATACCGTAGGAGTGCTTTGGGTGTACGAAACGTCACAACGTAACTGGGTGACTATAAAGGTATACTACGGGTATCTCCAAAAGTGTCTGTTGAGTTGACACGGATCGAGATAGGGATTTGTCACTCCGTATGACGGAGAGGTATCTCTGGGCCCACTCGGTAATGCATCATCATAATGAGCTCAAAGTGACCAAATGTCTGGTCACGAGATCATGCATTACGGTATGAGTAAAGTGACTTGCCGGTAACGAGATTGAACGAGGTATTGGGATACCGACGATCGAATCTCGGGCAAGTAACATACCGATTGACAAAGGGAATTGTATACGGGGTTGCTTGAATCCTCGACATCGTGGTTCATCCAATGAGATCATCGAGGAGCATGTGGGAGCCAACATGGGTATCCAGATCCCGCTGTTGGTTATTGGCCGGAGAGCCATCTCGGTCATGTCTACGTGTCTCCCGAACCCTTAGGGTCTACACACTTAAGGTTCGGTGACGCTAGGGTTGTAGAGATATAAGTATGCAGCAAACCGAAAGTTGTTCGGAGTCCCGGATGAGATCCCGGAAGTCACGAGGAGTTCCGGAATGGTCCTGAGGTAAAGAATTATATATGGGAAGTCGAGTTTCGGCCATCGGAAAGTTTCGGGGTTCACCGGTATTATACGGGGACCACCGGAAGGGTCCCGGGGGTCCATCGGGTGGGGCCACCTATCCCGGAGGGCCCCATGGGCTGAAGTGGGAGGGGAACCAGCCCCTGGTGGGCTGGTGCGCCCCCCCCCCCTTGGGCACCCCCTGCGCCTAGGGTTGGGAACCCTAGGGGAGGGGGCGCCTCCACTTGCCTTGGGAGGCAAGGCACCCCCCTTGGCCGCCACCCCCCTAGGAGATCCCATATCCTAGGGCCGGCGCCCCCCCTGGGGACCCTATATATAGAGGGGGAGGGAGGGCAGACGCACGCTTGCACTTGGCGCCTCCCTTCCCCCTTGCTACACCTCTCCCTCCCGCAGACGCTTGGCGAAGCCCTGCCGGGATCCCTACTGCATCCACCACCACGCCGTCGTGCTACTGGATCTTCATCAACCTCTCCTTCCCCCTTGCTGGATCAATAAGGAGGAGACGTCACGCTGACCGTACGTGTGTTGAATGCGGAGGTGCCGTCTGTTCGGTGCTAGGATCTCCGGTGATTTGGATCACGATGAGTACGACTCCCTCAACCCCGTTCTCTTGAACGCTTCCGCTCGATCTACAAGGGTATGTAGATGCACTCCTCTCTCTCATTGCTAGATGAACTCATAGATTGATCTTGGTGAAATCGTAGGAAATTTTTTATTTTCTGCAACGTTCCCCAACAGAGGGTACAGCGGGTTGCGGGATAGTGGACCGCTGAATATAGAAGGGGGAGGGTGATGGAGATGTTGGTGAAGATGGCAGAGGTGTTGGTGAAGATCGCGGTGATGATGATGGCCCCTGGCATCGCTCTGGCGCCACCGAAAGCAAGGGGGAGAGGGCCCCCTTCTTCTTCTTCTTCCTTGACCTCCTCCCTAGATGGGAGAAGGGTTTCCCCTCTGGTCCTTGGCTCCCATGGCGTGGGAGGGGCGAGAGCCCCTCCGAGATTGGATCTATCTCCCTGTCTCTCTCTGTTTCTACATTCTCGGATTCTGCCCTGGCACCGTTTCTTTTATATCCGGAGATCCGTAACCCTGATTGGATTGAAACCTTCGCCCAGATATTTTTCCGAAAATTAGCTTTCTTGCGGCCAAAGTAGAGCATCAACTGCCTTACGAGGGGCCCACGATGGTGGGGGCCACGCCCACTTAAAGTGGTGCCGTGGGCCACCCTCGTGGCCAGCTCGGGCACCGTCTCGCATTGATTCTTCCTCCCAAAAAGCACAAATATTTCAAAAGAATTATCCATCTGTTCTCATCCCGTTTGGACTCCGATTGATATGGGGTTTCTGCAAAACATAAAACATGCAACAAACAGGAACTGGCACTGGGCACTGGATCAATATGTTAGTCCCAAAAAATAGTATAAAAAGTTGCCAAAAGTATATGAAAGTTGAATAATATTGGCATGGAACAATCAAAAATTATAGATATGACGGAGACGTATCAGCATCCCCAAGCTTAATTCCTCCTCGTCCTCGAGTAGGTAAATGATAAAAAAGATAATTTTTGATGTGGAATGCTACCTAGCTTAATCTTGATCATATGTCTAATCATGGCATGAATATTACGACATGAGTGATTCAAAGCAATAGTCTATCATTTGACATAAGAACAATAATACTTCGAGCATACTAATAAAGCAATCATGTCTTTTCGAAACAACATGGCCAAAGCAAGCTTATCCCTACAAAATCATATAGTTTGACCATGCTTCATTTTCGTCACACAAAATGCTCTCATCATGCACAACCCCGATGACAAGCCAAGCAATTGGTTCATACTTTTTAATGCGCTTCAGCCTTTTCAACCCTCACGCAATACATGAGCGCAAGCCATGGATATAGCACTATAGGTGGAATAGAATATGATGGTGGGGGTTTATGTGGAGAAAACAAAAAGGTAGAAAGTCTCACATCAACGCGGCTAATCAACGGGCTATGGAGATGCCCATCAATTGATGTCAATGCGAGGAGTAGGGATTGCCATGCAACAAATGCACTAAGATCTATAAGTGTATGAAAGCCCAAACTGAAACTAAGTGGGTGTGCATCCAACTTGCTTGCTCATGAAGACCTAGGGCATTTGAGGAAGCCCATCGTTGGAATATACAAGCCAAGTTCTATAATGAAAAATTCCCACTAGTATATGAAAGTGACAATATAGGAGACTCTCTATATGAAGAACATGGTGCTACTCTAAAGCACAAGTGTGGTAAAAGGATAGTAAGATTGCCCCTTTTCTTTTATTTTTTGAATGGGCTTCTTTGGCCTCTCCTTTTTTTCATGGGGCAATGCTCTATAATGATGATCATCACACTTTTATTTACTTACAACTCAATATTACAACTCGATATTAGAACAAAGATATGACTCTATATGAATGCTTCCGGCGGTGTACCGGGATGTGCAATGATCTAGCATAGCAATGACATCAAAAAACGGACAAGCCATGAAAACATCATGCTAGCTATCTTATGATCATCCAAAGCAATATGACAATGAATGCTCAAGTCATGTATATGATGATGATGGAAGTTGCATGGCAATGTATCTCGAAATGGCTATGGAAATGCCATGATAGGTAGGTATGGTGGCTGTTTTGAGGAAGATATAAGGAGGCTTATGTGTGATAGAGCGTATCATATCACGGGGTTTGGATGCACCGGCGAAGTTTGCACCAACTCTCGAGGTGAGAAAGGGCAATGCACGGTACCGAAGAGGCTAGCAATGATGGAAAGGTAAAAGTGCGTATAATCCATGGACTCACATTAGTCATAAATAACTCATATACTTATTGCAAAATTTTATTAGCCCTCGAAGCAAAGTAGTACTATTCATGCCCCTAGGGGGAAAGATTGGTAGGAAAAGACCATCGCTCATCCCCGACCGCCACTCATAAGGAAGACAATCAAAGAAACACCCCATGCTTCAAATTTGTCACACAACGGTTACCATACGTGCATGCTACGGGACTTGCAAACCTCAACACAAGAGTTTCTACAATCCACAACTACCCACTAGCATGACTCTAATATCACCATCTTTATATCGCAAAACTATTGCAAGGAATCAAACATATCATATTCAGTGATCTACAAGTTTATGTAGGATTTTATGACTAACCATGTGAATGACCAATTCCTGTCATCTCTCTAAATTGATATAAGTGAAGCAAGAGAGTTTAATTCTTCCTAAAAAAGATATTCCCACGCTCTAACAAATATAAGTGAAGCAAAAGAGCATTCTACAAATGGTGGTTTTCTATGTGAAGAGAAACAGGCAATCCAGACTTCAGATGATATAAGTGAAGCACATGAAGCATTGTATAAAGCCATACTCAAAAGATATAAGTGAAGTGCAAAGAGAGTTCTATAAATCAACCAAGGACTATCTCATACCAGCATGGTGCATAAAAGAACAGTGAAAACTAAATGCAAAAGACGCTCCAAGACTTGCACATATCGCATGAACGAAACGAATAGAAAACATACCGATACTTGTTGAAGAAAGAGGGGATGCCTTCCGGGGCATCCCCAAGTTTAGACGTTTGAGTCTCCTTGAATATTTACTTGGGGTGCCTCAGGCATCCCCAAGCTTGAGCTCTTGCCTCTCTTCCTTTTCCTCATATCGAGACCTCCGTGATCAAACACTTCATCCACACAAAACTTCAATAGAAAACTCGGTAAGATCCGTTAGTATAATAAAGCAAATCACTACTATAGGTACTGTTGCAAACCAATTCATATTTTGTTTTTTCATTGTGTCTACTGTAATATAGCTTTTCCGTGGCGTAATCCACTGATAGAAATTGATAGTTTCATCAAAACAAGCAAACTATGCATCAAAAACAGAATCTGTCAAAAACAGAACAGTCTGTAGCAATCTGAACATTCCCCATACTTCTGGTACCCCCAAAATTCTACCAAAATTATGAAAAATAAAAAATTTGTACAGAAAGACAGTGCAAAGCGAATCCGAACCGTTTGACGTTCCAGTAAAAAATGTAAAATCACGCACTACAGCCAAAGTTTCTGTCCTGCACCATACAAACCAACAAGCATTGTAAACATCCTAAAGGCAAACCTTGGCACATTATTTTTATAATACAATGGAATTGTACAAGGGGATAATTATTTTTGATGAAAAGTTTCTATAATTAAGATTCACAAAGTTTCCGTGAGCATGAACAAAGTTCAAGGAGCTCTCCCACTTCAACAATGATTGTCTTTCTCACTTTCACTTTCCTTTTTGAAAAGTTTTGGGTTCCCATTTTTATTTTATTTTTTGTTTTTAGACTATATAAAAGCACTCAACAGAAATAAATGACTCTCTAAAACTTTCGGGTTGTCTCCCTGGCAGCGCTTTCTTTAAAGCCATTAAGCTAGACAAATAGTGCTCAAGTAATGGATCCACCCGGATCCCAAGGTATATCAAAGCCAATTTTAATTAACAATGATTTGTAATTTAGTAGTGAGCACAAAGTAACATATATCATGCAACAACTAAGTCTAACTCTCTTCCTATGCATCGGCATGTCATAAAAGAACAATTCATGCACACATAGTAAAGGCCAATGCATAGTATAAACAGTTTCTTGCAATTTTATCATATTGGAAACATAGAGAGGTGGAGACATAGTTCCTCTCTCGTAATAATTGCAAGTAGGAGCAGCAAGCACATGCATATTATATCTATCAAAATCATCATGTGCAATGGTAAAAGGCAACCCATCAATATAATCCTTACTAAGCACAAACTTCTCCGATATAGTGTAGTTTGGAGAATTCAAAAAGATAATAGGACTATCATGCGTGGGTGCAATAGCAACAATTTCATGTTTAACATATTGAACTATAGCAAGTTCATCTCCATAAGCATAATTCATATTGGCATCTTGGCCACAAGCATCATCAAAAAGGGATATTTCAAGAGAATCAACGGGATCATAACAATCATCATAGCAATCATCCTTCGGTAAGCACGAAGGGAAATTAAACAATATATGAGTTGAAGAGTTACTCTCATTAGAAGGTGGGCACTGGTAGCTAATCCGCTCTTCCTCCTTTTGTTCTTCGCTCTCCTCGTCATCTTTTTCATCCAATGAGCTCACAGTTTCATCAATTCCTTCTTCCATAGATTCCTGCAAAATATTAGTCTCTTCTTAGACAGCGGAGACTTCCTCAATAAATGCATCAATATTGGCATTATATTCATAATTCTCATAGCAATATCTAAGTATTGCAAAATTTTCAGGTCTGTAAACAGCATCATCACAATTTTCACATGTTTTAAACAAAGATTCTATTTCATAAGCACCCATAAATGCAACAAATTCTTCTATTTGTTCCACATCATAATAATCATGTATACCATTAGCATAAGAAGCTAAGGTTTTATTATCATTAAATTTGCATGAAAAGTCAAGGTGTGGAGCCTTCATCCTAGAGCAACAAGTATAATCATATCTCAAGCATAGTTGTCTAGCATACTAATACAACATATAAATTTGATCCCATAATAGTTTCCCTTTTTGTGTTAAGAGATAATCCCTAAAGTATTCACGTTGATCCAATGTGTCTCCCATAACATAATTGAATGGGGTTTTCTCAGGATTATCAAAGTAGTACATATTTTATTTCACATAACGAGCCTCCAGGGTTTTAGGAGGTTCCCCATCTCCATGAGTAGCAAGTACACCTAATTTTTTTTGGTATTTTGTGTTCCATATCCATAACTAAAGATAGAGAACAACTAAGAACATCAAATAAAAATTACTTAGTGATAAAGCAAACAAGCACACACGAGAATATTCACCCCATGCTATGAGTCCCCGGCAACGGCTCTAGAAAAAGGTCTTCATAACCCACAAGTATAGGGGATAATTGTAGCCTCTTCTGATAAGTAAGAGTGTCGAACCCAACGGGGAGCTAAAGGTAGAACAAATATTCTCTCAAGTCCTATCTACCACTGATATGACTCTACGCATGCTTAGTGTTTGATTTACCTAGAACAAGTATGAAACTAGAAGTACTTTGTAGGTGTTGTTGGATAGGTTTGCCAGATAATAAAGAGCACATAAATAAAAAGTAGGGGCTGTTTAGATAAAGAAGCAATAAAGTAAATATAGAGAGTGTGGAAAAGTGGTGGTAGGAGTTGTGAAATTGCCCCTAAGCAATTGACTACGTTACTAGACCGGTAATCACTATTGCAATTCTATTTGAGGGAGAGGCATAAGCTAATATACTTTCTCTTCTTGGATTATATGCACTTATGATTGGAACTCTAGCAAGCATCCGCAACTACTAAATATCATTAAGGTAAAACCCAACCATAGCATTAAAGTATCAAGTCCCCTTTATCCCATACGCAAACAACCTACTTACTCGGGTATGTGCTTCTGTCACTCACGCCACCCACCATAAGCAAATCATAAACATATTGCAAACCCTAAATCAGGGATCCCTCATGCTCGAGCGGCATGGAGAGCACCATAGGACGGCACCAATAATAAAACATGCAAATCAAACCAATCATAGCAATTCATCAATCACTTATAGGACAAAGAAAATCTACTCAGATATCATAGGATGGCAACACGTCATTGGATAATAATATGAAGCATAAAGCACCTTGTTCAAGTAGAGGGTACAGCGGGTTGCGGGAGAGTGGACCGCTGAATATAGAAGGGTGAAGGTGATGGAGATGTTGGTGAAGATGGTGGAGGTGTTGGTGAAGATCGCGGTGATGATGATGGCCCCCGGCAGCACTCCGGCGGCACTAGAAGCAAGGGGGAGAGGCCCCCCCCCCTTCTTCTTCTTCTTCCTTGACCTCCTCCCTAGATGGGAGAAGGGTTCCCCCTCTGGTCCTTGGCTCCCGTGGCATGGGAGGGGTGAGAGCCCCTCCGAGATTGGATCTATCTCTCTGTCTCTCTCTGTTTCTACGTTCTCAAATTCTGCCCTGGCACCATTTCTTTTATATTCGGAGATCCGTAACTCCGATTGGATTGAAACCTTCGCCCAGATATTTTTCCAATAATTAGCTTTCTTGCAGCCAAAGTAGAGCATCAACCACCTTACGAGGGGCCCACGAGGGTGGGGGCCGCGCCCACTTAAAGTGGTGGCATGTGCCACCCTTGTGGCCACCTCAGGCACCATCTCGCGTTGATTCTTCCTCCCAAAAATCACAAATATTCTAAAATAATTCTCCATCCATTTTTATCCCGTTTGGACTCCGTTTCATATGGGGTTTCTGCAAAACATAAAACATGCAACAAACAGGAACTGGCACTGGGCACTTGATCAATATGTTAGTCCCAAAACATAGTATAAAAAGTTACCAAAAGTATATGAAAGTTGAATAATATTGGCATGGAACAATCAAAAATTATAGATACAATGGACACGTAATAGCCACCAAAGAGGTTGTACACTCATCGCATCGCACCTTCTCCTTAACTCGACCTCCCGGCGCCGACAGTGCTCCATCCCACACCCCCATGGAGCAACTAACTTGAAGTCGGCGCCACGGGAGACATCTCCACGGCGGCTCTCCCCCAGTGCAAGGCCCCTTCGGCGGCGGCGGCCATACCAGTCGGATCTGCTGCTGCTGCTTCGGCTCTCGCTCGCTCGCTTGCACTACTGCTGCTCCGGCTCTCGCTCGATCGCTCGATCGCTCAGCTGCTGATGATCCAGCTCTTGCTCGCTCGCTCGCGCTGCTTTTGCTGCTCTCCCCCTCGCTCGTGCTGCTGCTTTGCTCCGATTTAGCCACACTTCAGTCGACTGAATCGATTTTTGGGTCAGTCGATTTTCAGGGGTTGGGGGGCTCGCCGGAGTTAAGGAAGAACCACCCGCAGCGGGGACGGGGGCTCACCGGAAAGGTACCCCACTATCTATCTTAGGGTTCAGGGTGGGGGCGGGGGGCCTAGAGGGCTGGCTGGGACGGCGGCGGACCGGTGGTGGGGAGTTGTTTCGGGGCGGCGAGGCAGCGCTGGGCCTGGCGGTTCGGCTGGTGGTGGCTGGCGGCTTAGGGCGGTGCAGGTTGAAGATGAACTGCAGGCCCTCCCTAAAATACATGTCAAGTGCCTCTCTGCTACCATTGTGTTCAGTTTCGACAGTAACATTCAGATTCCACAGTAAATTTCAGTTTCGACAGTTAAGTTCAGAGTCAACAGTTTTTACCTCATCTGTTGTAGTCAGGTGGTTTTTGATGATGCAAATTTTACATCTATTTTACATCATCTATTGGAGATGCTATTAGAATCCCACTTGATATTGACGATGCCTGTCTTGTGCTGCTTTAGCCTTGACGTCTTATGGCTCACCGGAGCTGCTCCAATGACAGAACGATCCATCACAACAGAGCAGTGCCCTAGACGCCATCTACAGATTCCTCAGATCTTCCTCCACACCTCTGTCAGCCACCTCTGCCTCAACTGCTTCAGCGACCAACCCAATGATGCTGAGGTCTACACGGCTACGGCAAAGAGGTTGTACACTTGTTGCATCACTTATTACTATACATTCATGTCGATCCATTAGGGCTAGTTTGGTTCAACGGAAAAACATAGCAATAGGAAATTTTTCAATGGCACTCTACTATTCAATTATTCATGCATTTTGTTGAAAGGAATGAAGCAAAACATCCACCTGGACCTACTTTTCAAAATCCTATGCATGAAAACAAGACCAAGTGCATTAGTGGTAGAATAATCTTCTAACTGTACACGCTTTCATATGGTTTCACTTTATTTTGGCCATGTTTCTTTGCATTCCTCTGCTCTTCCAATTCCTGTAAACCAAACACCCAAGTTGACAGAAATCATGTGTTTACAAATGCTCTGTTTACCATGTGCATTCCTATCCTATTCCGGTGTTTTTCCTATCCCTACATTTTTAGAATCATGCAAGCCAAATGAGCCCTTACAGAATTACTTCAGTTACAGGTAGGTGTCGAAGGGAACTTTGTGTGGTTTGTCCTGCTCCTGCCGCGATGTCGTCCACCTCACCTGAGCTGCTCCATCGACAGAAGCATCCACCAAACCAGACATCACAACTCCTGACCATCTTTCGCCGCCTCAGATCTCCTTCCCTGCCACCGACACCCACCGCAACGGCATCACCATCATCGACTCAGCAGATGAACCTGAGGAGTACATGGGTCCACAAGAGAGGTCGCACTCTTTTGTTTCTGCTTATGTTATGCATTGCTTAAAATTACATGCTACTTTATCGTCCTGTTCACCTCTTGGACTCCAAGTCAGGTCCAAATTAATGTTCAAACTTGAGTTCTAAATTATTTGTGGGGCACATATCGAGGCAGCAATGAATAGTATGGCTATCTAATATCTGGTTCACCTAGGGTATGCCTATGTTGTTCATCTTGGGTGGGAAACAAATAGTAAAGCAATCATCATCTGTCTTTTTATTAAATTAAAGCAATCATCAGCCTGCTATCATTATTTTTGGATCCATCCACTGGTTGTTACCATCACTCTAAATTTCTGCATGCTCTCCCTACATAATCTCACCATATTTTTTTCATATGCATGTCAGATATTGTACACACTCATGTTGAACATGTAGAGAAAAAGAGAAGAGTTTTGCGCGGCAATACAATGTCATGCAGACATCGCTCCATGGTGGGTTCAATGGCAAACCCTCCCCACCCCTCTCCAGATTGTAATCCAGAGGAAGATATCTATTCTGAGGCGGATTCAGACGCCACTGACCACTCCTATTTATCCCCTAAGGTGTTTGCTCTACCTTGCCATGATGATGTTAGTCATATCATGCATATGTTGCCCTGCAGTGCCTACTTTTGACATCATATATGTCATATGCTTAAATTAGACATGTTCTGTAATGCCACCTAGTTTCTATATCATATATGGGAATTATGCAGTCTCATGTCTTTTAGCCAGCCATAATATATGTGAAATGTGCAATGCCATCCTGTTTAACCAGGCATCATATATTTGAATGATATCTTGCCCATCCTTTTCTTCATTACATTTCCATTTGTCGACAATGTTTGTACATTAAACCACTCTTCCTGTGAATCAGCCATTTGGGTGGGAGATGGAAAAATCTGGAGTGAAAACAAGGCCTTCAGAGCAGACAGTGCTACCTGTCGAAGCAGATCTCTTGTTGGGTCCCGATAGCTCCTCAGAGATGGATTCGGAGACAGATGACCAGTCCTATTCCCCCACCGAGGTGTATGCTCTAACTTGGCATGGTTATACTGCTCATATCATGCATATGGTGTCTTGCATTGCATAGTTTAGACATCATATACACAATATTCAACACCATGTTCTTAGTTCAGACATCATATCGAATGCTCTCTGTTTAGCATATAAATCACATATGTGAATTAAATGATGTGATCCTGATTACTTAGATAAAAAAGTAGGTGAATTATGTCATGTGATCCTGTTTAGTTATTCATCATATCTTTGGATTATGTTATGCTATGCTATCCAGTTTAGATAGACATCATATATGTGAAATTATGTCATGCTATCCATTTTAGAACAATATACATGTCAACTATTTCACGCCCTCTTTTTTTCACACTATCTATTGCATCTGTCTCTCATACAATGTCTGTACATTCAACTATGTTTCTTGTTTATCATCCATTTGAATTGGAACGGGTGATGCCAGTATCTAGCGGACTAAAAACACGGTCTTCAATTAAAACAGTGCCACCTCTTGGTGGAGATAGCACCCCGGTTGTACATGCACAAGAACCAGTCATACCACACATAACCCAAACTCTCGCAGATTGTACCCCTACTACGATGGACAAAGAACCAGCTTCACCCAATCTAACCCCAACCCCAGCCGATAGTAACCCAGTTCCTGTTGACACAACATCATCTCCACCACAGAGCTCCCAAACAAGAGCAGTTAGCAAGGCAGCTCCAGTGCCCAAAGGGCCAGTACTATCACGATGAACCCCAAATCCACTAGTTAGTACGCCTATTCCTGTGGAGGAAGCACAACCAGCTTGTCATAGTTTAGCATCTATCGCATTTGATGTTGTTAAATCGTATGTGCATATCTTCCCATCTTGGAAATATTATACTGAAGATGAAGGAAAATGCCAATTGCAGGTGTTTGTCCAGGAGTTATGTGTAAGTAATGTTATTCATGGCAATTAGTTTGCTTTGTCCCATACATCCTACCTCCATGATGGTTATAATACAGCAAATTTTCCCATTTTTCTCTATAGAGAAGGACCGATTTGGAAACTCAGGATGAGGTAAACTGTGCTAATACCTCTGCTATCTTCAAGAATGCTTGGTGGCAGTATCAGAATTACCTGAAGAAAATGTACTTCACCGGCAAAGAAACTCATCAAATTCCCTTACGTTCTCCTGAGACACATTTACTGGACGATGACTGGGAACGCCTTGTTCTCACTGGCCCCAAACCAAGAATGTGGTAAGGTCTATGAGCTCATTTTCTATTTTTAAGTATTATATTCTTGCGTCTTACTGTACTCTGTTCATGTAGAACAAGTGCCTAAATCGGAAGAACAACTGTTCTAATTTAAGATTCCATTGCTATCATAGTTCAAAAAAGCGCTAGGTGTTAATTGTGCGTTTTGCCACCGCCTTGTGCTTTACTGACCAAAGCGCATGCTTATGCGCAGTTATGCACAGATTAAGCGTAGTTATGCGCAATGCGTTTTGCCAACGCCTAGAGCCTAGGAGCGCTTAAGCGCTCGCTTAGGCGCGCCTTTTTTAACTATGATTGCTTTGCTCTTGTATCACTGTATTTACTCATACAAAGTTATTTTTAAATTGAAGGATCCAATCAAAACTCCAATGGCACAACAGGTAGGTTCATGCATGTTTCTTTAATAGGTTTGCTCTTATCAATAGCTCTGTTGATTTCAATTTCAATTGTGTATATAGTTGACTTCTCATATCATGCACATTACGAGCATCACACTAGAGCCAATAGTGTTGTTGTACATGTAGACCCGTGGTACCCATCTGAAATCTTGTTGTGTCGTGTAGTTTCCCACGCTTAGTATTCTTTCACTACTGCTTTGTCTTGAACTGATATGATTTGAACCGTGTCTCTATTTTGATTTGGCAAGACAATGCAGTGACCATAGGACATGGATATATGTTTATTTGATGCTTTTATTATGTACTAGTACTTGGCAATAGAAGACTTGGTAGTTTAATCCTGTCCGCCTTACTAATGAACTGGTTCACCAAAATGAGTTTCATATACTAGTACATGCTAAACTTGTTATGTGTCTACTTGTTTCTTCTTTTAGAATGCTGACAGAATATTGGGGAAGAGTGCCTTATTAAGCAATGGTAAAGGAAGTAATGCAGATAAGGTTCAGGATAGTGACACATCCTTGTTGGTCTCCAACAAAGCTGATAAAATAGCTAAGGAAGACTATCTTCAAGACAGCGAGACAACCCCAAAGTCCTGTCTTGGTTTAGTGTTCAAGTTACTAGCCACTATCACTTGCACAAGCTATTCAAACTCACTGTCTGAATCAGTTCGGTTTCTTGAGTCTCAACTACAAGCTGAAAGACATCGATCAGCTGTGCTGCGGCAAGAAGTGAAGGACTGCGGAAGTCCCTGGAGCATTCAGATGCATACTTTCTGGTGCAACAACAAGCGTTGGAGGATTTTAGCGCCAAACAGGACAAAGCTAATAAGCTTGCTAAGCTTATTGCCAGCATGGTGGATACCCAGGATAACGTTTCTTGAGCTCTTCTGAAGTTGTTTCAGTTATGCTCTTGTTTTGCTGCCGCATTTATTTGCACTGGTGGCCAATTTTGACGTCCAGTGTATGTAATATGCTGCTTTGTTCCCTATATTTGCACTGGTGGCGAACTTTGATGCCCAGTGGATGTAATATGTGTAATAGCGGTAATAGGCTAGCGTTAATTGCTTGCTTATTTATTTCCTTATTGTCTTGTTTAGTTGTCTGCTTGTAGTCACTGCAGTTCTTTTTCTGTGTTTTTCTAGTGGCCACAATAGCCTATTTTTGGTAACTAGGCCAAAATAATCATGGCAACACACGGACTGTTGTAACCATGGGCCTCCTGCGGGCCGTATGATCCATGGGCCTTCTATGGGCTGTAGGATCCATTGGCCTTCTATACAGACCTTAGGATTCATGGGCCTTCTACGGGCCGTAGGGTCCATCGGCCTTCTACGGGCCGTACGATCCATGGGCCTTCTACTGGTCGTACGATCCATGGGCCTCGTACGGGCCGTAGGATCCATGGGCCTTCTATGGGGCGTATCATCATTTCGCCAATCATGGGTCGTACTATTCGTGGACCATAACGGGCCGTTAATAGGTCGTATTTGATACCTCTGTGAAAACAGCCCAACGGGTTTTTTTACATGAAAACGGTCCAACGTATTAACGGTCCACAAACGGGCCGACTGTAATGACGGGCTGAATTTGGCCGACAAGCAGAAAATGGTAGTAACGGGCCGTATGTAACCGAATGTTGCAAATGAGCCCAAGAATAAATGGGCCCTGAGAAGGCCGAAAGATAACTTGGTCTGGAATCTTGTTATGCTATCTTTGGATTACTTAGATGAATTATGGGTCGTACTATTCATGGACCATAACGGGCCGTTAATAGGCCACATTTGATACCTCTATGAAAACAGCCCAACGGGTTTTTTTACATGAAAATAGCCCAACGTATTAACGGTCCACAAACGGGCCGACTGTAATGACGGGCTAAATTTGGCCGACAAGCAGAAAATGACAGTAACGGGCCATATGTAACTGAATGCTGCAAATGAGCCCAAGAATAAATGGGCCCTGAGAAGGCCGAAAGATAACTTGGACCATAACGGGCCGTTAATGGGTATAAAGTGATACCTTGTTCATTACGGGCCAGTTTCACCACGGGCCGTTAATGGGCCAAGAGTTACAAAGGGCCTCATATGGGCCGAAAGAAGTCATGGGCCACACATGGGCCGGAAGTTAAAACGGGCTGGAATCATATTGGATGGCCTACATGATGCTACTGGGCCTAATTCGGAGAGGTCATAACGGGCCCTGGGTTAGCGGGTTGTAAATGGGCTATATGCGAACATGCCGTTAACAGGCTTTCCGTGGGCTGGCCCGCCACCTTTTGACCAAGTCAAACGGGGCGGCCTTTTCACAGGAATGGGCCTCTGTTGGGCTGTGCCACGTGTCGCCGTATCATAGGCGCCTTCGGTCCAATGAGTGGATGACATCTGTCCCAATGGTGAGCCTACACGTGTTTCCTCCAGCCAATGATGATTTTACACGTGGAAAATCCCCATTGGTCGGGGCTGTTAACGGGTTATCGGATCCAAAACCGGACCCAATAGCTTAATGGCATTCCGTTACGATGGATGCCACGTGTCGGTCACCCTTGACGAAAACACTTCTGTGAAGCGCGATTTATCATCATGGAAGTTGACACTTCTGTGATGATAATTTTGGTAATGTCATGGAACACTTCTACGGCAGCACAGGTATGACTATCTTGATTCTATCATAAAATTGTCATGGATGTACATGCAATGATAAAAAACGTGACCTACTGTGACAAACACGTATCATCATGGAAGTGTATTTTTTTGTAGTGGAAGAACTTGCTGAAGCTCCTGAGGCAATTGATATGCCAGTTGTCCTTTGGAAAATGGTGAGATGCACAGGTGCCGAGGATTTTGCCGGAGGAGCTGAGGGTTTTGAAGCCCGAGGAATTTGTGCAGTCTGAGGAACTGGGGCAGCTTGAGGAATTTGCCTCGGTGGCATAGAGGAACTTGGTCGTGAGGGCATTGAAGAAGAACTTGGCTGTGAGGGCATTGCTGAGGAACTTGGAGGTTTACGGGCAGGCTTCTTTGGCATAGCCTTCTTGCTTGAAGAAGCCTCGGCAGCAGCAGTAGCAGAATCCTCATTGAATTTCTTCACTGCTTCTTTGGCCTGCTTGGACAATTTAGCTTGCCGCCTGGCCCATTCATCAGCATAATCCTCACCACATTTAATGCTTGTTGGATCAACTCTTTGGCCAGGTGCCAGAGGAGGTCTTGAGAATGGAGGGTGAAGAGTGAATTTCTTCATATATTTGGGAGTGACATATATGTACTCCCTCCATTCTCTAGCCCATCTTCTTTCAATCCTCTATATGCGCACTTTGCACTCATTCTTGGTTTCTTTGTTGTGAGTTGCCTCATCAGGCATGCAGTACCCTGCATAAATTTCATCAGGGATCTCAAAGGCAGTATTGACTTCAAGCTTCTTTCCTCCTTTCTGAGGCCTTTTACCATCTGCCATTTTCTTCAGCTGAGGATTTGAACAATTGAGTTCTCTGAAGAAGTGTGCAACTTTTCTTTGAGGAATGCTGCAAATGAGTTAAGTTGACGAGAACCTAGTGATTCAGCAGCAGACATGTGTTCCTGTGAATAGAGTATAGGTGCGAAGAATTTGGAGAGGTCATATGCGCTCTCAGAAGTTTTTGTAAAAAATTGAACAAGTTTGAGGAAATTGACCCGATGTGTCTTGAAGAATTTCACTAAGCGTTCTTTGACTTAGGTTCCAGAGTTGTGCGGATCGTGAGATTCACACAATTGAGGAATCATGAAGAAAAACGTCACTTAGAGAAACGGATCAAGAACATAAGATTTGTGCTAGGTGTTTAGAGTGTGAAGGTTGAAGAATAAACACCTTTTGAAGATTTGATGAAAATCACCAGTAGAATAAAAGTGGTAAAAGTAACTTTTAATTACCCTTGATGAAGAACACAGTGAACAAAAGGTGTAGATTTGAAAGTTCGTCGGCTCGAATCTTCCACACACTAACTTGGCAGAGGAAGACGTCTACGGCGGCGGCGGAGAGAGGATGTCCGCGGCTGGCGCGAGTACGACGGCGACGAGGTCGAGGCAGTGAAGCTCTTCCTCACCGGCGATGATGGAAGTAGCGGCAGCGCTAGGTTTTGAGAAGCTCGAGCGAGGGAGTGAGGTCGAGCGGAGTAAAAAACGAAGTGAGGAGGGGAGGGGTATTTATAGCTGAGGTGAAAAACCGTTCGTCCGAGGAAATTGGACGAACGTGCCTGTCGGTGTCAAAACCAGCAGATATTTGGTAGGGGGTCCCGAACTATGCGTCTAAGGCTAATGGTAACAGGAGACTGGGGACACGATGTTTACCCAGGTTCGAGCCCTCTCGATGGAGGTAATACCCTACTTCCTGCTTGATTGATCTTGATGATATGAGTATTACAAGAGTTGATCTACCACGAGATTGTAGAGGCTAAACCCTAGAAGCTAGCCTACAGTATGATTGTTGTTTTTCTACGGACTAAACCCTCCGGTTTATATAGACATTGGAGGGGGCTAGGGTTACACAGAGTCGGTTACAGAGAAGGAGATCTATCATCCGAATTGCCAAGCTTGCCTTCCACGCAAAGGAGAGTCCCATCTGGACACGGGACGAAGTCTTCAATCTTGTATCTTCATAGTCCAACAGTTCGGCCAAAGTATATAGTCCGGCTGTCCGGATACCCCCTTATCCAGGACTCCCTTAGTAGCCCCTGAACTAGGCTTCAATGACGATGAGTCTGGCGCGCAGATTGTCTTCGGCATTGCAAGGTGGGTTCCATCTCCGAATACTCCAATGTAAATTTCGAACACTTAAGTCGTGTCCGGCTCTGCAAGACAAATTTCACATACCACCGTAGAGAGAACAATAATCCACAAATTTAACCTGCTAACAACTCTTCGTAGTGTGAAATCACACCACGGCCCGGCCATTATTCGAACCGTTTTTTACAACCAGCTACCACACACATTGCGAGGTGGTTTCCTTGGCACGTCTTGTCGAAGCAGAGATCATGTCCCCATTATCGCGGGATCCTCATCAATACGGGTATGGGTAATCCCACCATGCCTGTTGGCATGACTCCGTGTTTTTAGGCAAATCCCAAACGGTTACGCTGGGGATGCTTGATATCCTCCCCCTTTATAGAGGGGTCAAGGCCTATCCCTTTCTTACCACGCTTGCACCTTTCTGCCTCTCGAGTTCCAACACCCGGAGCTCGAGCTTAGGCACTTTGGATCTTCAATCATGTCCGGATCCAACCTTCAAGGTCGGTGGATGGCCTCCTCTGTCACAGAGGAGGACATTGCGAAGCTCAGGGAGGCCAGATATTTGTCCGCCGACGTTAAGCACAGGCTTCCCGCCCCTGGGCAGGTCATCCCCACTCCTGAACCCAACAAGAGTGTCGTATTTGTTTCTCACTTCCTCCGAGGCTTGGGCCTTACTCTTGATCCCTTCGTGAGAGAGCTCATGTTCTATTAGGAGCTAGATTTTCACGATCTAGCTCCGGATTCCATCCTCCACATCTCGTCATTTATCATTGTGTGTGAAGCCTTCCTCCACATTACCCCACACTTCGGCCTATGGCTCAAGACCTTCAGTGTGAAGCTAAAGGTGATTGAGGGGCGACACGTGGAGTGCCGAGGTGCCACAATAAGCAAAAACGCCGATGTTCCATGGCCAGAAGGTTCCTTCCCAGAGGTGTCTGATCTATGGCAACGGAGGTGGTTCTATGTCATAGCTCCCCGAGGCACAACGTGGGCGGCTGCCCCCGCCTTCCGTCTGGGCCCTCTGCCTCAACTGGCGTCGTGGGCCAATGTGGGACTAGAGTGGGGGCCTGCTAATGACGTACCGACATTGCAGAGCCGTATTCGGGAGCTTCTTGAGAGGGATATCAATCTTGTCAAAATCATTCAGGTAATGCTAGTTTGGCGGATCCTGCCGTGCAAACGTCGGCCTCTCCGGATGTGGGAGTTCAATCCGGAAGGTCCGCAAACCATTCAGCACTTCTTCGGCATGACGCTCGAAGGGACGTATAAGTTATTCCTCGGACCACAAGTAAGGTGTCCGGACACCACCGAGGATGCGGGCCTGAGCTGCAACCGCCCAGATACCCAAGTAAGTAACCCTATAACCGAACACTTTGCTTATGTTTAATACAACATTATTCTGAAAACCTGTCTGCGACCAGGGTTGACTCAGCAAGGCGGAGAGGATCAGGTGTCCGGCCCCACTTCCTGAAGGCTCGCCTAGTCGGGCAATAGCCAGGATGCTTAGACGCGCATTAAGCCAAGTGCCCTCGGGGAAAGGGGAAGAGAAGAATAGAGAAGCCGAACTCCACATATTACACATCCAAACCGGGTTAATTACTATCTCCATGAAGGAGGATAATCGGGGAGGTTTTTCCCAGGTTTTCTCCCCCCGCGGGAAGAAAAGGGTTGCCTCCAAAGACTTGGAGCGGAGGTGCCTAAGCAAGGGAAGAAAGTTTCACCAAGGGGCCCTGCCCTGAAGGGCGTCCTCACCGCACCGTGCCCGTAAACGGGCCGGCCCTCCACCGAGCTGTAAGTTAATAATCAAGAAGCTATTGCTTTTTCCTCTGAGAACAATAACCAGGATCTATTTTTTTGCAGTCCGGCTAGTAGCTTGTCTCAACAGGGTTTGTCTTCGGGGGATCTTCTTCCGGAGATGATGGAGAGTGAAACCCCACCTGCCTCTCCGCCCCATGGGGCAGGCGACCCGAAGGTGTCGTCACGGAGGAGTCCAAATCCACTGAGGCCGGAAGCTAACACTTTGGCCGCCTCGAGCCCGGCGCGTTTGGCTCCCATGGAGGGCAATGAGAAGGGTCCGGGACAGTCTGATGCCCGGCCGAACATACTGACGGGCCTCCTGGAGCAAGTTGTTCTCTCGGAGGAGCACCGTACACTGATGGGTACGGTGTTGGAGAAGATTTCGTCCGCCATGAGCGGGTTAAATGAAGCCTTTAGAAGATTGCTCAAAGGCTTCGAGGTACGCGATGAAATACGCAATTTTTGGTTGTACCGCACGCGCTAGGTGTGCTCCATATAGATAGTAGCCCCTGAGACTCTGGTTGCCAGCCGTAGGCGGCAAGCGGAGGATCACACTCTCAGGTAATGATCATACTGCATTCATGCGCAGGTTGCTAAGGGTCCGGTGGTAGACCGGACCTCTAAATTCGCCGAACTGAGGCGACAGATTGATGTGGTGGATGCTGACATCACGCTTGTAAACAAGCGGCTTGACGAGTCACAGAGTATGTGCTCGTTCTTTCCTCATTTGATTAGGAAATATTAAGAGGATTGGAATATTAATATGGTATGATGTGGCTGCAGGCGGAGCTGCTGCCATTGAGGTCCTGAGGGCGGAACTTGCCCTAGCCAAGGAACAAGCTCGGGCTAGCAATGCGGCTGCCCTATAGGCAGCCGAAGACTTGAGAGCCGAACAGGCTGCTCATCGCCGAAGCGAAGAAAAGATAGCCGAGATGGCTGTGGAGCCGAGGGACGCCGCCAGTCGGTATGAGCTTCTCAAGAAGGAGAATCAGGCAAAGGCGGCTGACCTGAAGAAGGCCTTGAATGCGGCTAAGGAGACGCGCTCTGAAATTAGAGACACGCGGGAGGAACTTCGACAAGCCGGATAAATCGCAGCTGGAATCCCTTATTTGTTGCGGATGAAGTTCTTAGATCCAAAGTATGCTCCTTTGGATCGGCTTTGGAGCGCTGCAGATGAGTATGCGGACTTGGCGAAAAGTACGGCTGATGCGACCAAGTTATTCGAGGATCATAAAGATAATGAAATAGAAAGGCTGTTCTGGTCGCAATTTAGCGCTCCAATGCGCTCATTGCCATTGAGTGAGAGGATGGCCGCTATAGCCGAGCTCCATAGGTTGTCCGGTCTTGCAATGAGGTATGTAATAGACCATCTATGGCCAAAGGGACCGAGGTCGGACAGTTACTTTGGTTTAGTGCAATAATTATTTGGTGCTAGATCGTGAATCGATGCCATGAAAAGGTCGGCGTGCATAGAGGGTGCGCGGATGGCTCTTGCCCGTGTTAAGAAATATTGGGCAGATATGGAGGCCACCACCATTGCAACCCAGAGTCCGGCAGGAAGCCAGGACCCAGCCGAGCACTATTTTGAGCAGGTCATAGAAGGTGCCCGTATAATAGAGGCTCAGTGCTCGAAGAATTTCATGTTCGAGTGACAAGTCGATTAATTGTAAACAATTATGTGTTAAATATAGAGGTTGTGTTTATACTTTTGACTGAAAGTGTTATAATGCCTCATGTGCGGCCGTTTATGTATGCATATAACTTGAAAGTTAGCAGTCGTTGGCTTTAGCCCCCACGCGTATAATGCGGGGGTGTTCGAAAAAATATGCGTAATCACACTTGATCCAACGTCTTGGTCCATTAAGGAGGTGATCGCACGTCGAACCAGGCAACCGGACTATATAGCTGTAACACTTTCACTTAGCCATAGGAGTTTAATGGTGGGGCTACTATGTAGCCCCTAGTACTTCCGCGTGTATCCGGATAGGGGCGTGTATGTACGTGACAGGGAAACGGCCCTTCGTTAATGCGGAGGAATCCTATAGATTCCGATGAGTCTTTGAGTGGTTGACCAGTCTCTCGCTGTATCATGACAGTCGGTTTTCGGCTTTCTCTACTGAGGTGCTCATCCGGAATAACCAGGGCACAATCGCAGTAGTTCTCCTTTGGCCGCCTTAGCCGATAGAACGGAACGTAAGGCCGCAAACCCAGGAGCTGGGCAAACCCAACATTTGACCAAAGACATGATTCAGAGCTGATCCATATAAGGCCAAACTCGCGACGCCGAACACTCCCGAAGGTATTCAGACTTTGTAACATATACTGGGTTGAGCAACGCCCTTGATTATGAACCCTATATTTCCAGGTACGTGCATTGGTCTGTCATGGAGAAATGCCTATAACACCAGTATCCCCTGTGGGTGTGTTGAATACCCATGGGATGTCAAGCAACAAAAGACAGTAAAGAAGGTTTACATAGGGGCTTAATCTAAAGAGAAACCTTTGAGCGGGGCCCTACTGCACGTCTGTGCCTTTGTCTCCGTTGTGCCGTATCCTGGAAGGGTGTTGCATGAATAGTGTCTGTAAAAACGAAAACTCATGTAAAAGAGTAAGCGTGCGAGAAGTTGGTTATTCTCAATGGATGTTATAAATATGGGATATTGGCCTATTAATAAGGCAAGCCGAATTGTGGGCTTTATTACATGTTTGCAGCCCCTGGTACCATTTATGGGGATATATGTATGGCACCCAGCTCAGGTTTATCCGGGCTGTTGTTGACGGTGGTGCACTGGACTCGTCTAACCATGTTCATGGTCTTAACGACCGATCATGCGTTCTGATGGGAGAGGCCGCTTAGTGTCCGGCTACAAGAGTCGCCGCATACTGCTCTGTGTTTCTGCTAACAGTTATGACGCCACGTGGACCGGGAATCTTAAGTTTAAGGAAGGCGTAGTTCGGTACTGCATTAAAGCAAGCGAAGGCCGTTCTTCCGAGTAATGCATGATAACCGCTGCTGAAGGGCACGATGTCGAAGAGTAGTTCCTCACTTCTGAAGTTGTCGGGAGAACCGAATGTCACATCTAATATGAGGGAGCCCCAGCAGCGGGCCTCAATGCCTGGTATCACTCCTTTAAAGGTGGTGTTACTTTGGCTTATTCTGGATGGTTCTATCCCCATCTTGTGGACGGTGTCCTGATATATCAGATTAAGACTACTGTCGTCGTCCATTAGGACTTGAGTGAGATGGTATCCATCAATTATTGGGTCGAGCACCAAGGCAGCCGATCCTCCATGCCGGATACTGGCCGGGTGGTCCCTGTGATCAGAAGT
Organism: Triticum dicoccoides; assembly: GCF_002162155.2. Lineage (NCBI taxonomy): Eukaryota > Viridiplantae > Streptophyta > Magnoliopsida > Poales > Poaceae > Triticum > Triticum dicoccoides. The sequence goes on along the minus strand of NC_041387.1, from coordinate 67,464,281 downwards.
GATCGGGCAGGCCGAGCAAGGGTTGAATTTGGGGGTAACGGACTCTATGTGAGTTGCGTGGACCATGTTTACTGTTTTGACTTCTGGTGGGAATTTTTCTGTCCCCCAGTGTTCGGCTGGCGAGGCTCACCCTCATCTTCACTTGGCGTTTCCCTTCCCTTGTGTTCGGCGTTTAACTTGTCGGCCAACTTGAAGACCCAACATTCTCTGTGAGTATGATTTGCAGGTTTTTCGGGGGTGCCATGGATTTGGCACAATCTGTCCAGGACTTTATTCAGGCCGGACGGTCCCTCTTTGCTGCCTTTAAATGGCTTCTTTCCTTGACCGGGTCGAGAGCCCCTGAATCCGGCGTTGACCGCCGTGTTGTCCGGACTTTCTTCATTGTTCCGACGCTTGTTCTTATTGCGCCATGGCTTCCCGTTGCCATCTCAAATTTCGAATGTGCCTGGGTCACTGGTGCCTCTACGGGCCAACCAGTTGTCTTCGCCCGCACAAAAGTGGGTCATAAGGCTTGTTAAGGCCGCCATCGTCCTTGGCTTTTCTTGGCTAAGGTGTCTGGCCAGCCACTCGTACCGGATACTGTGCTTAAAGGCCGCTAGGGCTTCGGCATCCGGACAGTCGACAATTTGATTCTTCTTAGTGAGAAATCTGTTCCAAAGTTTGCGGGCTGACTCTCCGGGTTGTTGTATTATGTGACTTAAATCGTCTGCGTTCGGAGGTCGGACATAGGTCCCTTGAAAATTGGCCCTGAAAGCGTCCCCAAGTTCCTCCCAGCTTCCGATTGAATTTTCGGGGAGGCTTTTCAACCAGTGTCGAGCTGACCCTTTCAACTTGAGGGGGAGGTATTTGATGGCGTGGAGGTCATCCCATGAGCCATGTGGATGTGGAGGATAAAATCTTCAATCCAGACCCCAGGGTCTGTCGTTCCGTCGTATGCCTCTATGTTCACGGGTTTGAATCCCTGTGGAAATTCGTGATCCAGCACCTCATCGGTGAAGCACAGAGGGTGTGCAGCACCTCTGTATCTGGACATGTCGTGGCATGCTGTCGGCTGTTGTTGGATCCGGTGTTAATTCTGAACTGGTATTCAATCAGTGTGATCGTTTTGGTGACCATAATCCCGCATCGGAGCATGTCCTCTGGATCCGTAGATGGACCTGGCCGCACCGGCCTTTTTGTCCAGGAGCTCACGTAAATCGTGTGCGGCATCAGTGGTTGCTTTATCGCGGCCATGAAGTGGTTGGTCCGGCCGAATGGCTGTATTTTTCTTTGGCGGAATGGGCTCTGCAGCCTCATCATCGAATTCGGGCAGCAGCTTGCGTTTTGGGTAGCTCTTTGTGTGGCGATCGTCGCCACATTTTCCTTCAGTGTCTAGCACCTTATTCCATCTTCGGTTGAGCGTATCCTCCATGGCTTTAAGCCTTTGCTTCTGCTTCTTTAGGTTCCTCGCTGTGGCCATAAGCCTTCTACGGAGGTTATCTTGTTCCAAACGTTTTTCCGGGATGATGAATGCATCGTCAACCGGACTGTCCTCCACTCCGGAGGCCGTTTGATGAGTTCGGCCCTCGGGAGCGCTGTGATCGGGCGTCTGTTCAGCGTGGCCTGGCTCTTCTTGCTCCATCGCTGGGTTCATATTGTTGCCTTTGGAGTCAACCGGAGTGTCATTTTTCCTTGCGCTGTTATCGCTATTTTTACTGTGACTGGACTTAGAGTGGCGCCTGCGCCGTTGTTTTTGCTTTTGTCCGGGGGGTTTATCCTCCGTTGTGTCCTTTTTGTCACCGTTGTCCTCCTTAGGCGTGTCCACCATGTAGATGTCATATGATGAAGTGGCGGTCCAGCGCCCCGTGGGTGGTGGTTCCATATCATCCCCTGCATCGACGTCCATACCGTCGATGTCGTCGGAGTCGAAATCAAGCATGTTTGTTAGGTCATCGAGAGTGGCTATTAAGTGGGTGGTGGGTGGGAGGCGATTTTCTTCATTGTCCGTATCCCACTCAGGCCGGACATAGTTCGGCCAAGAGTCTTCTAACAAAGAGAGAGATTTTAATGAATTTAGCACATCGCCAAAGGGGGAGTGCTGAAAGATATCCGCAGCGGTGAACTCCATTACTAGAGCCCAATCGGAATTGATGGGCCCGGGCGCGCGCGGTTCGGGACCTACATCCGGACACAAGTCCGGGGGTCCAGTGATGCAGATTCTCTTAACGGCAGAATTTGTGTTCGGCTCTACCGCCGAAGAGCATGCGGCCTCTATGGCGGGGCCCATCCACCCGTCCTCGGATGACGCGATCTGCCCCGGATTTAGGACCGGAGCAGTTGCAGGGGCGATATCCTGAATATTGTCCGACAACAGATTTAGGTCATGCTCATCGTGACTGTTCGGCGCTCCTGATGTAAGCCCGAATTCGTCGAACATCAAGTCTCCACGGACATCGGCCGTGTACTTCAAGTTTCTGAACCTAACCTGATGGCCAGGGGCGTAGCTGTCGATCTGCTCCAGATGGCCAAGCGAGTTGGCCCGCGGTGCGAAGCCGCCGAACATGAAGATCTGTCCGGGGAGAAAAGTCTCGCCCTGGACTGCGTTGTTGAAGGTTGAGGGAGCCATCGAGCCTTACAGCGACGACACAGGGGAACTCTCAATGAAAGCACCAATGTCGGTGTCAAAACCGGCGGATCTCGGGTAGGGGGTCCCGAAATGTGCGTCTAAGGCTAATGGTAACAGGAGACTAGGGACATGATGTTTACCCAGGTTCGGGCCCTCTCGATGGAGGTAATACCCTACTTCCTGCTTGATTGATCTTGATGATATGAGTATTACAAGAGCTGATCTACCACAAGATCGTAGAGGCTAAACCCTAGAAGCTAGCCTATGGTATGATTGTTGTTTTTCTACGGACTAAACCCTCCGTTTTATATAGACACCGGAGGGGGCTAGGGTTACACAGAGTCGGTTACAGACAAGGAGATCTATCATCCGAATTTCCAAGCTTGCCTTCCACGCAAAGGAGAGTCCCATCCGGACACGGGACGAAGTCTTCAATCTTGTATCTTCATAGTCCAACAGTCCGGCCAAAGTATATAGTCCGGCTGTCCGGATACCCCCTTATCCAGGACTCCCTCAGTGCCCCTGGCCCTTCTCATTCGCGCGACATGTGTCACCCACGTACTGAGAGGTGGCGATCGTGTGAGATCTTGGGTGAATAGATAAGTATACCATGGAATGTGTAACGGTTTGAGCGGCAAGATCCGAAACTTCAGATAAGAATATTTTAAAGTTTCGTTCACAATTTCTTCAGCTGACAAGGACACAGTGAAGAATTTGAACGAGTTTCAAATAGAACGCACATGAAGAATTTGTGAACAGACTGGGTTGAGTTTAGCATAGAGGGGGATAAGGGTCCGATCACATTCATTTAGCAGAAAAAACAACTTGAAGAATTAGCAATAAGTGAACACTGTAGAGGACATAAACTCTTATATATATAGTCAATGAAGAACAACGACGGAAAGAATGAAGACAATGCAAAGTTGAAGAATTTGAAAAACTGAGGAATTTCAAAAATGAAGAAAAACTCAAATTGAAGATTTTCAACTTTGGTTGGTGGCGTAACCCACCGTATAAGAAAGCTGATTTCAGACACCGCGTACAACTCTCGTAGGGTTCTGATAATCAATTTCTTCATTAATTTCTTCACACTTAGAGGGTTAGTCTTCATTAATTGAACAAAAAAAGTTACTTCATGTGTTGCACATCGAAGTCATCAAGTCAGCATAAGTGTTAGGATGTGTGTCCTTTTCAAAGAACATTCGAAGATTCTAGGATATTTAGCTCAGACCACAATTTGCTAAATCTCTTCTCATCCAAGGGCTTAGTGAAGATATCGGCCAGCTGGTCTTCTGTATTTGCATGGTCGATGGAGATGTCCCCCTTCAACACATGGTCACGAAGAAAATGATGATGAGTCTGGATGTGCTTTGTCTTCGAGTGCTAAACTGGGTTGTGAGCAATCTTGATAGCGCTCTCATTGTCGCAGTAGAGTGGCACATTCTTCACATTGATGCCATAGTCCTTGAGTGTTTGCTTCATCCATAGTAATTGAGCACAGCAATATCTAGCAGCAATGTACTCAGCTTCTGCAGTGGAGAGTGATACGCAGTTTTGTTTCTTCAAGGACAAACATACCAAGGATCGTCCGAGGAAATGACATGTGCCTGACGTTGACTTGCGGTCCACCCGATCGCTAGCATAGTCAGAGTTTGAATATCCAATGATATCAAATGAATAGCCCTTGGGATACCATAATCCAATTGTTGGTGTGTGAGCTAGATATCGAAGAATATGCTTCACAGCCTTATGGTGTGATTCCTTCGGTGTAGCTTGAAATCGGGCACACATGCAAACACTAAGCATAATATCCGGCCTAGATGCACATAGGTACAATAAAGAGCCAATCATGGAGCGGTATACCTTTTGATCAAAGTCTTTACCATTTTCATCAGTGCATAGATGGCCATTTGTGGGCATTGGGATTTTGACGCCTTTGCAATTTGGCATGCCGAATTTCCTCAACACATCCTTGAGGTATTTCTCCTGAGATATGAATATGCCATTGTATTGTTGACGAATCTGAAGACCTAAGAAGAATTTCAATTCTCCCATCATAGACATTTGATATTGTTCACTCATCATATTGGCAAATTCATCACTGTAACGTTGGTTAGTACAACCAAAGATAATATCATCAACATATATTTGGCACACAAATAATTCATCATCATATGTTTTGGTGAAAAGAGTTGGATCAAGTGAATCGGGTTTGAAGCCTTTCTTCATGAGGAATTCCTTCAGTGTGTCATAGCACGCCCGAGGTGCTTGCTTGAGGCCATAGAGGGCCTTGTTGAGTCTGTAGACGTGATCTGGAAATTTTGGATCCTCAAAACCTGGTGGTTGAGCAACATATACTTCTTCGTCAAGCTTACCATTGAGGAATGCACTTTTCACATCCATTTGATGTAAGATGATATTATGATGGTTAGCGTAAGCAAGCAATATGCAAATAGCCTCAAGTCTAGCAACAGGTGCAAAAGTTTCATCGAAATCAATTCCTTTAACCTGTGTGTAGCCTTGAGCTACAAGACAAGCCTTATTCCTCACAACGAGGTCATTTTCGTCTTGTTTGTTGCGGTAGATCCATTTGGTACTGATGATGTTGTGCTTGTGTGGGTCTGGTTACTTGACAAGCTCCCACACATCGTTGAGCTTGAATTGATGCAATTCATCTTGCATGACTTGAATCCACTCAGATTCCATGAATACTTCATCAACTTTAGTGGGCCCTATGATAGAGACAAACGCAAAATGGCCACAAAAGTTAGATAAATGTGAAGCTTTTGAGCGCGTGAGGGGACCTGGTGCGTTGATGTCATCAATGATCTTCTCAATCTGCACTTCGTTTGCAACGCGAGGATGTGCAGGTTAACGACTTTGCTTAGGCCCAGCAGTTTCTTCAGGACCAGTTTCTTTAGCAGCACCAGCGTGATTTTCTTCACGATCAGGAATGACTTCTTCAGTAGATTCTTCGGTAGGGATGACATCCTCAGTAGCTTTGAACTTGATGGATTCCTCAGGTGACATATCATCTAGCACAGGAGGTAGGTGCTCTCTTTGCGAGCCATTAGTCTCATCAAACCGCACATCTACAGTTTCAACAACCTTGTGATGATTGATGTTGAAGACTCTGTAGGTGTGCGAGTCCTTTTCGTAACCAAGCCTAAAACCCTCATGTGCTTTCGGTGCAAATTTAGAGTGATGGTGAGGATCTCTAATCCAGCATTTAGCACCGAAGACTTTGAAATAACTTACATTGGGTTTCTTGTCAGTGAGGAGTTCATATGAGGTCTTTTTGAAGAATTTGTGAAGATATACCCTGTTGATGATGTGGCACGTAGTATCAATTGCTTCAGGCCCGAAGCGCCGAGGTGTCTTTTATTCATCAAGCATGGTGTGACCCATCTCAACAACGGTCCTATTCTTGCGCTCCACGACGCCATTCTACTGAGGAGTATAAGGAGCAGATAATTCATGAGTAATACCAAGCATATCGAGATATTCATCGAGGCCAGTGTTCTTGAACTCGGTTCCATTATCACTCCTGATATGCTTGATCTTCACACTGAAGTTAGTGGAAGCCCTTGAGGAAAATCGTCTGAAGACTTCCTGCACTTCATTTTTGTAAGTGATGGCATGCACCCATGTGTAAAGAGAATAGTCATCAACTATGACAAAGCCATATAATGATGCAGAACTAGAGAACGTGGCATAATGAGTAGGGCCAAAGAGATCCATATGAAGTAATTCAAAGGGACGAGAAGTGGTCATGATAGTCTTCGAGGGATACTTGGCTCTGGTGATCTTTCCAGCCTCACAAGCCCCACAAAGATGATCTTCGAGGAATTTGACACCCTCGATGCCAATGGCATGCTTCTTCTTCGCGATTGTATGCAAGTTCCTCATCCCAGCATGACCAAGTAATCGATGCCATAACCAGCATTCTGAAGCTTTTGCAAGTAGACAAGTGGCAGGCTGTGGTCCTGCAGAGAAATCAACAATATACAAATATCCTTTCCTAAAGCCTTCGAAGACTTTGGAGTTGTCAGATTCCAATAGCACAAGGCAACGATATTTGCCGAAGACAACAACCATATCAAGATCACAAAGCATTGAGGCAGACATAAGATTGAATCCTAAGGACTCGACAAGCATGACTTTGTCCATGTGTTTATCCTTTGAGATTGCAACCTTACCTAGACCCAATACCTTGCTTTTGCCTTTGTCAGCGTAGGTGATATGCTTCAGATGAGATGGTGACAAATCAGTGTCCATTAACAAGCTCCTGTCACCAGTCATGTGATTTGTACATCCACGTCGAGGACCCACTCAGTAGCTTTGGGTTGTTCATCTTGTAGATGAATTAGTGCAACTTACGAACCCATATACTTCATCAATGAAGAATATGATATCAATTTCATCAACAGTAATAGATATAGCAATATGAGGACGTGGGAAATGAATGATTCATTTCTTCATGATTAGCTTGCGTCCTTTCAAGCACATTCAGGTCTCCAGCAAATTCTTCAGACGATTAAGTTCATCTGGAGACCTGACCCTGCATAAGAGATTAGTTCTTTTTATTCACCACCCACATCTGCAGGGGTGGCAAAGAGTTCATCATTCTGCAAGCTCCATAAAAAAAGATGGCATAGAAGCCAGTACACTTCGTTTCACAGAAGAGTGGTTAGGATAAGCATATGAATAAGCAGAGAAATTCTTCGAGGACTTATGAACATGATGGATTGAAGAATAATGCACATATTCATAGCCTTTAGACTTTCCCTGCAAAACAGAAGTGTTAGCACGATGATGTTCATATGAGGATTTCGATCCATGTGAGGAATTGGATCCATATGAAGAATTTGGTCCATATGAAGAATTCGATCTTGGGTTCCTATTCTTCATTGATGGTGTCATGATGACATTCACCTGAAGATTTTCAAGGCATCTTTTAGGAACCCATATTTTCTTCATAGGGGGACTGTTCCTGCAGTTAGTTCCAACATATCGAGCAAATACTTCACCATTCTGATTCTTAAACAGCTTATAGTTGGAGTCAAATGACTCATCAGAGGAATATGTAGAATCAGTGGTAAAGCCAGATAAAGTGCATGGATCTACATGAGGTCCTTTCACAGCAACCCATGAGGTTTTGGGATACTGCTCAGGTTTCCAGTAGGTCCCATCAGCATTGAGTTTCCTCTCGAAGGCAATACCCTCTTTCCTAGGGTTCCTGTTCAAGATCTACTTTTTGAGCACATCACATAGAGTCTGATGCCCTCTGAAGATCTTCATAACTCGCTTTTAACTTCTCAAGATCTTGCTTTCTCTGAAGAAATTCATAAGAAAGCTTTTCATGATCAGTTAAGAGAGTGTTATGATGATTTTGAAGGTTGTCAAACCGAGTTTGAAGTCTCTGAAGATTATCTGTCAGAGTCTTAGTTTGATTCAATTCCTCACGCAACAGGTCATCGCTTCTGTCTAGTTGATTTTGAATCTTTTCTAAAGCCTTCTGTTGTTTAACAGCAATTTTAGCAAGTTTTGAATAGCTAGGCTTGAGATTGTCATCAGATTCATCCTCACTAGAGTCAGAGGGGGAATGTTTGAGTACCTTGGCACCTTTTGCCATGAAGCAATAGGTGGGAGCATAGTCATCGACGCTCTTGTCAGCAGAGTCAGGGAAGTCATTTTCTCCAGTGTTGAAGATGGACTTGCTGACGTAAGCAGTAGCAAGGGCTAGGCTCGCCACACTAGAGTCAGATTCCTCCTCTTCCACATTATCCTCAAATTCCGCTTCAGAGTCCATTTCCTTGCCGATGAATGCCCGGGCCTTCTTGGAACTGCTCTTCTTGTGAGATGAAGACTTTGAAGATTTTGATGGTGAAGATTTTGAGGATTTCTTCTTCTTTGAGTCATCAGAATCGTCATCTTTGTACTTCTTATTCTTTGATTCATTTTCCCTCAGAGGACAATCAGACATGTAGTGACCAGGTTTCTTCCATTTGTGGCAAGTTCTCTTTTTGTAGTCACGGGACGAGGAATCGCCATTTCTTGAAGACTTTCCAAAACAACCGCAGCGAGAGAACTTCTGGAATTTCCTCACGACCATTGCTAGCTCCTGGCTCAGTTCTTCAGGATCACCAAGGCTTCTACTAGAATCCTCAGCTTCGGACTCAGATACTGCCTTGGCCTTCAGTGCATGTGATCTTCTGTAGCTCGGTCCATACAGATCTCTCTTCTCAACAAGCTGGAACTCATGAGTATTTAGCCTCTCGAGGATATCAGCGGGATCAAGTGACTTGTAATCAACTCGTTCTTGAATCATTAGTGCGAGGGTATCGAATAGGGTGTCAAGTGATCTCAGCAATTTCTTCACCACCTCATGGTCGGTGATATCAGTGGCACCAAGTGCTTGAAGCTCATTTGAGATGTCAGTGAGGCGATCGAAGGTTTGCTGAACATTTTCATTGTCGAGTCTTTTGAAGCGGTTGAAGAGATTGCGAAGAACATCAACTCGGGAGTCACATCGAGTTGATACTCCTTCGTTGACCTTGGACAGCCTGTCCCAAATCAGCTTAGCAGTTTCCAGTGCACTCACTCTGCCGTACTGTCCTTTGCTTAGATGTCCACATATGATATTCTTTGCTTGAGAATCGAGTTGCTTGAATCTCTTCACATCAGTAGCATTTAGAGACGGAGTGACAGAGGGAACGCCATTTTCCACTACGTACCAGAGATCGTTATCAATTGCCTCAAGATGCATGCGCATCTTGTTCTTCCAATAGGCATAGTCCGTCCCATCAAAGGTAGGACACCCAGCCGAGACCTTGATCATACCTGTAGTCGACATAACTAAAACTCCAGGCGGTTAAACCAAAATCACACAGAACAAGGGAGTACCTTGCTCTGATACCAATTGAAAGTGCGTTACGTCGACTAGAGGGGGGGTGAATAGGCAATTTTATGAATTCTTCATTGAGGAATTTCAGGGTGAGGAAATTCCTAAGCGAAGAACTACTTGCAGCGAAATAAGTACTCAGGTATAAGCATAACAGAGCAACAACATAGTCATCATGATGAAATGAAAGACAAACACAGAGTACAGAAAGCGTAAACACAGGACAAGCAGGATGAAGACAAACTGACTGAAGAAATAGGATTGAGGAATCAGAGAAAGTACTCAATCAAAGTCTTCAAACAGTAATGATTAGGTTCATCAACACATAACTGAGGGAATGAAAGGGTTGAGGAAATATAACCAGTTGGCTTGGTGAAGACAATGACTTGGTAGACCAGTTCCAACTGTTGTGACAGTTGTACGTCTGGTTGGAGCGGCTGAGTATTTAAACTCGAGGACACACAGTCCCGGATACACAGTCATCACCGTATTCTCCTTGAGCAAAGATCACACAGACCTTGCCCAACAATAGTGGTAAGTCTTGACAAGTGACTTCCAAACCTTCACAGACTTGGTCACTCGGCAATCCACAATACCCCTTGGATGCTCAGACCATGACGCCTAACCATCTGGAGGATACACAATCCTCAAAGGTAACAAGCATCGGTTCCACACAGGAACAATCTCTTTAGTGATGCTCAATCACTTTGGGTTTTGTAGGTTTGGATTTGGGATTTGGGTTTTCCTCACTTGATGATTTTCGCTCAAAGTCATCGGAGGATGGGATGCTCTCAAATGACAAGTGTTAGTTTCTCTCGGAGCAGCCAACCAGCTAGTGGTTGTAGGGGGCGGCTATTTATAGCCTAGGGAGCAGCCCGACATGATAAGACATAAATGCCCTTGTCTGATATGACCGTTAGGTGGTAGGATATTTTGGACAGCTGGCGCGTGGCACAACAAAGGTCGGATTTAAGGTTCGAATTCCTCAGGGCTATCATGTTCCTCACTATGTAGGCAATTCGCACTGGCTAACTCCTCAGTCAGAACAAATTCCTCAGAGACCAGAAGATCTTCGTCTTTGTCACTGAAGAAATTGACTGAACTGACATGAGATTTCCAATGGCTTCACTCGAAGGATTGGGTAGGTGCAGGATTTTGAGATGAGCATCACTTGGAAATCAGTTTCCTTAGTATTACCTTGACCCCCTCTAACAGTACGGTGTTTCCTATGACTCAATAAGAAGAAAATGAAACTACGAAAATAAAAGTCTTCACGCTTCAGATTCCTCGCATGAATATCGAAGTCTTGAAGGTCACACCAATTTCTTCAATTTCAAAGTCTTTAGGAGAACCAAAGTCTTCAGTCGAAGACATTCATTTTTAGGGGTCGACTTTCACTGTAAATATCAAACTCCTCATTGACTTATAGAGCTTGTGTACACTCACAAACATATTAGTCCCTTAACCTATAAGTCTTCAATACACCAAAATCACTAAGGGGCACTAGATGCACTTATAGTTTTGTTAGGGCCTCCCTAGTATCCACTGTGTTCTCAGATTGATGTTGCTATGACTTTGCCATGCTTAATGCTTGTCACTTTGGGCCTGGGTGCCATGATTTCAGATCTGAACCATTTATGTTATCACCATTATATCCATGTTCTAGATCCGATCTTGCAAGTTATAGTCACCTACTACATGTTATGATCCGGCAACCCCGAAGTGACAATAGTCGGGACCACTCCCGGTGATGACCGTAGTTTGAGGAGTTCATGTATTCACCGTGTGTTAATGCTTTGTTTCAGTTCTCTATAAAAAGAAGGCCTTAATATCCCTTAGTTTCCAATAGGACCCCGCTGCCACGGGAGGGTAGGACAATAGATGTCATGCAATTTCTTTCCATAAGCATGTATGACTATTTACGGAATACATGCCTACACTATATTTATGAACTGGAGCTAGTGCCATATTTCCCTAGGTTATAATAGTCTCATGATGAATATCATCCAACGAGTCACCGATCCAATGCCTACGAATTTATCTTATATTGTTCTTGCTAAGTTACTACTGTTGCTACTGCTATCATTACTGCTACCATATCACTGCTACCACTGTTACTGTTGCTGTTACTACTGCTCCTATCATCAAAACTATCATACTACTGTGCTACTAATCACTTTGCTGTAGATAATTAATCTCCATGTGTGGTTGAATTGATAACTCAACTGCTAATACCTTCAAATATTCTTTGGCTCCCCTTGTGTCGAATCTATAAATTTGGGTTTAATACTCTACCCTCGAAAACTGTTGTGATCCCCTATACTTGTGGGTTATCACTCCCCAGATCTGGCCCTTCACGGTTTCTTAAATTCCTGGAGATCCGTAACTCCGATTGCGCTTAAGTTTTTACACGATTTTTCCATAAATTATCTTTCTTGCGCCAGAAGAAAGGCCCCAACTGAATTTGGAGGAGGGCATAAGACACCTGGGCGCACCAGGGGGTGCCCAGCACGCCCTGGTGGGTTTGGTCACTGTGGGGCCCTATTTGTGTTGATTACAAGTCCCAAAAATCGCATATATTCCAAAACAATTCCCCGTAAATTTTTATCGCATTTGGACTTTGTTTGATATGGATTTTCTATGAAATAAAAACATGCAACAAACAAGAACTGACACTGGGCACTGCATCAATAGGTTAGTCCAATAAATCATATAAAAAGTTGCCAAAAATATGCGAAAGTTGTATAATATTGGCATTAAACATAAAAAATTATAGATATGACAAAGACGTATCATACCCACCTTTTAATTCTATTATTTAGATTAAATAAAGCAAAAATACTATTATTTGTCTATTTTCTGAATTATCCATGCAATAAAAAATGTCCCCAAAATAAAAGTTCTCCAAATGTCCTGAAAATTTGGTATGATTTTTTTATAGAATATTTGAGAATTTTTGGCACTGAGAACACACCAGAGGGTTGCACCAGTGGGCCACAAGCCCTGGGAGCGTGCCCACTGAGGGAGTCCTAGACTATGGGGTCCTCGGGGAGCCGGCCTGTGTGACATGGGCCGTACTGATGGGCCGTCAAGATACGAGATTGAAGGACCTCCCCCGTGTCCGAATGTGACTCTCCTTTGCGTGGATGGCAAGCTTGGCGTTCAGATCATGTACCTTCCTTTCTCTGTAACCGACTCTATACAACCCTAGATCCCTCATGTGTCTATATAAACCGGAGGGTTTAGTCCTTAGGGGCGATCACAATCATACAGGATAGGCATCTAGGGTTTAGCTACTACGATCTAAATGTAGATCAACTCTCATAACCCCTATACTCATCAAAGTCAATCAAGCAGGAAGTAGGGTATTACCTCCATTAAGAGGGCCCAAACCTGGGTAAACATCGTGTCCCCTGCCTCCTTGTTACCTTCGGTCCTTAGACGCATAGTTCGGGACCCCCTACCTGAGTCTGCCGGTTTTGACACCGACACTGGTGCTTTCATTGAGAGTTCCATTGTGTCGTTGCTAGAAGGCTCGATGGCTCCATCGATCATCTACAACAATACTGCCTTGAAGGAGACTTTTCTCCCCGACCAGGTTTTTGTACTCGGCGGCTTCGCACTGCGTGCCAACTCCATTGGCCATTTAGAGCAGATCGACAGCTACGCCCCTGGTCATCAGATCAGGTTTGGAAATCTAAAATATGTCACTGACATCCGAGGAGACTTGATCTTCCAAGGGTTTGCAACCGGATTGCTCCTCGCAATAAATATGGCTTAGGTGTTGGATCAATAGCTCCTGTTTAGGAAGGATGTCATGGACCCCCAAGCATCCCCTTAAATATGGTGAATGAAGAGGCTCCGTTCCATGCCTCATTTCATAGGGAAGCCCAAAGTGGCTCTATTTCATTCTATTTCACTTCCTAGCACTTCCTATCATTTAATATCCAACGACGTGCACATGTTTCATTTCAACTAATCCATCATTTGAGGAGTGGGCGCATGCTACGGCTTTGACCTAACGGCCTCCATTTGCTGAAATCGGAATAGTTGAGAACAAAGTTGCGAACGGGTGCGTAACGCGTGGGAATCTGCCGAATAGTTCAGGCCAAATCCCGAAGAAAGCATTTGCTCTTATCTCAACAAGGGAAGCACCAGCCTTTTCTTTTTCTTCTTGTTCCCAATTCACTACTAATCAAGTTCTAACAAATTGACTATTTGTGTGAGAAATTAGAATTTTAGAAATCAAAACTTTCCTTATCAAAGAGGGGCCAGGGGGCTGGAAGAGAAAAGAAAGAGGGGCCCGCCTGGGGGCTGGAAGAGAAAAGAAAGAGGTGCCCAGGGGCTGGAAGAGAAAAGAATCAGAATTACTGAGCTACCTCACTCATTTTTTTCTAATTCCCTTCTAAGATCCTCCGACTTAAACAAGTCGAGAGCATGCTCGTGCTCTTTCTGGCCGAAGATCCAGAGCACACCACCAGGCCCTAAGACGGGAGTTTAAAGCCCGTTGGACTCTCTACGGCTGTAGAGCCTTGCACTGGAGAACCGGAGGGGATTGCATCACTGGCAGGTCAGGAGTCGCGCCAGGCTCCCGCTATCCTCGTCGAGCCGGACTCACCTCCGAGCACCAACTCCAAACTCTCGAGGTCTGTGTTATACGATCTCGGCCAGGGAACTCCTGCCCCACCCCGCTCCACAGATTCTCGCTTCTGGGGGTTGCCGGTGGGGGCCGCTCTTGATGGGTCAGGGCACGGAGCTCCGCGGTGTTGCGGCACGCTAGAGCAGCTGCTGCACGGGGGCGTTGCAGCGTGAAGGGCTGCATGGTGGGAGGGGTGTGCCTTGAGGTGCCGCCGGATCTAGTCGGCAGGCAGCGCGGGCTGGAGGTTACTACTCCCCTTCCGGTGGTAGTGGCAAAGGGCAGTGGTGGAGCTCTGCCTTGTTCGCATGCCTCATGTGGCATGGTGGCAGCCGGTAGATCGGATCTCCGGGTGGCAAGTGGCGGCGGCGGCCATGCTGTAGCCGCTCAACCTCAGGTTTGGCTTCGAATCGCGGTGATGGTGGTCATCTCCCAGTCGGAGTGGTCGGATCTCGAGATCCATCGTCTAGTCCCGGTTGCGAGTCCGGGAGACATAGTTGCCAATGAAAACCGAGCCGACAGTGGGCGATTGCGGCGTTATGCGTCGTTACCTTGATGAAGGCATAGTCGTGTAACTACTGGTGACCCACTTATGCTGCTCTGGGGTAAACCCTAGGATATGGTCTTCCAGACCGGACAATGGCGGGACTATGGCGTCACTGTGGCATCGTTTCTCTCTTGGGAGCGTCGTTTGTGGAGCGGCTCTTGATGACACAGGCAGGAGGTGGAGCAGTTTCATCTTGCACGGAGCTTTGGTGGAGATGTCAAGTCATGTTTGGCCGATAGGTGCTACGCTGTGTCATGCCTGTTCGGCAAGTGTTACACACGACAGATCTTCCAGGGACTTCAAGGTATGTCGGCTGGTGGTACTTGGCGGCAATGGTGTTGTGGTGTACCGGCGGCGACTGCGACATGCTCAGCAGTTTGCGCGTAGGGAGGTGGTGCCATTGTGCCCCGTGGTGGCGTGACGGAGGACCGGACTAGCAAGGATGATGCAGATCTCTTTCCTAAAGATGGGTCAGGGGTTCGATGATGATGGCGGCCTCTAAAATGTGTGCATGTGGTGTACGCTTTAGATTTGTCAGCAAGATGGACAACAATTAGCAACACATATGACACATGATCAAAGCTAACAAGTAGGACATCATATATGCTCACTAAACACAGTTTCTAATGATCACTACTAAGTACTAACACATGATTAGTGCTTACAGTTATCAGTGCTAACACTGATCAGATAAAGCCACCACTCACATGTCCTACTTGCACCTACTATTTTTGGCATTCAGGTATGTCCTACATGCATGCCACAAGCACTCACGTCACTAGCAACAAGAGCAACATGAGCAACATAACAACAACAGCAAGAAGAGTAGCATGAACAACAACAAGAAGAAGAGTAGCATCAATAACAAAAGTAAGAACTAACAATAGTAGCATATACAGTAGTAATATCACCAAGAATAAACAATGTGGCACTACAAACTAACAATTTGGCAGTATAAAGTAACAATGTCGCACTAAAATGATGCAAACTAGCACTATACATTATGAACAATCTAGGCATGTGGGATGAACAAAGTAAGCATGCACTCTTGTTCATCCCCAAAATAGTGAATCTTATCAAATCCGGTCGAATCTAGTAGAATCCAGTCGAATCGAGTCAAATGAACTACCCTAAGACCCCTAACAAAGAAGCATAGGGAGATTTCAGAGCTTACAATGGGGGTTGCCGGTGTAGCGTACGCCGGCCGTGCGCCCACTTTTTGGAGATTTTTCTGCCTAGAAGACACCCAGGGAGCCAAAGTAGTGCATGGGAGGAGGCCCATGGGGCCCACTAGGCACCAGGGCGCGTCAAAGGCCCCTCGCACGCCCTGGTGGGTAGTGGAGCACGCAGAAAGCTTCTCCACCGACCTCCACCTCCATAAATACTCTAAAATCCCGAATACCCTAGGGGAGTTGACAAAATACAGTTTCCGTTGC
Source organism: Triticum dicoccoides (assembly GCF_002162155.2). Classification (NCBI taxonomy): domain Eukaryota; kingdom Viridiplantae; phylum Streptophyta; class Magnoliopsida; order Poales; family Poaceae; genus Triticum; species Triticum dicoccoides. The sequence goes on along the minus strand of NC_041387.1, from coordinate 67,448,153 downwards.
CGCAAGTTCCAGAACCGTGAGATCCAGCCTTTTCTGACACTCTGTCGGAGGGGTCAACAATCACGGAGAGGTTCTTCATAAACCTTGTTGCCCCTCCATGATGCGTGAGTAGTTTGCCATAGACCTACGGGTTCGTACCCAGTAGCTAGATGGTTTATTCTCTCTTTTTGATCTTCAATACAATGTTCTCCTCGATGTTCTTGGAGATCTACTTGATGTAATGACTTTTAGCGGTGTGTTTGTTGGGATCCAATGAATTGTGGGTTTACGATCAGTTATATCCGTGAATATTATTTTAGTCTTTGCTGAACTATTATATGCATGATTGTTATAGGCATGTATTTCTTCTCCAAAATTTTGCTTTGGTTTGGCCAACTAGATTGATCTTTCTTGCCATGGGAAGAGGTGCTTTGTGATGGGTTCGATCTTGCGGTGCTCAATATCAATGACAAAAAGAGACATGACACGCATGTATTGTTGCTATTAAGGATAAAAAGATGGGGCATATTCCTACATGAATAGATCTTGTCTACATCATGTCATTGTTCTTATTGCATTACTCCGTTTTTCCATGAACTTAATACACTATATGCATGCTGGATATCGGTCAATGTGTGGAATAATAGTAGTAGATGCTGAATCATTTCGGTCTACTAATTTTGTATGTGATGCCTATATACATGATCATTGCCTTGGATAGTGTGATGATTATTCACTTTTCTATCAAATTGCCCAACAATTATTTGTTTACCCACCGTATGTTATTTTCTTGAGAGAAGCCTATAGTGAAAACGACGACCCCCGGGTCTATTTATTATCATATTAAAACCAAAAATACCTTGCTATACTTTTGTTTATTTATTTTATTTTGTGTTTTAGTTAGATTTATTTATCAAATCTCATAAAATTTAATCTATCTCAATACCGAGGAGGGATTAACAACCCCTCTTACGCGTTGGGTTGCAAGTTTTTGTTGTTTGTGTGCAGGTTTTGTTTACATAGTGTTGCTTGGTTCTCCTACTGAATTGATAACCTTGGTTTCATAATTGAGGAAAATACATACCTTTGTTGTGCTGCCTTATCCTCTCCTCTTCGGCAAATTACCAACGCAGGTACAAGCAATCAGTAGTGTTTCCTTGAACCGGCTGTTTTGCCTTCATGGCAATGTTTTTGTGTGGAGTTGTCAAGCTTTTAGTTGGGATGATGACATTGCCTTGTTCGTCCGGCAGTTGGAACTATGGTTGCCTTTGTCCACAGCTGCGACCACCTCATCACACTTATTTTGACGCAGGATCGGGTTGTCATCGATGGCCACCATAGACGGCTCAGAGGCATTTACAGACGCCTCCTACTCCGTCATCCTCTGCTCCTCACCGGGCACTGATCGCCTCCCCTACCGTGATATATAGATTGATCTCCCTCCCTCCTCAAGCGCCTCATCCTCCTTCGTCACACTCTACTCCTCACTAGGTACCAATCATTTTTCCTACAGTGATACCTCGATTGATCTCCCCCCTCCTCAAGCGCCTCTTCCTCTGTCCTCCTCTACTCCTTGTTAGGCATCAATCGTCTCCAACATTGTGATATATGTGTGCGTGTGTGTGTGTGTGTATGGGTCAAGCCATGGAACAACAAAGAAGAAGATGTTGAACTCACCTCACCAACAATCAACGAAAACCTCTCCTCGAAGGACACATTAACTACGAAGATCTGAAGGAAACAACAAATGTGGAGACACAAACTCTCTATTGACATATAATTGTATTGCCTAGTCTCTTCTATCAGATCGGTCTTTTGGTTGCATTGGGCAGAGCATGCATTTCTACATGGTATCAGAGCCAAGAGGTCTTGAGTTCAAGACCCGGCTGGCGCATGTAAATTGCAGCCCACTTTCGGTCCAAGTTTAGGCCTGAGGGAGCCACCACTATTGGAATCAGGATCTTTGCCGTCAGCCAGCTGATGGCAAAGCTTGAAGAAAACTGACGGCAAAGAAAGAGTTGATGGCAAAGATCATGTTTGCCGTCGGCCAGCTCTTTACCGTCTACTAGCGGACGACATAGAAGCTTTGTCGTCGGCTAGCAGAAGGCAAAGAGTGAGGGTGGCCCACTAGTGAGGACCACCTAACAGACACTTTCTTTGCCATCAGCTAGCAGACGGCAAAGAAAGTGGCCAAACTAACGTCCGTTAGCTAGATCTTTGCCGTCCGCCAGTAGATGGCAAAGAACCATGCCCTCACAAAATGCCAACGACCCCCGCTGACCCATCTCTCTGTCCCCTCTTTCTCTCTCCATCACTCCCCCATGTCGCCTCTGCCCCGCGCCATCCCGCCCCCGTGCTCTGCCGCCCCACACCACCCCCGTCGTCGTGCCTCCCCCGCCGCCCAGGCGACCCCCTCCTCCGCCCCGCGCCACCCCCCTCGTCGTGCCGCCCCGCCCCCGTGCCCGAGCCGCCGCCGCCCCATGCTACCCCCGTCGTTGCGGCACCTCCCTTCCTCCACCCCGGCAACCCCTCTCCTCCAGCACTGCGACCGGCTTGCCACTTCGGCGCCCCTTCCTCTACCCGGTGCCCCTCTCCTCCAACTGTTCGGAGGCGCTGAGCAAAGGCGTCGGCACTCGAGGTAGATGCATCCCCTCCTTCCTCCCTCTTTCCTCCACTTTACCTCCTGATGGCTACTGCGGACATGGCCGCCGTGCCGGCGGCAGGGAACAGGGCGCTTTGGCGGCGGCGCACGGAGGCTGGTGGCTGGGAGCGGAGGCGCTGTGCCCCCCTCCCCCTCCACTCTTTCTCGTTTCTCAGCCGGATCTGACGCATCTCTCCTTTTCTATGTTGTTAGCATGGAGGACTACAGAGACGGCAAATAGAAGCAGCAAGGCCGTCTATCTCTTCCGCACTCAAAAAATCGAAGGTATTGCCCTGCTACGCATAGCAATCGATTTTTGCCATGTTTTCCTATGGTTTCATAATTTCATTGGATGGATAGTGAGAATGTATTTGATGGTGCATAACAGAGCATATATATTTGATTATAGAATGGATGGTGGACAGTGGGCATGCTTTTTCATTGTGTATGGACAATGAGCATATATTTGAGTGTGCTATTCCAAGTTATGTGTATTGTATGGACTTTGAACATGGAAGAATGCACCCACTCCATGTTTTTATTTATGGCAGAATATAGAGTACCATATGCCCTGCAGAATATAGAGCCGTAGTTATTAGAACACAATTTAATATCTCTTTGTGTCGAAGTCATACTATTTCATAATATGTGGTTGACTAGCAAGGGGTTGAAGAGAGCAAAGATAACATCCCTACTTTTGCCTGTCGGGGCAAAGGAAGAATGGTGGTGGAATTTAGGACCACTTTCACTTCTCATATGTCATGCTTTCAAAGATCTTACAAGCTCTAGTTTTAATCAGTCATTTGTATCTTCTTCATATTCGATGTGCCACTAATCAAGCTAAGTCGCTAACTCAAGCCAGCAAGCCGCATCCACGGCGACTTGGCTTGACTCGGCGACTCAAAAACCTTGCATTCGACACAAACAATTTATGTATAAAGACGACAAACCATCTTAACTTGGCAAAAAAAAATTGGTGTACATTATTTCATTACTATAAGCTAATTTGCATCTTCTGTTACAAGTATTATGAGAAATTGTAGTGGCAAATGAAAGCCAAAAACATCATAAGTATACCAGGGATGTTGAAGCATGCAATCTTTAACTAGTTGAAGTACTAATGCATAAATTAAGTGTACTGGTGTTGTCACTAACAAACTGTAGTAAGTGTAGCTTATTTTTTTTCATCTTCCCTTATTTGTAGCTTTATATCTATTGAACTAGTAGAATCATAAAGGGATTTAGACTTTCATCTCCTAAATCAACCTGCATAACTCAGGGTGCAAAATGAGACTGCTCGCAGGTGGCCCGAGTAAGGCAGAATAACAACAACCCAGTGTCCACTTGTTGTTTTAGGAGTAGTAACTAGTAACAATTGTAATAACATAGTGGTATTTTGATCAGCAGTTTTTTCTATTGACTAATATCTTTTATCCTTCTAAAAAATGAGTATGTTAGCATTTCACCTGGCTTGTAATCAAGTTTTATTACTGCTAATGTACCTATGATCAATTTGAAACATGAGCATTACAAAGTTTCATATCTATGATCAATTTGTCTTGCTGGCAGATGCTTATTTCTTTAGGTTTTGTTTAGCTGATGCTCATGATACTAATTGGTCTCTTCTGCTGCTTATCAGAGATGGGGGAGGCCGCCACCGCAGGCTGCTCTCTGCCTCACCGGAGTACGACTTGGATGGTTTCGAGTTCTTCACGATCATACTTGAGAATTCCTCAAGGAGGCATGTATATAAAAGGAGTGATCTCCCCTTCATCCATCTATTTTATCATAACTATGATGTTTGCTACATCACTCCTTGACCCACGCTGCAGAGGCTGCCTGACACTTTTATGAAGATGTTGGACGGCCATCGGCCAAAGAATGTGAAGCCGTGACAGGCCGGCAGCGGGCTTCGCATGCATTGTGATGTGGAGGTGGTGATCAGGTATGGCCACATGTACTTGTGTCGTGGCTGGGAGTAGTTCGTCCGTGCCTACGACCTGTGGCATGGGTACTTCCTTGTCTTCAGGTACGACGGCGACACCATGCTCACCATGAAGGTGTTCAACATGACTATATGCCGCATGCGCTACCAGGACGACGGCGATGCCAGTACGCTCTGCCTCTTCTTACTCTACATTTGGCTTTGTCTCATATCGATTGTTAAAAAAAACTTTGTTGCATTTGGTCAGGCAATGGGAGCAGTAGCAGCAACTCTGGCTACAGCCAAAGCAGCAGCGACTCTGGCTACAACAAAAGCAGCAACGAGGATGAGGAGGAACGGAGTGGAGAAGAAGAGGAGCAGGGCGGGGATGACCTCGCGATGGTGGTGGCTGGCGATGGCCATGCGATGGTGGTGGTTGACGATGGCCTCACGATGGTGGCGACTAACGATGAGCTAGCGGCGGTGGTGCCTGAAGATGGCCTCGTGATGGTGGTGGTGTCCGACAATCACCACGCGATGGTGGTGGCGCCGACGATACCACAGCTGGGGGACGACAGGACCATGCCAATTGTGTTAGAGGAGTACATCCCACTGCCTCGCCGCTCTAAGCGCATCAAGATGATGAAGGAGAAGAAGTAGGAGGAGTGAAGATCTTAAGAAAAGCTAGTCTTCTTCTAATATAATTAGATATGTTGGAAACTTGTTTTGGATATGTTATTGGAAACCATTGTATGTTGGATATGTAGTTGAAAACTTATTTTGGATATGTTATTGGAAACCATTGTATGTTGGATATGTAGTTGGAAACTTGTACTCCCTCCGTTCCGATTTGCTCGTCGTGGGTTTAGTTTAAATTTGAACTAAAACCACGACGAGTAAATCGGAACGGAGGGAGTATGTTGGTATGCTTGTTAAAATTATTTTGAAATGTGTGTGTATATATATAGGACAAATGTTTCCTACAAGCAGTGGTAGTTACCACCACTTGCGTTTTGTATGTTGCATGTAGTATCTGTCGAAACCGAAAGTATGTATGTGTAGTATGTAGTATATAATAATGATTAGGTAGTATATATACTAATTTTTAGGTAGTACGTACCATTTTTTGAGTATGCTCTTTTTTACATACAAATATGTACGTATTTCACAAATATAACAAAAACTATGGGCTCATATGCAAATTTTTCATGTAACTTGCTTTGAAATAGCTTAGATATAGTATATGAACATATTTAAAATAGAAATTAGTATATATATATAGTACCATATGGTAGTATATGAGACATGTGGGGTAACTACCCCGGGTGGTAGGATGGATTTTCCCTATATATATATATATGTGTGTGTGTGTGTGTGTGTGTGAAATTTTGTCAAATTGAATGAATTTAAGAAAAACAGAAAAAACAGGGGCTATACAACTACTTTGCCGTCCGTTGGCAGACGGCAAAGGTCTTTGCCGTCCGCCAGCAAACGACAAAGCTGACACATGGCAGCTACCTGTGCAACCTGGGATGCACTAGGCTGGCCTATTTGGCAGCTTTGTCGTCAGCTGGCTGACGGCAAAGACCTTTGCAACTTTGCTGTCAGCCAGCTGACGGCAAAGCATGCCGTTAAATCCTTAACGGGCCTAATGTGCCACGTGCGCCGTCTAGGCTCTTTGCCGTCTGCCAGCTGACGCAAAGCACGCCGTCAAACCCTTAACGGGCCTAATGTGCCACGTGCGCCGTTCAGGCTCTTTGCCGTCTGTCAGCGGACGACAAAGGCCTTTCCATCTTTACCGTCTGCCAGCAGACGACAAAGAGGGCTTTGTCGTAGCCTGTTCAGCCGGATGTGTTGCCATCTGCTGGCTAACGGCAAAGGCCTTTGCCGTCCGCCAGGCATGCCTTTGCCGTCAGCCATGGCTGACGGCAAAGTGCCTGATTCCTGTAGTGCATACGTGAGGAGGAGTGTTGACGTATAATTGTGTTGCCTAGTCTCTTTCATCAGATCGAGCTTTTTGTTGCATTAGCTAGAGCATGCACTTCTACACTCTCACAAGCCCTTCGTCGGTGTCGGATCGGATGTCGTCGAGGTAGGGAGTGAGCGAATAGACTCCAACACGCCATCGTCACCACCCACCTTGTCGATGTCTCCGGGGAAGCAAAAACCTAAGAAAATAAAACAAAACAGACATGTCCCCACTCCTCTTGCTGCCGACGTGTCCATCGAACGGGGAAGAGGAGGAAGACCTAGAAGGCGACAGAAATTATGGCGGCAAGCGGCTAGCACAAGATTCTTTTTTATCGGAATAGGAATTATTATGTTTTTTTAGAGGAACATGAATTATTATGTTTTCTTTAGGGCTACAGGAGTTATATTTTTTTTAGGCAATACAGGAATTATTATGTTTTTTTAGAATTATCAGAAATTATTATGTGACAGTGTAGGCCCATTTTTTTGTGCTTTTTGCGCACGTTACAGAACTCGGCCCAGTAGCAGCCCGTCTCTCGCCCGAGCGCCACAAGTTTTCACGTACATTTCTAAAATCACTAAAAAAACGTACATTTCTAAAAAAAACAAGTTTTCACGTACGAAGATGCTGGTGACGCAGGTCATCTGAGCACTTACCAATTTCCCTATCCTCAGGAAAAAAAAACCGTCGCCCAGATCGATAATTTGATTTCTCCGTCTTTGCCTCGGCTCAATTCTCTCCTTCCTCCCGCGCTCTCGCTGCTCCAAGCCAGATTTAGGTTTTCGATTTCCACAGCCGCCGCTATGTCGTCCGTCGAGATCCCTCTCCACGGCGCACGGTCCGCGAGGTCCGCGAACGGCTCTTTCACCTTCATGGATCCCGTCCAGCCGGCGCAGATGCGCGACCTCGGCGGGAAGAAGAGAGATCGCTGCGGGGATCTCCTTCTCGCCGACGACTCCGAGGCTGCAGGTTGGTCGTCGGCGATGCTGGACCGCAGCCTCGCCCTGCGCCGTCGGCGAGGCCCATCTCCCTCTTCCTTCCACCGCGGCTGCCTCGTCGTGACTGAGGCGCAGAACAGCCGTGACCAGGAGACAGCTCCGGCAGTTGTGGCAGAAGAAATCTTGGAGCGGCAAGGGAGTGAAAAGGAGCCGACTGTCGAGGAGCTGGTCTACTGGACGGTCATCTAGTCGTATCAACCAAATCCCCGTGGTCTTCCAGTCGTGATGTCCCAAATCGCTTGAAGAAGGTTCGATCTTTTCCCCTCTCTTTCTGTTTAATTGCAGAGTTTATTTCAGGCTATATGAATAACCTGCCTTCTCTTGTTTTCCTGTCAATGTCGGAGCACATACAACTGAATGCGAATTAAACTGCCTTCACGTTGCCGAGTGTTGAGGAGCAAACCAGAAGTAATCGGATTAGAAGTCAAGAACACCTAGTAGGATGTGCTGGAAGGCCAAGGCAGGGCGCTGACTGGTGGGGATGGCGAGGAGTTCTACTACCTAGTTGTCATCTACTCGAATCTTCCAAGTTTTGTAGCAAGAGTTCCTCCTCTGGTTGTCTTTTGATGTGTTTATGCCAATTGATGGGCCCTGTTAGGCTGTTACAGAGTCTGGTTCATGTGTTCAACTCGATAAGTTAGGATGTAATTGGCTTGTTTGATAAATAAATTGATCTACTTAAGCTCAGTCACATCGGGGTACTGTTTTGTGACCTCTGCAGCCCTGGCATTGCCTCCACTGTCTCTGTTATCTTTCGCTTTATTCCTCCTTCCTATTCCTCAGTAACTGTTTCACTCCGAGTAACTGCCCTTCATACCTCTGCAGCGGCTGTGGCCGCGAGGGTCGGGATGCAGTGCCTAGGTGCTTCTTGGCTAGTGATTCTGGTCTATATGATTGTCTCAATATTTTAGATAAACCCACTGCCTTATTAGATTTATATTAATGTTACAGAAATGTAGGGAAAGGCTGCGTACAATAGACCCAAAGTGGTCGGACCCTTCCCCAGACCCTGCGCAAGCGGGAGCTACATGCACTGGGGCTGCCCTTTTTTTTTTTCAATTGGTAGGTCATGGTTATATAATGTTTATTTTGCGTATTTGCAGATTTAGGATTTTCTAAGCATTAGTTGTTTGAGACCTGCAATTTTCTGATGGTTGCGATTAAGATTTCTCTAGTGACAGGCTTGGTGGGATTTATGGACTGGGTAATGCTCATTTAATACTGTGATCAATTTTCAACTGATTGATGCGTGAGGTGCCATTAAGGTCGATCTACTCTATTGTGAACTGTGATTATTGGATGTTTATTTAGTTTGTATGATCTAATTGAAACTTATCCAAGCACTAGGCTGTATGTAGCCATGTGTTTTCTATGATGCTTTGTGTTGACAAGGACACTTATCTATTTTCTCATGTGTAAGTGATCAGCAGGGTGTCCTATTAGTTCATGGTAAGCAAATGTAATTGTTTTAGTCCATCCATCTTGACTAAGCAAATGTTTCATTTTTCTGTTGGAGTAGTAGTAGTTAAAGCTTATTTTGTAGTTTAAAGTTTATGCAGAGTCAAATTTTATGAACTAATAATTGCAGTACATATAGGTGTATGCAAAAGTTCTAAATTCAGATTGAAAAAGCAGAGGAATGGCTTGATCTTTGCATACCTTTTTTGATGTATGAATTATGATACCTAATTTTCACTACCAAAATTGGAATAAACCTCCCCAAATTCTTTGAGAAGTTTCAGAAATTCAGAATATTAAGCAGTGCCTACATAATATAATTCTTCCTACTATGTAGATTTATAAACTATCACAGGCAACTTCCAAGTTCTATTTTTCTGAATTGTATTTTCTTAATCAAAGTATATAGTGGGTTGCGGGTGGTGCAATTATTTACATTGCATAGCCGTTTGCTGGTTGCACCATAAGGCTAGATTAGTGCAAGAGCTTTATTGCCTCTGTGAGTAAATTTGTCTGAATTAATCTCTAGTTCTTTGTATTACTTTTATATCAAATTGCTCTGGTGAACCTGACGGGCAACATGGAGAGCTTAATGACTCAAGTATGATGATATTACTTCAAGGTATGTGGCCCTTTTGCCATATTTGGCATACCATATAGTTCATCTGGTTGTGCCAAATCTGAATTATTAGCAATACCTTCAGAAATAAAATAGAAAAAAAGGATTAAAATCTTCTACTCTTTCCTATAGATGGTGCATTATATGAGGACCCAACATTTGAGGCGATTCTCATCCTCAAACTGTATATAATCTCTTGATCATATAACACTGTTTTAAGGACATTTCAGTTTTACGGTACTGAACATTTCAAGGTGATTTTGAAACTCCTTTTGTGCGGGTCCAATCTACTCGTTAATTCCTCGGTGATCACACTTATAAAAATCATGTACAAAAAAAATATTTGAGTTATATGTGGAAAACCTGAATTGGAAATATCAGCTCATATTTGTAAGTATGTAATAGTCTTTCCTTGTTTGCCAAAGGGAAGAAACATAATTACATTCATAGAGCTAAGCAGTTTCTGTTTGACACATATTTAGTGCATGTCAGCTTCTCTAGTTGTTCTACACGGCTTGATGAGTAATATTATCCATATAAGTAATGTTTTACCTCCCCGCAAAAAAAAAGTAATGTTTTACCCAAAGTTATTGATTTTTTCATATTTGTACTGAGGTATCTGATTCAAATATTAAATTATTATGTAAGCTCGACATTTCAATACACACATGACTTATTTAAATCATATTTTATTCAGCATTTGTTCTATCCTCGTTGCAGTAGGTGTTCATATTTTGCATATTCTCCTATCTGTGTGTCACAATACAACAGTATATGTAACTTCTTTTTCTTGTTTCTTTGTTAACACTGGAGACTTTACAACCATATAATCATAGTGACAGCAGTGGCCGCACCACCTTTGCCAACGTGCAGAACTGACGCGGCGATGGGGCTGTACAAGCAATAACCGGAGAGAATTCAAGATACAAAGCGGACGCGGAAGAGAAAGGCAGGGAAGAGGCACCGGTTGACGCCGACGGTAAATAATTCTTCTCTACCATACCGTATTATGTTGAGTCAGAAGCCCTGTTCTACAGTTCTTGTGGAAACAAACAGTTAGACAGTTCCTTTTTAAAGCAGAGTGATTATGGAATGACTGAATGTGGATTCCAACAGACTTTCACTTCATCCTTCAGACCTTCAAAGTTGCTGTAGCTATCTCTCTACAGAACCAATCCATCGAATCAAACTACATATAGTTTCATGAACAATTATTTACTTATGTTTGATAGAAACACAGGGGAAGTTTGCGATAATGTGCATAGAAAACAATATTGCATTGATTCAATAACCCAACCTAAAATTAGATAACTCCCTGAATACCAGAAGGCCTCTTGAATAATTCCGCAACATAAACATAGGTTTCTCCCTTAGTTTGGAAAGTAGCCACACCACCACAGAGTTTACAGATTACAGAACTACCAAAAGCACACACAAAATACCAGCAGAATAGCCATCAGAGATTCATTCTCATGTGATGGAAAGTTAAAACTAACGCTTCTCATTGTGACGAATGATGTCGACCATCATCGTAAGCTTCCTCTGGTCCGTCATCAGCTGGAACAGACATATGTCTTTGAGTTTCAGATGGTTGTCATGGGCAAACTCGCGCCAACCTCCCCTGAGCATCTTCGCGTCGCCAATCCTAGGGTTCACCTTGACTTCCCATGTCTTGCTCTTCTCTGCCCTCAGGAGTGTCACAGTCTGCGCTCCAGCTGGTAGATACTCAGCAGCATACTTCCTGCAAATAGTCTGTTACACAAAATGTTGCATTAAAACAACAGGTTAGCTGAAATTTTACCAGGTTTAAGAATACAAATGAATAACAACACATCCCATTGGCAGCTGAAATGTGTAAAGAATAGATCTCGATCGACTTACTACGGCGTACAGGCTGTTGTCACCAACACTGCTCTTGTTCATTACTGATGCATAAATGGGAACATCGGACTGAAGGGAGCGAGCTCTCTTGTCGACATTCATCTCCTGTTCCCTGGTCAGACATGCAGTGGATGATATTATGTAGGGACGTTTCCGAGGCCCTCTGGATTTATTAGACTCGACAGGCCCCTGACGTGCTTCGTGACCATGGCTGCGAACCGAAGAAGGCGCATTTCCTCCTGGAATCATTTCTAAAACGAATCAGAAAAGAGAGAACTGGAAGTGCACCAATTTGTTTCAGCCTACCGAGGGCATCTTGATGTACCATCACCTGGTTCCTTCCTAACACAGGTTGTCGAAGTTGCCTTTGCCCTGGTTCTACCACCAGTTATGCGTGCTCTTTTAGGGGTAGCTGAATTAACCCTTGTTTTGCCATGAGTTGAGCTTACTCTTTTAGGACCAGTTCCGCTTGCACTGGAATGTAGCATTGATTCGCGAAGTAGATGTACTCTAAGTGATGAGAATGTTCTCCCATTGCCCTTCTTCATTCTTTCAAAGATGCAGATATCTCCCACCTGTACTCGAGTGTCGCGAACAAAGTCTAACCAACCAGGCCCACAAAGGATGGATCCGTGTTTATCTTTCCTAATGTGAAATCTGGGATGCCACTTCTTGCTCTTGCCTGGGCGCTGCAGTATCACAGTTTGACTCTTAGGTGGGAAGTGTTCAACTGCATAGCCTTTGGGAATGACCTAATTCCAGACAGCACAGTATCAGTGACAGATCAACAAATATGACTTAGGGTCAGTTCATACAGAGAGTAACTCCAGCCTGATGTAAAATGTTTTATTTGCACAGAAAATTTTCATTGAACACATGATTTGTGAAGTAAGTTGACTGCATATCCTAGAGAATATATGCTATAACAAATGTGATGCTAGTTCTAACAAATTGCCAACTTTACAAGACAATCTGAGCACATTGTTTACTTGTACTCCCTCTGATCCATATTAATTGTCGCTGATTTAGTGTTGGAGGGACTAAATGATAACTTAAACTGCTACCTTACCGAACTTCGACAACTGCATTTCGTGTATATCTAACTTAAAATCCACAATGTTCCCTGGCTAGATGCTAGTACAATGTACAATGTATATCTTAGTATCTGAAAATAGAACTGTCTTCATTTTACTGAACTCAAATAATTATCAGTGATTCACACCTTCCTTTTTCTTCATGCAATCAATATAAAAGCACAGTTATATCAAATATGCAATGGATTAAACTGCTCATACAGAAATCTAAAAATTAAGCATTTAAACATTATGAACGACAACTTTGGCAAAAAAGAACAGTAAAACATACAAGAGCAGAAGTTTGTGACTTGACATAGCTCGGCTTCATGACAGCCACGAACACAGGAACTTCAGCTCCAACATCCTGGATAAGCGTAGTTACTTTCTCATCCTGTACTCCGGATAGAGTACTTCCCCGAGCTAAGACATAATCATGCCCTGAAGGTGTGTGGCCATCATCTAGCTCAAAAGATGATTCGTATTCAGAAGGAATGTCCTCGGTGCCTTCTCCTGTACAGATGTCAACAGTGAAAACGGCAATAATAAAATCTAATGGAGAATATATTTTGAACACATAATTCAGAAAGTAATGCTAATGCAAAAGAGAATCAAAAAGTAACCTGAATCCCCAGATGAGGAGTATTCTATGTCTGTATTTGCAGGCTCAGTGTCTTCTCCTATACATAATCTTAATGGTGAAAACGGCGACCAATATGATATAATATAAGCCGTATTTGTGAACGCATAATTCAGAAAGTAATGTTAATGCAGAAAAGGATTAGAATGTAACCTAAATCCTGAGATGAGGAGTATATTGTGTCAGTATTTTCGTTCTCAGGGTCTTCTTCTGTACATAATGTCAATGGTCAAAATGACAGCAATATAATTATAATATAATTTTTTATTGTGAACTGTTAATTGAGAGAACATCAAGTGCAGAAGAGAATCAAAGGCAACCTGAATCCTCAGGTGAGGAGTAATTTAAGGCTGTCTTCGCCGCTTTTCTAGGATAGCTTGAGTTACCCCTTCCTTGCGTAGCAAACCTTTTGCTTCCTGGTGATCTTGTGGCATAATCACGGGAGCTATTTGAAATATTAACAGAATCCGCACCTCTTTCTTCAACATTACTAACAATGTTGATACCAGGGCAGAAGAACACCTTTTCACAATCATCAGAATCAAGGACCAGAACCTCAAAACGGGATTTCTCAATGTGACGAAACAGCAATGAATCATTCTCTTCTATGTGATGTTCATCTATAAATGCCTGCCATCCACGGTGGATGACTGTATTACCCATATGCTTGGAAACTTCAAAGACATACATATTACCATTAGAAGATTCTAGTTCAATGGTTCTTGAGATCTTTCCTCCGAAATTATCTATGAACTTCTTTGGTATGATCTGAAGAAAAAAAATATGGAAACATGTTGGTATGAAGTATAAACACAACAATTTCGTAGTTTCCAACAATGATGAGTGCAGCGAAAAATACGATATAGATGCAGTGTGAGCACTATGTTCTGATAGACTAGTTAGGAAACAGATGGAGCTTGATTACATGATTAATATTAACCAAAAGTTCACGATGACGCAATGCACGATTAACTTTGAAATTAGAAAACACACAATGTTGATCGTCATCTTGGTCTTTGAAGTTCTTTTGCTACAATTTTCAGCCTTACAGGAATAATAACCGCTGGACTGAATCCCATTAGTTTAACTACAGAATTTGCTCGCTAGCAATGTGTTCAGAATCTATTCACTTATTTCTATTTGTTTAACACCAGAACTGCCATTAGTTCAACCAACTAGTAGGCGATTATCAGTGTCAAAAAAGAAACATACTAGCAGGCAACTATTCAGCACAAACCTAACTAACTCTGCATGTTAACTGTGAACAAAAGATATCTGGGCACACTTGAGACACTGAAATCATAACAGGCTTACCATGCCATGTCTAAAATCAGCACCCATGTGCCTGCGGAAACACTTCATCTTTTCATCCAAATGGTCTGCATATCTCTTGCAACAGTCACAAAGTTTCTCCATCTTGGTTCTGGGATGCTACCAGCCCTGTGAACCAAAATTTACAGATAATGTCAGCTAACCACAAGCACAAGGGTAATTTCTTCCTCCTAGTATGAGGAGTAAATCTTGTTCTTGTGTTATGTCTCTCCACACATTCTATTGGAAAGTGTAAGTAGCACAGAAGATCTGCCAGTTGCCACTCTACGTTATGTTTCTGCAGCAAGGAGGCTCAGGTGGGAAGTAGAAACACTACCTAGTAAACGACCGAACAAATCAAAGCAAGTAAAGATGCTTTTTATATGCTGATATTCAACAACTCAGATTTTTTTTTTTTTGCCAAAAAAACAACAACTCAGATTTTAGTTTTAGAGTAAAGTGATGAGGAGGACGCAGGGCAGAGGAAACACCTTACATTTGCAAAGAAGCTCCAAGAGCTAAAAATGGCGATCGAGAGAGGAAAGCTCAAATCTCAAAGCTACTGACTACTTATGCTGGTAGTCATTCATGTCGGTCGGTCTTGAAGAAAGGCAAAAAATGTATCTTGAAAATGGAGCATATGCTTTGGCACAGCAGAGATGAACAATCTTGAAGAAGGGCAGAGAAATAGAGACTGCAAACAGGTTACCTGGATTCTCAAAGATGCCTGCACCAGGATTGCATTGCTGCTGCTCTAGAGCCAGAGTGCATCCGGCGTTCTAGTCACTCCGTTAAACAAGCCAACAATGCAGCAAGTCAAGTAGCTGCACGCGGAGAATAAAAAGGAGCCCAAGCCAACAGTCAAAAGCAATTAAACCTCCAACTGCCAGCCTTCAACATCCAAGAAGCAAAAGAGCTCTACTACTCCTAGTACCTAGCCCTGCAGAGTCATGTTGAGGCTGGTCACAGTGGGGAGGAACTTAGGAGTAACATCACATACTCCAATACAACTTTGCTTATGTGGCACGTATTTAATGAAGAGAGAGGTGCTTGTGGTAACTACTACCTCCGTCTAGGTGAATAAGTCATTCGCGTAGTTCTAGGTCATCGATTTGAGCAATTAAATATGTGTTATATGTCATGAAAAGTATATCACTAGATTTCTACACGAATGTAGTTTCTAAATATATATTTTTTGTCACATATAATACATATTTAGATAGTTAAATTATCGACCTAGAACTACGCGAATGACTTATTCACCGAGACGGAGGTAGTAGCTAAGTTACCAGAACATCACACACTCCAAGAAACAATGAGTCTATAACCTAATAAATACATCGTTGCATGACACTACATAGATGTTCCTACCCACTATGGAGGTAGTAACATAGTCTAGGGAAGTGTGAAGTTACTAGCTTATGTTCTTGCCCATTGTGACTAGCCTGAGTCACTTCAACTGGTCACTGCAACGGTGCATTAAACACTTGCGTGTGGAGAAGAAAAGGGAGCCGAAGGTCAAAACTCAGAGGCAATTGAGTCTCCAACTTCCAAGAAGAGGGCAGACAATTAATGAGGGGATACTCAAGCATTTGAACTCTGAAATCTCCAAACTGAAAGAAACCTCGTCATGCAAATGTACTGTAGCATCAGGCGTTCATTTTTAGTCCGGCAGGAATTGGTAGGAGGTTAGGAGCCAATCGAGCAGTATCTCACCTTAACATACTCATGTCACAAGCTCAGCTAAGCACAATGCAACCCCGATGACCAAACTCAGTGAGATTTTGTTGCTGAAAGCCTGAAACTCACCTTGGCCGCACGAAGCGCCTCAGAATTCAGCATAAAAAAAGTCACTGAAGGGCTGGGCTTCAGCCGCAGCTTCCCCATGTTTCACAATGGTAATCCTACAAAGAACCCCCAATCGAACCCACTTCCGACGAGCAGTGCGCGCGTCGAATCCATCGGCGAGGTCGCCACTGAAGATTCATGTAAGGTCCTCCTCGGCCCCAGCCCAGCCCCCTGATCGGAAGGCAATAGCATGGCCCAGGGGCGCGCTAGCTAGGAGCTGAGGCGACGGCGACGTAGCGGAGGTTGGTGCAAAGAGAACCGTCGCACCGGAGCGGCGTCGAGGCCTGACGCCCGAGGGCGCCGCCGAGGCAGCAGAGGAACCCCTTCCCTTTCATTTTCTCTCGGGCTGCGACTGCAGTACGGCGCGGCCGCTGTACGTGGCACGTTGGCCGTGTCTACATCACGGCGTTATCACGGACACACACTGCGTGGCCGGGAGGGCCATCCGACGGCTGCAAGCCCCTCGCGAGACCAGGCTTCGCACCCTGCGTTAAGATTACCGTTTTTATTTTTTATTTTTTATTTTTTATTTTTTAGGAAAAGACTACCGTTTTCTTCAACAATCATCTTAGCTGGTAGGAGTATTTTCTTCGTTTCTCTTGGATCTATAGTCCAAGTGAGTTACACATACAAACAATAATTTCTAAATAAATCAGGCCTTCACCAATTCATGAGATTTTAAATCCAGTTTCATCGCATCTCATTGTATCAAGTTAAAACGATAGGTGAGACCATCTTAGTTAGTCAATCTTGGTCTTAGAAAATGGTGGAAGTTTCCCGCAAAAAAGAAAAAGAAAAAAAATGGTGGAAGAATCATAAAGAGTCTCCTATTCGGCGTCTACTTATGGGTCAGTTTTTTTGAGCAATTCTCCTAGAATTGACCCTCTCCCCAGCTTCTTTCAGAATTGTCACTCCATTTTTTTTACAATTCCTAGCTAGTTGTAATGGAGTGGCAATTCTGAGAGAAGCTGGGGAGGGGGGCAATTCTGGCAGAATTGCCCAAAAAACTAGCCCTATATCACGAAGCAAGGACTTTCCGCCTACCCTCCAACAATCCACCTTTATTATCTAGCAGCATTGTTGTAGGAGCATGTTTTATCTTTTTTTTACATGATCATGGATTTTGGATATATATTTTAAAAAAACATAGTTATATTACACACTTCACATCCCACTATCAAGTAAAGACGACATATTACACACTTCACATCCCACTATCAAGTAAAGACGACATAATAGATCTACCCCTGAGTGTGATTGGCTCGATGTACATGCATGGTCAATCCTCGCCACGTAAAGCTTTTCTTAAGAAGCATCGATATCCCACGCATTCACAACCCCTCCCCAAAGGATTTAGACGTCTTTATTTAATTTCATTGTGTTTGGTGAGTATTTTATAAAATGTTTGGAAAATAATTATTTCGATTCAATAGACATGTTCTTTTTGTGATTGGACATGGTTTGTTCTTATAGTATTATTTTTATTGTTTTGGTTTTCGGGGTAAGAAAAATAAAAGCACGCTCGTCATGTTTGTCTTTGGACTATGGAATAACTAATGAGTTAGATGTAAACTTATATGAAATACATGAGCATATTCATGGGCATTGGACATATTAAAATACCTCTTTTACGTACAAATCATGTTTGTGATGTCAAAACATTTTCATGAGTTATTTAGTCATCAGATATACAACCTCTTACGATGTGAAGGCTTTTTACTAGCATGTATGATCATTAGGACTATGCCCACCTCATAACAAAAGAGTCTCTTAGCATGCCCATCAGATAATGTAATCAAACTTATCAATTAATACGGGTGACCATAAAACATTTTTACTCAACATGTCTTAAAAATTATTTTCTCTGTAAACAAATATAAGACGTTTTAGAAATCTATAAAACGTCTCTTATATTTGTTTATGGGAGTACATACTCCACAGAACACACTCAATCAATACGTGTTACTATAGAAAACCCCCACTAACATTCATCAATAGTTATTTTCTACTCCTAGGTGTTGACATGGATTTGACCAAGATAAAATAAATTTATAAAGTGCATAAAATATAGATGCAAAACGGAAAATCTGTTTTATAATGAAAAGAATCAATTTTAAAATATATAATTGACCGCTCAAAATGAGGACTGACAAAATAGGATATGATATATTTACGAATGTCGATAACGCACATATTAAACCGACGATTGGGAAATACGACGAAACTCGTCAAACTTTGTCATGAGGAAAAAATATAAAGGACACATGGCTCGCACGCATGCCGCCGCCACTAACAGCGAAAATACAAACATAAAATTGCCATGAGGAATGCTAAGATCGACAAATGTTGGCTATATGAAAATGTTCGTTTTTGTTCCATCGACAAACTAAAATATTGAAACGATGCAAAAAAAATTTGCGCTAATGGAATATACGCGTAATATACTTGGTCAAATATTCATCTGATCAAATAATCATCTGATAATCCATATGACGCTAGACCTTGAGTTGCATGTAAAAAAAAAATATTGATGTGCACACCCTGACTTCAGGCCTTAATGAGCTATTTAATAGCTAATCGTGCTTAGTCCAAAAAATAAGAAATATGGTCACGTATGCATGGACATGCTTCTCACCAGGCTGCTGTGCATGCATGCGAATAGTGCTACAAGGCCCACACAATGATTTAAAATAGTCTAAGCCCACATGAGCTAACGAGAAACAAATTGGCCACGTACTTCACTTACACACGTACATATGCATGAGCCATCAGCCCGCTCACACATACAAGTAAATGGGACTAAAACATAGCCTGATTAAGCCTATACGGGGTGATGGGACGTTGCCGGTTAATCTACTATCATTATAAAAGAAAAAGAGGGGCAGATCCAAATAATCTTCACCGTCAGCACACCAAATCTAACGACCCACGATCCTCCTGTATTTAACACCAAGCCACCGTGTTTTAGTGCCCGCAAATACCTTGACCCACCATGCTAATAAAATGCCCCCACGATCTGTTCACCCCAACCGCGGCACGCCCATTACCTCGCTGCCTACCAAGCCTATGCACGCATCCCCTCCCCTTTCCGTCGCCTCCCCCACACAACCCTACCCTACGCGCCGCCCCTCATCCTCGACGGCGAGAGGCACGCGGGAGCTGCTGCCACCGCCAGGGACGTGGACCTGTGCGGGCCAACCGCCGGCGGAGAGCTCCGCGACGCCACGCCGCGGGCTCAGGCGTACGAGGCCGGCCGCGCCCGAGCCCGCGGCATGGCGTCGCAAAGCTCTCCATTGGCCCGCACCGCCGATGCCCTCCCGCCCGCACCACCTCGCCTCGCCTCTCCCCGCCGCCGTCGTCCAGCCACCGAGTCAAGGCGTCTACTATGTATTCTTGGCTGCTATCTCGATTACTCCTCCGAATTCTTTGTTTCTTGTTGTTAAATTGCCCCTTTTCCTTGTTTGGTCACGGTACTCTTTCCCTGCTTGTGATAATTCAACAGTGTTTTTGCGAGGATATGAGATCCCTCCTTCTCCTTCCAATCTGTCAAATTGATTTTCTGTAGCTTTTGTTGATCTTCTATTTGTTCCAACTAAATTTCTCATTCCATTTCCTAATCCAACTCCTTTGCAGGAACCTGATCCCGATGATGACCAGAGAAGGATGTATGTGAGAGTTACCGGTGTTAGCTCATAAGTATATGAGAAGATAAGCATCCATTGTATAATTATCCAGTTATACTATTAATCCATGCCTCAACAATTGACTAGATTAAACGAGAGGATGAACATTGGACTTTCCTGATGATTGGGTTCCTCAGAGGAGCATTAGGCAATCAACCAGCCCACCTGTCATCATGAGAAAAGCTAAAAAGTGAACGTTGTTAGATTGGTTAAAATCAAACCACTAAGGTTTGCATCGAATGTTGTTAAATTGGTTTCGTCAACCATCCAACTTGTACCCAACGGATGTCATTTTTTATCTTAGTTGACTAACCCCTCTTTTTATAATGGTCCAACAAATTAAGAGGAAAGAGAGAAAAATGTATGACACAAGAAGAGATACTTTTAGAAGCAGCTGAAACAGGTACCTTTGTTTCTCTTTCTACCTTTACACAAAGGATTTTTTTGTGAAGAAATAATTTAAATGTGCCAGTGTTGATTAAATATTTGTTATTATCTTTAGCTATATTTTGAGAGATCATGAACATGAGAAGAAGAAAATGTTTGTTGTTCAGAAATATGTTTTTGGGGATTCTACAATTATATTCTTCTTGATTCTCGAGAAATGGTAACTTCTCCATACCTAAATAGTGAATTCAGCAGCTATTCTCTTTGTACTTCATGTTTCCATTATAGGAATCTATATCATACTTGTGTGCATTACTACTTATCAGTCAGTGAATTAGGGGAATCGCATCTTGAATTTACTAATGGGGCATCATTTTGTTCCT
The DNA here is from genome assembly GCF_002162155.2 of Triticum dicoccoides. Taxonomy (NCBI): domain Eukaryota; kingdom Viridiplantae; phylum Streptophyta; class Magnoliopsida; order Poales; family Poaceae; genus Triticum; species Triticum dicoccoides. The sequence continues at coordinate 67,427,356 of NC_041387.1, read as the reverse complement.
GCCGTCTACATTGATGTTTTCTCTGCTAATGTGACAACCAACTTTCCAAGTTCAAGTCAGATGACACGAAGAGGGGTGAGAAGTTTATGATGGTTCTTCATGTATGTGCCATTTAGGTTATATTTGAAAATACTTTCCAATGTTGTTTTGAATGTAGTGAACTACCAATTAATTATTTCATTGGCTTTGGAGGCGGTTCACCTAAAGCCATATGAGTTTTTGTAGTTGCAAGGACTTCAACTGTAGGTTCAACTCCATGAGCTTCAGTGGCAAGGAAGGCTGGATCAAGCCGGTCATCCTACAACACACCCAGAAAGCCAACGAGAATCATACGAGGATCCCACTTAGCTCCATGCTCCCGGGGGAAATGGTAGATAGTTAAACTCCTCACTTTATATTTTCAGATGTGTCTATGCAATCATTGCTCACCGGATTATGCTCTGCAATTTGTGTCTGCTCTCTAGCTTCTTGGCCAAATGATACAATGGGTTTGGAATTGTAGATGATATGGAAGATTGCTCATTCATAAGTGCATATGATTTTTCACTAATTTAAGTGTTGTCTTCTCAAATTCGGATGTAGTCACTATTCAAATTGTGGAGCCTACATTCTGGATAGTACGGTTCCTCAAGCATTCCATAACTTGCAGGATACTCAACGTTATGAGTTGACTACCTTGCAGATGGTAGATGACCTTTTCATTAGGTATACTCAGATCAGGTTTTATTGAGGTTGTAGAAATTAGTGATGCAGATAATTGTCATCAATGAGGAAAAACAGATCGTGGACGTATTATGCCCAAAGCTATTGAAATGCCAATTTTAGAAATATTGACTTTCATCTTTATTGATTTATTAACAGAGAAATACCACACATGCTTTAGTTTTCGGGACAGGCTACAATATTTTCAGAGATGGGATGTGTGTGAGTTGATGATGTACAGAAAACAGTTGCAGTTTTTTTAAAAGAAAAACATAATGACTCACACATTATGTGAGTTCAGTCATTTGCCTTCTCTAATTTCTCTTCACCACAAGTAGGTTTCTTCAGTTGCTATGTTGTACAGAAAATTGTGGGCAGCAACCCCTCTTGTCTGCTAAAATAAGCTTTATTGCACACATCACATTTGCCTTCTCTAATTTTTCTTCAGCTTGTAAAAAATATTTCTACTTTGGTAGTACTGTATACCCATATCTTCCCTGCCAGCTTCCAGTGCTGAACTGTTATATATAGCACCGCAGCTGCTAATATTATTATCCAGTGTATACTAAACTGTTTACTTTGCACAAATGCATTGCGTAGATGGTGTTACTTGCTGTTCCAGCTTGTGGTGATCTCAACATTTTTGCTTGGTGCTGCTGTAAATGTATGTATGTGCTTGGATTGATAACAGACATAGGCCATTCAATTTAATGTTCTAATGCTTATTTCGCCACAGCTTACTTCTTTGTATGACTGTAACTGCCTACATGCCCATTCCTATGTTTTATCGGGAGAAGTTAACCAAAAATAGAATGGTTGACTTAGTATACGGATTACAGGTCTATTTGGGCTTTAGAATGTATGCTTCAGAATAAAAAGTAAAATTATCATTATATTGGTAAGTTGTATGTGAAATTTAAAACAGGTGTATTTTTACTTGATTTTTTAAAATTCACACCATGTAGGAAAAAAGAGACCAGAGGGGTTTGGGGATGGGGCTGGGTGGGATGTGTGTGGATGAAACCTACTTTGCATATTATTCTTAAGAAGAAGCAACTGGCAACTCATTTTTATTTGATCCGGGAAATTAACCGACAATGATAATTCTGCCCCCAACTTAGCTTTGGGTTATTGCATAGTTACCAAATTGCACATGTACAATTATAAGATTATTTTGGATTGTATTCTTACTAAATAATCTTGCATTCTACAGGACTGCTATTGTTGTCTGTGAGTTATTTTATTGAACGGTTCTCCGAAAAACTTTCGATACACGATCATGATAAAGCTTTTGACACAAGTTTTTTTTTTGGAAACGGAGGCAAAAGTTTTGCCTCAGCGATTAATTAAGAAGAAGAGAATTGCTCAATTAATTAACGGAAGATCGGGTGAAAACCAATACAAACGGAGCACATGTGAATATTTACAAGTCCAAACTGGATGATACAAAACCATACTACTAATGCTAATTTGTATCTTCTTTGACAAGTGTTGCTCGAGGCCTTGCGTTTGGAATTGCATCAGTACTATGGATGGGCTTTATTTTCGATGATACAATCTTACAACTTTCATTTACCCTCGCAGTCAGCTATATTGCCTCTTCACTGTAAGATAACGAACATATTGAGGCTCCTATATTTCTATTTTTTTTCTCTAGAAGGACATGATTAGTCCATTGATTTTAAATGGTTTGTAGCTCCACTAATAGAATGGTTGACAAGACCCTTTTTGCAACACTGGGATGCTGTTTTAAGGGCTTGTGATGGCAATCCAGAGTCCTTTCTTGATGCATTCATGTGTGCTAATGAGGTGTCTATGAACTTATGATTAATATTAGATTGTTTATGTTGGTGTCATTTTCTTACCTCGCACTACAACTATGTACTGTTTTAATGGCTTGTGATGGCAATCCAGGGTCCTTTCTTGATGCATTCATGTGCGCTAATGAGGTGTCTATGAACTTATGATTAATATTAGATTGTTTATGTTGGTGTCATTTTCTTACCTTCATTTACACCATAACATAAATGAGGTCGATCACGAACAAAATATGTTGCATGCATGGTAAAGAAACATGTGACATCGTATCAAACATAATGTCATTGAAGAAAACCTACGCTGATAAACTTCAAGTTCCCCCAGGCTGGAGTTCAGCATCGTTCGCGAGGAGGATTTTTTTATTGTAGCATATTGTAATAGGCATGTGATGTAATCCTATGTAATAGAAATGTTGGAATTCTTAATCAGGGGTTTTCTCTTTGGAGATGTAATTAACAGAATTTTTATGTAAATGTAAGAGTTCTGGAAATAAAGTACCTACAATGTTTGATTCTATTTTTATTTTATGCATCTAAATTTCACTCTGTATCAATGACGTGGACGCGTGTTTCACGCCCGCCATTTTCCCGTCATCACTAGGATGAGCCATATCACCTAGAGGAATTAACTATGTGATCAAGTAACTCATCTACTTATATCATGTGATTTCTTTATGTCGCGTTCCTCGGGTGTTATGTTGCATAACTGGAATCCCCAGCCCTCTACACCCCCCCCCTTCTAAATTTCTTCTCTCCATCCATAAAATACTGGAATTGCTTCCTATGGGGACCCAGTCTAACTAACTAAATCATGCTTGTGCCTACATTAACGATACCATGACAGTCTAGCGATGAGCACAATAGAACTGATATCCTGAGTGCATCCATACATATTGATCACATGCTTACACTACTAGGAAAAATCCTATATACAGAATCTTACCAGCAGTGCGCTTTAAAATAAGGCGCTGCTGCTATTTAGCAGTAGCGAGCTCAAGCGTAACTCGCTGCTGAAATAAATATAGCAGTAGCGCCCCCGCTCAAAGACGCGCTATTGCTATAATTTTCATGAGGCCGCCGCGAGGCTAGTTATAGCAGCAGTGTGTTATCACGACGAGCGCTACTGCTACGTAGCATAGTAGCAGCGCATTTTGCCAATAAGCGCTACTGCTAAGTTTACTACAAAAATTTAGTCCCACCTCGCTCCGCGAAGAGAGTTTCTACCACCTTAAATATATTACTTCTCAAACTTTGAAAAGCACTTGGTCTTAGTTGAACTCTATGTGTAGAATTTGTGGCCGCAATATGAGTCTTCACCGGTTCCTAAACCGGTGAGGACACATATTGACAAATCAGATTGTACATAAAAAAATCGTTGATGATCAATGTATTTTTGATACATTGAATTAAGTCTATTTTTACATGCTGACACATAGCAGTAGCGCTTCTTTGTGAAACGCGCTGCTGCTAGGTAGTGTAGCAGTAGCGTCTTTCCCTATAGCGCGCTACTGCTAAGCCATTCCATCTCCCACCCCCCTCTCTCCTGTATCCGATCCACTCACACTCACACACTCACTGGATCCCCTCTCAACCCCCCGCGCCGGTCCTCCCCCGTCCCCCCTCCTCCCTTTGCGCCGTCGTCACCTCCTCCTCCTTGCTGGACTCGGTACCGGCCTCCTCCTCTGTCCTCCCTCCACTCGTCGCTGGTCGGCCCCTCCTCGCTCCGCCTTCCTCCTCCGTCCTCCCTCCACTGACGCCGGCCGGCCCCTCCTCGCTCCGCCTTCCTCCTCCATCCTACTCTCTTCTTCCTCCTCGAGTCGCCCCTCCTTATCCCTCCTCCCTGCTACATTTTGATTTAGTAGGCTAATTCATATGCAACATTTTGATTTAGTTGATATGATTTAGTTGATTTAGTAGGCTAGTTGATTTAGTTGATTTAGAACATTTTGATTTAGTTGATTTAGTAGGCTAGTTGATTTAGTTGATTTAGTATGCACCATTTTATTGTTATTTTTTCTGTACATGGATAGGTAGTTGCTTTTGTTTTTTAATAAGTTACTTTTTGGTAAAATGTAGGTGGTACCTTGTCATCTAATATGTTACTAGATCTTAGGATTATAATTGTCCATCAAATTGCTTCTCGCGAAAGAACCAAAAATATCACATGGTACTGTTTTTCTTTCCCGTGAAGTGAATCGTTAATCCTTTGCTCATATTGCTTTAGGAAAAATGGCGCCACCACCACCACCACTATGTCGACTGTGCAAGTCAAGGTGCGCCAGCAGCCTTGCAACTGGCAAGCTGTTCGGCATCTACTTCCAGTCGAGTTTTCGTCATGCGGCGGTAAGAAATTAGATGAAATGTAATAACTATTTTATTTTTAGTGTTGGCATTACTGCATTGTGTCATTTTGCTTATTTTACACAGATCGTCCCATGCAATGTGAGGTTGAAATTCAACAAGCTAACAGGAGACACTGTGACATTTGAGGCTCCTGGGGGGTCGTACACTATGGAGGTCGAGAAAGGATGCAATATGTCGCAGATTGGAGGAGATGGATGGGCCCGTTTCGTCGCCCGCATGCGTCTTACTAGGGTGAGTTGATCAGCTTCTCCTTCAGAGCAGAAAGACCCAAGCTGGCTGTCATTTATCTCAACCTGGTGGAAGATGATGAAGATGATGAAGATAATGAAGATAATGAGGACCCACTCGATGAAGATGATGAGGACCCACTTCATGAAGCCATCGTAGTTCAAAGAACAAGGCTGAGCGAGGAGGAGGTGTCCAACCTGTGGGACATAATTCCGCCACGTGCTGACTTTGTCGGGGTGCCATTCGTGATCCGCTTGACAAATACCATGGTTGATCGACATGATATGGTATGTTATACTTACAAATGCAAATTATCCGATGAGATACTTAGTGTATAGTCCAATGATATGGTATGTTGTGTGGAATCTAGTCAATGATATGTTTTAGTGTAGAGTTTGATCACATGCTTATTAGAGCATCTCCAGCCGCGCCCCCAACAGGCCCCCCCAGGCGACATTTTCGGCGCCGGCGCCAAAAAATGGCCCAGTCGCGCCCCCACGACGACGAAAAGTGCCGGTTCGACCCTTTTTTCCGCCCGGCGGCCGCAGGACAAACTCAGCGCGCTGGGGGCGCTTGGGGGCTCCGGCGCAAGGGAAAAGCACGGCTGGCCCATGTCGTCAGGTGAAAAGTCAAGATTTTCTTCCCCGACCGCCTCCCATCCCCCGCGCTCTCGGCTGGAACTAGGTATATCCCGGCGCCGCCCCGCCGCCCTTCACCGGTAGATAGCCATTCCCCGCCGGAAAAATAGCATAGGTTCGCCGCGACAGCCCCCTCCGACACCAGCTGGGCGTTTTCGGCCGCTGTTTCCGGCCGCGGAGGGGCAGTTTAGCGGCGGGTGCACACCCACCGCGCGCAAGGTGCTCGGCGATTTGCCTGCCTCGGCGATGGACTCGGATGACGAGGAAGTGCTCGCCGCGCTGCTGGAGGAGGAAGCCGAGGCCGACGTCCAGGAAGAAGAGCATCGCATGGTGCTCGCCGCCCTCACCCAGCTACTGGCGAGCAATGAAAAGCCGGGGCGAGGTGGCTCGGCGCCGGGGCGGGTGAAAGCAAAGAACCGGCATCGTCTCGAAGGCTACTGCATGCTCTACTCCGACTACTTCGCCGATGCTCCACTTCACAGCGACAGAACATTTCGGCGCCGTTATCGGATGAGCAGAAAGCTTTTCCTCCGGATTGTGAATTCCATCCGGGAGTTCGACAACTACTTCAAATGCAAGATGGATTGCACCTGTACACTTGGATTCACCTCCATCCAGAAATACACGACAACAATGAGGATGCTTGCATACGGAGCTCCCGGTGACTCACTCGGCGACTATGGGTGCATGGCCGAGTCCACCAGCCTAGAGTGTTTCTACAAATTCTGTCGGGCAGTGGTGGCAGTGTTTGGACCGCAATACTTGAGAACACCCAATGCGGAAGACACTGCTCGGATCCTAGCACAGAATGCAGCAAGAGGATTTCCTGGGATGCTTGGAAGCATTGACTGCATGCATTGGAAATGGAAGAATTGCCCATTTGCTTGGCAGGGGATGTACAAAGGCATCAAAGGCGGTTGCAGTGTGGTACTTGAGGCGGTGGCCACATAGGACCTCTGAATTTGGCACTCCTTCTTTGGTATGCCAGGAACTCACAATGATATCAATGTGCTGCAGTGCTCTCCTGTCTTTGCCAAGCTTGTTGAAGGTCATTCTCCTCCGGTGGACTTCGAGATCAATGGGCGGCAGTACAACAAGGGGTACTATCTAGCTGATGGCATCTATCCGAGATGGTCGATATTTGTCAAGACCATCAAAAACCCTGTGCCTGGAGGCAAGAACGTTTGGTTTGCGAAGATTCAGGAGGCTTGCAGGAAGGATGTCGAGCGGGCATTTGGTGTGCTCCAATCTGGATTTGCTGTTGTCCGGTACCCCGTTCAGACCTGGTCAAAAGATCAAATGTGGGAGATCATGACCTGCTGTGTCATCTTGCACAACATGATCATTGAGAGCGAGCAGGAAGAGCCAGTGTTTGACACTGAACCATACCACTGGCAGGGTCCTCTTGCCCAAGTTGATCACCAGCTACCGGCAACCTGGACTGCCTACCTCAGTATGCGTCAGGAGATCCGAGACCCACAGGTGCATCATCAACCGCAGCAAGATCTGATAAAAGCACCTAAGGAGGCTCAAGGGCGACACCGGGCGCAACGTGTGATGAAATATGAGTTTTTATTTGTTGAACTATATAATTTGTATTGAACTATTTGTTGTTGTACTATTTTGTTGAAGTATTTGAAATTTCTGTGATGAAATATGTGATAAAAAATATTTATGTTGATAATTGAACGTCGAGCCACGGCAAACCACGCCGAATATGGGCCTATTCTCGCCCATATGGGCCTTTTTCGCCGAAATGGGGCTTCAAAAGTGGGCCAAAATCGGCGACTGGGGGCGACGACTGGGCGCAAAACCGCCCCCAGCGCCGAAAGAATCGTCGGCTCGCCCCCAGGGGGTGATTTTTATGCGCCCTGGGGGGCTGAACGGCTGGAGATGCTCTTAGTGTAGAATCTAAGGAAACTATTAATAGTGTAGATAATCCATATGTACTTATTTGCGAGGCTATTTATTAATTGATATGTTTTTGTTATTCAGAAATTGGCAAAGAGCATATCTGTGAGTTATGGTATCGAGCATGGTGAAGAAGGCTCAGCTGGACTACGCCTTACTGCAAGGGGCTCCGTCACAACCTGTACTTACCGCGTGGATACGGACGGTCGCACACACTTAAACTCGGTTGGGTGAAAGAAATTCCTCGATGGCAAGAATCTTCGTGTTGGATAGGCCATCCTAATTACTACCAGGAACACCAACCACCCAAGCTTGAGGATGATGATTGTCTTTGATATCATCTAGAACTACATATGTGTGTGTGGCTATATCATCTAGAACTATATATGATGATCGTCGTCGATATCATCTAGAACTACATATGATGATCGCCGTTGATATGACATTGTACTGCTTGAGGATGCATATTGACTATGCATGAAATTGTTATCTAATACTCCCTTCATTCCAAATTACTCGTCGTGGTTTGAACTAAAACCACGATGAGTAATTTGGAAGAAGGGAGTACTACCAAGTAATGGTTTATGAATTTGATATCTAGTAGTAGTACCTAGTATCTAGTATCTAGAAAGGGAAAGGGGTACGTACGGGGGAAAATGATGAAAGATATAGCAGTAGCGAGGGACTGTGAAATCGCTACAGGTAAGTAATAGTAGCGCGTTCGGCAAAAGCGCTGCTGATATCGTCAACAGTAGTAGCGCGGGTACGGACAGTGCTACTACTATAAGTTAGCTGTAGCGCCTTATTAGTAGCGCGGCCACCCGCGCTGCTGATAGCCTCAAAACCCGCGCTACTACTAGGGTTTTCCCTAATAGTGTTACATTGCTTCAGACCAGATTGGGCAAAGTCTTGAGCGCAAAATAAGTCTTGCAACGAAAAAAATAGTAAAATCTACGAAAAAGTCTTGAGCACAAAATCATGAACCGAGTGAAAAAAGAGGCTTGGATGTTAACTTTGTACTTCCTGCGTCCCAAAATAGGTGTTGATCACGAAGAGAGTATAAAACTAGGCCTCAGATGACAGTCCTTCGGAATATAGTGACACCATTGCTTTGATATCAATTGCAAAGCAACATTCATAAGGATTAAGATCCTATGGGAACCAACATGGAAACATGTGGTTGAATGGTCAGGAGGGTGTTTGTACCCTCAACTCACAAGGGATCAACCCTGGTTTATAGAAAAAAATCTTACAAAATCCTTGGGTTAAAAAATAGCTATAGGAGCAACACATGACATTGACCCAAATCATATAGGTAGTCCTGATTTGCAAATCTCGGTTCCAAAACCCAATGGCCAATGGTAAATATGTGCAAGACTAACTATATGTAGTGTGGTATGTGACTGTGCACGAACATCTACTAAATTGTGCTCTATCAATATATCGATGCATTCTTCTTCCCAATATCAAAACTTGCATCCATTCTACACAATAAAAATGTAAGTTAGCACAACTAGTCAAATCCGAGAGCACTACCGAAGCTTCATGAACACATACCCCATTGATTGAGCACTTGATGAACACCCATCCGGGATGTTCCGGCATTGTAGACACACGGCGCAAAACCGTCTTTGGGCAGTCGTCGCACTTGATGAGTGGCAATGGTGTGCCGACGAGCTTTGGGCCAGCACCGAGCCCGGCCGACCGCCATTCATGTATCTGCCGGCGGACTGTTGACTGTGTAGATCCGAGCGGCTAGAGGAGGAGTCGGTACCTGCATGCGGCCTTGCGGCCTTGCAGGGGCCTTCCGGTCCGGTGCCCGGACAGTCCATGGCGCGGTGCAGCCTCCCACAACTGGGGAGCTCGAGCCCGATCGGATCCGCTCCAAATTCGGCCGCCGGGTATGCAAATCAGGTGGCCGTCGGTAGATCGGGGGCGTCAAGGGGAAGGGGGCTGGGCGAGCGCGCGTTCGAGCTGCACAGCTGCAATGGCAGCGGCGGCGAGGGGCAAGAGTGGAGAAGAGTGGAGGGGTGTGGTTGGAGGGGGGAGGGGGCGGATAGAAAAATGGGTCCCTGTGCCACCGACGGGCGGGCCAGGGGAGGACACGCGCACACGGCCCGCCCGTCCGCGCGTTGTCCGTTCACCCCAAAAGCGGCTCAAACTTGGACCAGGATGGGTCGAAAGCGGATAAAAGTTCGTTTGCGCCCGCGTGCTAGGTCGTATGACATGTCCGTTTTATCCCAAACAGACGCACCCGGATGGGATGGAGTCGCGCGCTGGAGTTGGCCCAAGAAAGAAGGAAAAAATGACCGGTATTGATTCTAATACCTACTCCCTCCGTCCGGAAATACATGTCGCATAAATGGATGAAAATGGATGTATCTACAACTAAAATACGTCTAGATACATCCATTTCGCTGACAAGTATTTCCGGACGGAGGGAGTACCTGCTGGCTTGTGCATTGTGTCGACGGCCTCTTCGGTCAACAGAGGATTTAATTCGGTGCGGGAGGCGTGCGGTTTGATAGTACTCCAGTATTTATGCATCGGTACTGTGGTGGGGGTAGATATAACACTTGTCGCTCAAATTTAAGAGACACCCATCGGCAGAGCATCCGCCACAGCATTTCTTCCTTCCTTACTGCCCACCGATGGACTGTTGACAGATCGTCCGCCGACCTCGCTGTGTGTAAGCGCCTCCTTGTCTATTCGTGCCCCATCTTGCTTGCAATTTTAGTCTTGCTGCTCTGAGTTCTTCCCTGTCTCCATTAGCGAGGGCATGTACAAATCTAGTACTGGTTGCAAGATGAGCAGTCCTTGGAGTAAGAGGGGTGACATTGCTGCTGCCGCAAACGAACAAGACAATCATTTCTTCAAGGTCATGATTGGTGATTTCCGTGATCGAATGGTAAGATATTTTGATCTGCACTGGGTTTCCTTTCTGCAGCTCCATCTTCTTCCATCTGTGTTCAGTGTCTCCGAAGCCCACTTTTTATTTTCAAAGACTCAAAGCCCAGTTGGTAAAGCAGATTCAACCAAAAGACGAGTTCTTGGATTACAATACGTGGATATGGATGGAACTGCATATATATTCGTATACAATACAACCATGCTGCCCTATATCAAAGTTTTTCTCTTAGTAAACCTGATCTAGTAATTAATATAACATGTGGAAATGGATGAAATTGCATATAGACTGGAATGCTCCTGATCTAGCTTCACAGTCCTTTCTTCCTCTGCATCTTGGGATGCACACATCCAAGCATCGTCAGTCGTCACCACCTTATATGCAAGCCATATTAATGCTTTTATTTGCCTCATCTCCTCACAGCAGCTCTCTATAATATGATTTGTCTGTCTTTGCTGCTGCAGATAATACCAGACAAATTTGTGCAGAAATTTAGGAGGCAAATAACAAGAACCGTGAAGCTCGAATCCCGCAATGGAAATACCTTTGATGTTCATGTTACAGAGGACTTGCACAAACTGGTCCTCCAGTCTGGATGGGAGGAGTTTGTAAGTGCTCATGGCATAAGCATGGGTGATTTCCTGGTATTCAACTATGACGGGAACTCCTGGTTTAAGGTTCTAATATTTGAGCCGAGTGGTTGCGAGAGACTGTCTTCAAGCTTCCTCCCGATGGAAACTGCTCCCTATGAGGGCCAAGAGTGGGGAGAAAAACTCACTGGAACCTTGAGCATGCGTCATGATCTTCCCATGATCAGATCACCACAAAGTGAAAGGGGAACTATGATAGTACAATGGGATAACTCAAACCATGGGGAAAATATCATGGTTCTTGGTTCATCAAGCGCTCCATCGTCCGAGTCATCAGGTTTGAAGTTAAATGTTTGGAGTAGCATTGCCATTGTAAATTCTAAATATTCGGAAAAACAGTATGTCAACAACATTTAGACGATCATTTGCAATATTACGGGGTTTCCTTCTTGGTGTATATAGGTTGTATCTCATCTTCAGAAGATGATCTGCAAGCGCATCCTGCACGGAGGCTGATCCTACTACGAGGAACTTGTCCTACTGGTTCTCAAAAGAAGAAGCTGAAAGTCAAGATCCGAGATATTTACTCTGAAATTCCCATCGTTGGGTGCACCATAAGGAAGAGCAGTATTCATGGAAAACCTTATACGTTGGTGAGTTCAGAACTGAAAATCTCTGTCACTGAACGCATGATAATTTTTTGCATTTTTGTCGATGTAATGAGACTGAAGTTCTATTCCAGTCGTGCACGCTATGCCTCTAGTTTTTCTAGGAGTAGTACTTTTCTGATAGCTATGCACTTGAGTTTTTCTGCTATTTGTTTTTTACTATGGAATTGCCACCATTCAATAACTTTGCCCTCTTTTACAGGAAATATGCAGAGAATATGCTGAGGTTTACCTTCCATTTGAGGACGAAACAATTGTGCTTCGACGCCATGGCAAGATCTGGAAGGTGCGGTGTTGCATTAGTCAGTACGGTAGTAAAAGGCTCTTGAAAGGGTGGAGACAGTTTGTGTGTGGGAACAATTTGAGGCTGGGAGATATCTGCCTCTTCAAGCTACTGAAGAACAAGAAGTACACTATGGATGTTTATATCATTCGCAAAGAATGAATTTTGGGATGCTGGTCTTGCCTGTTACTCTGCTGAATCCTGCAATTGTTCCTGTCGTTTCTGGTTAATGCGGCATTACTCTGCCTAGTCCCGTGATACACTTTGTGTGATCCATGGTTAGTTTGCTTGCAATGGCCAGGTTAAGTCATGGCTTTGTTTTTATTTCCTTTGAAAAAGGGAGGTTAAACCCCTCGTCTCTGCCTCACTGCTACGCGGCTGGTCCTCAGAAAGTGTGTCTCATCCACTAATTAAGCAGAGAGTTGTCCAATTAATTAGTGAAAAACCGGATAAAAATCATCACAATACGTTGAGCGGCACACGCATTGCTTCGCGCAATAACATTTGTATCGCGCACAACTGTAACATTGTCAAAACACATTGGTAATACACCACGGACGAACATTCTATGGCAATTATATTGTTAACGCGTTTTACAACACATTGCAGATTACGACTGTTAAAACGCGGACCGACATTGTTTTTCGTCCCTAGTTACACCTTTGGACCCCGTGGGTCTTCCAACCCCGTATGGCCGCAGCCAGGCCGCACCGGGCGGCTACCACCTACCCTCCCCGCGACCCCTACGCATCCCCCTCCCTCCGCTGCCGTCGGCAACGTCGCCGGGCATCGGTGTGGCGCGGCAGCGGCGGAACTCCTCTGGCGTCCGGGGGTTTGAGTCGGCGGCAACAGTCAGATCTTCACCCCATTGCGACGTGGATGGCAAGCAACGGCGGCCGGGATGCGTCGAGTGCTCTGCTACAGATGGCGGGATTGGCGGGAGGCGGCGGCGTGGTAGGCGGGCTCGATCTAGGGTTGTTGCTGTTACATCCTCTTCTGCTGCCTCTCATCAGCCTCGATGATAGCTCGTGTAGACACTTTGGGTCTGCCACGCATCACGAGGATTATGGAGGTGGTGGCCATCTCCTCCGTCGGAGGTGGTCGGCCTAAGGCTGGGTGGTCGGATCTCGAGATCCGTCATCTGTCACAACTGCGAGTCCGGGAGGCATAGTTGCCGGTGAGATGACGGTAGGTCCATGGGGATGACCATAGGATGCTCCGTATCATCGAGGCAATCCCACGGACATGTCGAAGAAGAGTCGACTATCTCAACCATTGCAGCGGGTCCGGCATCGCTGTCCCATCATCTTTGCCACAGAAGCCTTGACGCCAACATTTCCGCTTTCCAATGGTCCCCTTCGCCGATACTCAAATCCAGAGACGAAGCCCCCAAACATGAATACGAAACCTGATGGTGCAAAATACCGTCAGATCCCTCGGTAGGGTTCCTGACGTAGTCGGAAGTACCGGGACGCAACCCACACGCACAAGTTACCCAGGTTCGGGCCTCCGGAGAGTAATACCCTACATCCTGCTTCTTATTATTCATAGTGATGGGATACCTCGTGCGAGGGACTACAATAAAGTTTAGGATTTGCTACGGAGAGTTTCTATCTGAGATTACATGATGGTAAAGGTTCCCCGACCTCCCTTTATATAGACGGCGGAGGCCTAGGATTTACAGGGGTGCAGATGATCTCTAATTAATTAACCGTTCTTGACCGGCTAAAATAAACACAACGCAGGCGAGGCGGGCGGCGGTTAGGAGTGCACTTGTAGCACTCCTCTTCTCAAGGTTTAATAGCATATACCCCCTCCGTTTCTAAATATTTGTCTTTTTTGAGATTTCAATTAGTGACTACATACAGAGCAAAATGAGTGAATCTATACTCTAAAATATGTCTATATACTCCCTCCGTCCAGAAAATATTTGTCATAAAAATGAACAAAAGGGGATGTATCTAGATGTATTTTAGTTCTAGATACATCTCTTTTTATCCATTTTGATGACAAGTATTTTCGGACGGAGGAAGTACATCCGTATGTGGTAGTCCATTTAAAATCACTAAAAAGACAAATATTTATAAACGGAGGGAGTAGAAAAGAATCTCTTATAAAGGTCTCAACTCTTCTTCACTAACAATATGGTACTGAACTTCCCACTATGGCATCACGAGATTAACCAAAAAATATTGTTTATATGAGCCCAAGATACATCTATAATTCTTTTTAATAGATTGGAGGATGTCACATGGTATCTATAATTCAACACAATTTGCCTATAAAATTTTTATTTTGACAGGCAAAAATACAGTATGGAAATGTGTGAAAACTCTTTTTTTTTGTTCTAAAGCTCGTCTCAATACTGGTGTAGATGCTTCTAATAATCCATTTTTTTTAATAATCCTGGTTGCATTTCGTTTCCGATACGAACAGACAGGTGAAGAAACAACCTTCCGACAGTTGTCACCCTGCCTAGCAACGTGTCACCCTGTCAGCTGGTCTACACATTGCCTTAGACTAGAGTGACTAGTGTGCCGACATGCCGTAGTGCATTCCAGAGTCCAGTGCCCATAGGAAGCACCGCCTGTGCTATCAGAACACCAGGTGGGTTATCATCTCCGACTGCACACCTCCATCCATCCATCCTCTGTGATCTTTCCCTGATACCCTCCCAGATGCAGAAGATGGGCAAGAACTGCGAGCGCTGCGCGGAGTGGCAAGAGCATTGCTACTGGAGCCACATGGCTGATGAGAACAAGCACTTCTTCAAGCTCATGGTTGGGGACTTCACCCAAAGCATGGTCAGGAATCTTCCTTCTGCCTCCCAGCCTGCACTGCAGAGCTTTCTCTTTGCATTTGCTTATATTGCCTTTGTAAACTCAAGCGTGGATCTCGATTTTGTATCATTCATAACACTACTTGTTCTTCCTGTAGAGCTTACCTGGTAGGTTTGCAAAGAACTTCAACGGGCGCATCTCTGAAGTCATCAATCTGAAGCCCCCCAGTGGCAAATCTTGGAGCATCAAAGTAGCCGGCGACACGGACGAAGTAGTCCTCCGGTCTGGGTGGAAGGAGTTTGTCGACGGTCACGGTATCGGGGAAGGAGACCGCCTGCTCTTCAAATATGGTGGAGCGTCCTCCTTTGATGTCCTGATGTTCGACTCGACCGGCTGCCAGAAACCACCACCTCCTCGTCCTGTCAAACGTCGTGCCTGTGATGACAATGACATAGCAGAGAACTCTGCCAGAGCTAAAGGCCGCCGATGCGGCTACCAGGCTTCCAACAAAGCTGAAGAACGCGCACCGCATCCGCCACCGGCGGCGAAAGGCGATGGTGCTGGCCTGGAGATGACGCTTTACAGAGGCACCGGCAAGAGCATTGCCCGGGCAGGTAAACATGACTTGTGTCACGATATAGGCATGACATGCAGTACTAATTAGAATGCACCAGTTGCAATTTTATGTGTAACTAATGTTGCAGATGCATGTTATGTATTTACCGGTTGAGCCTGCTGCAGGCCACGAAGATGTTGACATGGATCATGGTGAGGCGGCTGCCAAGAATAGGTACTACTTCTGCAAGAATGGGCCCGTGAGCGAGTTCCATCTGACGGAGGAAGACAAGGAGGAGATATCAAGCGTCCCTGTCCCGACTGAGCCAAGAAACCCGGTGTTCGTGAATGTGATGCACCCGAACCATGTCTGCGGCACCAACCGGACCAGCATTGTGGTAAGTGTAATCTTCCTTCTGGAACCCAGACCAAAGTTGCAGGTTGCAGTGACAAAATATATTCAGCAATTATGGTGAACTTCGTGTCGAAACTTTGAGTAGAATGCTAAACTTCGTTCGAATCGCGCCATGCTGTTTTGTTCCGCAGCGTGTCCCCTCGGAGTTTGTAGGCAAGTACTTGGGAACAATTGGCAAAGAGATCATTCTGCGGAGAGCCAGCGGGAAAGGGAGGTGGCACGTCCGCTACGCGAGCGGAGACCACTACCGGGGCCTCTGCGGTCTCGGATGGCGCAACTTCGCCCGCGACAACGGCCTCCTTGCACACGACGTGTGTGTTTTCGAGTTAATGGAGGGTGCGCGGCGACCGGCGGCCAACGTTCACGTCCTGCGGAGGCTGCACGGCCGCTTCGTCCTGGTGCGCTGAACCTGATCTGTGCCTGTGTGAACTTATGTGCTCGACTGTACCCGTAGAACTTGCAGCTGTATCACTGGAATAATAACAGAAGCTGGTGGTTCGAACTTATCCCGGTAATCGTGATGTATTTCATACCTGCTACGGAGTATCTACCAAGTTCACTTTTATCTATGTAAACGTTATCCAGGTGCACGGAAGAAGCTTCCTGTTGAACCTATAGGATCAAAAATGATGTCACCGAGTTCCCTTGACTGTGGGAACATGAGAAAACCATACTTGACAAGGGAAAGAAATTATAGTAACAGAGAAAAACAGAGAAAAAGATTACCATCATGTCAAGACCAGTTATTTATAAATTACAGCAGAAATTTTAAATTCATAAATTTAGACGGTTGAAAGCACAACAGATCTACAGTTCGGCCATCAACGATAATACTCACAGATCACATGTGGGTTTTCTTTGATTTCATTGAACTCCCAGTTACAAATTCGCTACGAGTGTTAACTCATGGAGAAACAGCATGATACCGATTATGAATTAAAGATTTCAACACGCGTCACAAACAAGAACCATCCAATGAAACATGTGCTGATCAAAAGGACGTTATTCATCATATATAAATATCAAGTAGAATGTCCGTTTGTCTAGGAGACAAAAGCTAGCACTGGGAGTGGGGAGTTTCTTGTAACTTTGCAGAATCCAGGAAAACGAACTGAACTCAGAAGAGCTTCCAAAGAGATGCACCCAAAAGAACTGTTGTATCCTTGCGAAGGGCAGCAACTCGTCCTTTAAGTACCTGCAAAATAAGGTTGCATGCCAGGTAGATTCGACATGAAAATCATAAAAGAAAACATTGGCAGTACAAGAGCAAAATGGTAATGTTCAGATAGGTCGGTGCATTTTATTCGATGAGGTTTACAACATGCTATGGAATCAAAATCATTGCACATACTAGCAGGAGTGCAGGACATAAAATTCTAACTAACAATACTTGACAGTAAACATAAGCTGCATTCTTGGAATAAACAGAACTGGAAAACCTTGGCTTGAAAGATTATTGGTTTCCATTGTCAAATCGCCATATTTAAAAGATAGCACCCCCCTAATCATGAAAGTTATGATGCAGCTTTTCTAGGATATATGACTATTTCAAGCCGGAATGGAACAGGTGATAATTAGGAAATGAATATGTGAAAACACAGAATGATTTTGAAATATTTAATAGCAAATACTGCTGACAGCCCAGATGTCCCACGTCATATACACAGAACATAAGGCAGCAGATAAAGTTAAAAGCTATAATTTTCATGACCACGTCTAGTAATACAGCCAATTTATTTCATCGCGGCTATTCAATTCACATTAACCATTTCTTACAGCCACAAGATTGACAAAATAACAGAAGTGCACTGCTTCAACATCAGCACCTTCACCATGCTTTAAATTGGTCGCCCAACCGTCATTCATCATCTCCATTTCCTAACAGCCCAACTACAGAACTCTCGAATCAAAATTTTCACAATGCACTGTGATTTACTACTTTATGTGGAGATTAGTTAGAGAAGGGAGTTTTTTGCACATTTTTTACAGTCTAACATAATCCGAAGAGCAGTGCAGAAAAATTGGGATCTGGTGCACATTCATACTGTACATGAGGACATAGTTCAATATGAGAGATGAAATGAAATTTAATGTGAGAACCAATGCACTAATAGAATGGTTAACATTTTGGCACAGTGGACCACTTAAGTGATAATTTACATTCAGGATCTTGAGACATAAGACAAACATCCATATGTACTGTCTGCAAGAATTTAAAACAGATTTCAGAAAATTATCAGACCAAGGCGCATGATTACCAGTCTATCCCGGTTTGCTATTTCCATTTTTTGTTACACATTTTCCATATTATAGTTTCTATTCGTGTTCTATGCGCATTAATACCAAGGTTCCATTTAAGAACCTCCCTCACTTCCAAACAAACAATTTTCAGGGAATAAGTGTGTCATTAATCATGCTAGGTGCTCACTTAAGCATGCCTAGGCATGCGCTTAGGCGAGATGCACTCTAGGCAGTGGCAAAATGCACAAGTAACGCCTAGTGCTTTTTCCCTTGCTATTTTCTACAGGTCAGGTGCAAAATTTCCTCTCCCTCAGAGAAGCCATTGGTGCTTGGCCATCCCCTCAGGGATGTTTACCATGTAATTTAACAATCCTTACATGACTATAAACTGATTCATGGTTATCCTTAACAATGATAAAGAGTCGCTCAACTAGACATGATTAACCATGAGGACTAGTCTATGAGCCTTTTTTTGGCTTCCAACTGAAACCTCGACTAGTCATGTTGCAGCTAGTTCATGAGTCAGCACCCCAGCAACTGACTCAGATGTTTTCGACTCTTAATCTCTAATGATCCTTGATACACAATTCCTTTATTTTCTTGCTAACAAAAACAGTCATGGGAATAGAGAGACCTACATTATTTGACGCAATGGGTCCCAAAATTATTCTGGCTGTCCTCTGCGTCAACCATCTTTCCCATTTTTCCCTATCAAATCCCAATTTTGTATGCTCTTATATTAGTTGTATTGCTGCAATATAAATTCATCAAAACAGCAAACGATGGATAGTTGGATACATCATCGGGCAAACACAATTCTCCACTACAATGTCAATTATGTCACTTATTGATAAAATATTTCGCAAGAAAAATCATTTTGATCCTATGCCATCAGTAGACCATACCACTGTTCTAAAGGTGGACGCCTAGCCTGAGAACCCGGGTATTAGCCAGTTAGGTGCTAGGCGCCAACCCATCGTCCAGTCGAAAAACATCGTTGCGCACAAACAGCACCACGAAAAAACAAGGAAAACAATTTGGCACACTTCAGGGAACAAACAGCACACACACGACCAACTGAAGTCTGTCTGATGAAAAAATGGATAAGAACGAATCTAAGATTAGTTTAGGTTTGTAACGGATTATGAGGTGGGGTTATGTGCTTACGTCAACCCCGTCAAAGTCTTCTAATCACCCTAACCAAAGATTAAGCTAGCCTAATGGGCAATAAGCTAACGCACATAATTCAGACAAATACCATTTCGCACTTTAAAGCAAATAATGACCAAGGTTTATTATGATGTAAGGTAGTTATGTACTATGTCAACCTCGTCAAAGCCTTCTAATCGCCCCCAACCAAGGATTAAGCTAGACTAATGTGCAATAAGCTAACCCACGTAATCCAGCCAAACAGCATTTCACATGTAAGGATATGCTTCTGATCAAGATGGCTCCTAGAGGTTAGTAATGACTAATGAGTGTCGAAACAACACTGCATCAGATACAATTCATACATTATGTGGACAAACACATCATGCATTTTAACCCCTTGAATTCAGTAGGAAAAATCATTTCCAAATATTTCCAACGCTGAATTATATTATTATCATGACTATAGTCATCAAGCAATTTCAACTAAACATGACATACTCAAATACAAAATACATTGGACATATACATACTTCCATATTAAAACCTATTAGTACCAAAAGGCACCATTGCAGTGATAGAGCAAATAACGGAAAACAATGGTCCGCAGACCACAACCCTCCAACCAGGAGAAATTTCAAGCCATGATAGCAATCCTCCCCAATGCACACATATCAAATCATCACGCAAGTAATGATTGCATAAGCATTATTTCACATCTAGAACGTTCCCCAAAAATAATTATGCATCTAGAATGTTAAAGGGGCAGCTTGTGATGCAGGCAGGTACGATGTTTTCATGATAACTAACTTGTTAGCGATCCTGACAAGTGCGGCAGAAGGGGGTACCCTGGGAGAGCTCACAGCACGCCCGCGCGCTCGCCGCGCAGTGCCCCGTCAGCCTTGCGGCAACCAACACCGGCGACCCCATCAACGCCGCCAATGGCCTGCATAGGATTAAGACCACTTGTTACAGTCACATCACATCACTGATTTCTGGCGTATCGGGGAGGCATTTCGTCCCGACTACCTTGCGGCGGCGAGAGGGGAGGAGGGCGCTGAGGCAGGGATGCGACGGTGAGGGGCCGCGGGAATGGGGGCCGCGCGTACGCGCGGGGCAGTGGAGGCGGTGCGACCGCGGACGGCGGCGAGGAAGGAGCGGGAGGCTGCGCCGCGGAACGCCATCGCTAGGGTTTCGTCGGAGAAGGTGGGGACGGCGGTGGTGGCGTGGTGGGGAACTAGAAATGGCGAGGTTTAGGGTTTTACAAAAATGGTGCAGTTCTGGGCTTCTGGCCCATCTACCCCTACAATTACGTAGGGAAACCTCGCGTCAGGGGAGCGCCAAATGGCCCAAATCCTATTTGGCGCCCTTTGCGCCCGATAGAGCTGTTTCCACAAACGGGCGCACACCCCCCCTCCTAACTGGCCGGTCCATCTCAACGTTATCTATACGTTTTTATAACGCAAAAAAGAGCACTCAAGGGAGAATCGAACCTCGACCACGTGAGACTACGCAACAACCGCCGCGCCACCAAGCTTGATGTGATAACTTACATCTTTTCTCTGATTTTTTCTTTCATCTTTCCTTTTTCCCTTTTTTCAAATTCGAGAAAATTTATTTCTTCCTTTTTTTCCAGAAAAATGGATGAACTTTTTGTTTACAAATTCATGAACTTTTTCCATAATCGATGAACTTTTTTCAAATCTGGCGAACATTTTTTCAACCTCGATGAATCTTTTTTGGATCCGATAAAAAAAATTCAAATTCGATGAACTTTTTTTCATATTCATTTTTCAAATTCAATGAACATTTTTCAAATTTGACGAACTTTTTTCGTATTTGACGATTTTTTTAAAATTGATGAACTTTTTTGCAAATTTGATGAACTATTTAGATATTCAACGAAATCTTTCTAAATTTCGATGAACTTTTTTTCGAATTCGATGAACTTTTCCTAAGAAGAAGAGTATGTACTATAGAAAACCAGATGTTTTTTAGGGAAAACCGGTTGATTTTTATACTAAGAGAAATCATGACATACTGTAGCAATTTTGGGGAAGGGAAAGAAGAAACAAACGATCGAGCGGGCGGCTAGCGAGCGAGTGGGAGCCAGCGTGCGTTGCTGGGCCAAGCCCATGCAAGCGACGCAGTAGGCGCTGGGTTTGCTAACGGGCACGGAAGGCGCTGGAGAGGAGCTCTCATCTCTTCTTGGGCGAATCCTATTTGGCGTTGCAAGCGCCCGTTAATGTGTATTCTGCAAATGGGCGCCTGCAGCGTCCCGCACTGGGTGAGAGCTCACCCTATCTCCTATCCGTTTTGTACACGCTCCCGACATCGGCTTCCAATTTACAGGCAGTAACCAGCGCGCCACCTAGCTCGACCTGGTCGATAACATCCTTTCATCATCTTTTCTTAGCTCATCTTTCCTTTTATCCTTTTTCCTTCTTCCTTCTTGCTTTTTCATTTATTGTTTTTGTTTTTCTTTTTATTCTTCCTGGCTTGATGGTTTTTTTATAATTCTTCAAATTGATGTAATTTTTTCAAATTCGCTGAACTTTTTTTAATTTCAATGAACTTTTTTCAAATTCGATGAACTTTTTTTAAAAATTCACTGAAGTTTCAATGAACTTTTTCCAAATTTGATGAACTTTTTTCTAATTTAGTGAACTTTTTAAAAAAAATTGTGAACTTTGTTTTCCAAATTCAATGAACTTTTTTTCAAATTCGATGAAGTTTTTTTAATTTTGTAGATTTTTGTTGAAAGTCCATGAACTTTTTTCAAAATTGATGAACTTATTTTTAAAATCCATGAACCTTTTCTAGTCATGATTTTTTTTTGTTCCCAAAAAATTGACGCGATATAGTACATTGTTATGTGCAACAAATAGCGCTACAAAAATGTTATATGTCTCACGCTGTTTCTAACCACTCAAGGCCGGTAGTTCGTGGTTAACAAGCTTTGGACGTGGAGCGAACTGCCTGAGTTTGAATCCCTTGGGATCTATGTTTTTTGGGGGTTCATACAAAAATAATTTCCATTGTCAAAATACTAAAATGGTCATGATCTATAAACTAAAATTGCCATCATGAATTACAATTTTTTTCCATGATCCATGAACTAAATTTGCCGTGGTTAATTACTAAAAATTCCATGGTCAATTAATAAAATTTTCCGTGGAAAGTAGTTAAAATACAATGGTAGTTTTAAATCTAGAAGAAAAAAAATAGATGAAACATATCATGACAACTTTAGTGTAAATACTATGACAACTTCCATGTAACGTCATGGCAACGTTTGGCCCAAAAAAAGTCCACAAAACATATCAATATGAGATCTAGTTTTGAAGATCTCGTCGAGACAGATTTAACGTTGAAAACCGATTTTTATTGGATTTTTTTATTTAAGAGATAAATAATTTTTAAGTCTAAAAAACTAAAAAGATTATGTTGATATCATCTGTTTGATGTGGCAAAATGGATAGTAATGAAAGCGTTTGGACCATGTTGCTTCATGCCACATGTTGGCGCTTATCATTTTGGTAAAGCTATGCCTGTAATGACTACAACTTATTTTCTTTATTGCAAGATATCGATGACATTACTTTTCATCGCAACA
Organism: Triticum dicoccoides; assembly: GCF_002162155.2. Taxonomy (NCBI): domain Eukaryota; kingdom Viridiplantae; phylum Streptophyta; class Magnoliopsida; order Poales; family Poaceae; genus Triticum; species Triticum dicoccoides. The sequence goes on along the minus strand of NC_041387.1, from coordinate 67,404,491 downwards.
ATCTGGCAGTGTTTTAAGGCAAAGAGAGGGGAGGAGGGAAGGTTGGATGTAAAGAGGTGCAATTAGGACCACAAATGCATTCGTTGATGATCCTAAAGCAAACATCTTGCTCCAGTACACAACAGAAACATAAATTATTCAGGCAGGGATGAGATTTCTCTTGGCACCCGCACAGTTGGATCTTGCTACTATCCACTTGATCAGTTGTTTGTCCTGCATGCAAGTACGTGTGTTCTCATTTAGTCCGGTATTTGGTAAAATTATGTTGTGCTTCAATATTCGGAAAAAAAAATATGTAGTGCTTCTCAACCGGATTGTCCAAAATTATGTAGACTAACCAATCTTACTAGAAGTTCACCTAATTGATGGTGTGTACTTACCCTGAGAAAATATTAGGATGCACGGAAGGATTGCCAGCATAAGCACCTTGCTTCTCTCCATGGTAGTATAAGCTTCCTGATATAATGATTCGAATTCGTTTGTAGGGATTGTTTGCCTATGAATGACAACCGTATACCTGCTAATTGCTATATTAACAAGTAATTGTGCCAAGCTGGTGGCTTATCATCTAGTCCCACTATTAATTACGAGAAATCTACTATTAATTCTATATTTGGTCACAAGTAATTGTGCAAGCTGGTGGATCTATACATCTGTATCTAGACAAATCTAAGACAAGAATTTTGGGACGGAGGGAGTATTAGTTACGGGAGATTTGCTAGTATTGGCTATAGGAAATAAAATGCTCTATATTTAGCTAGTAAATGCAGGTAGGTCGACCTTGACATTCAAATTTCATATTTCCTTCGTCTGAATTTGTAAGTCCTCATACTTTGGGTCAAATTTTGATTATAAAGTTAAGTAACAAAATATAAACTACATATCACAAAAAATTGTACCGTTGAGAATTTCTATCAAATATAAATCCAATAATATACTTTTTGCAGCATATAATCATATTTAGTTAATCATATTGATAGTCAAAGTTTGTCCCAAAATATGAAGAAAGCCAATGAACCTGGCTGAAGCACGTTATCAAGGTTGTTTCGCAATGTACAAACCAACAATACGGTAATCTCTACTCTTAATGGAGCAGTTGGTAGTCTCACTTTCAGGTTTTTTTCCGTCCCACCTACCATGTTTTTTTTGGTACCTCCTCCCACCTTCGCTGGTTTTTTCGTAGATTTTTTTCGTCCCCTCCCCCCACTTCATCGGTTTATTTTCGCTTCACCCTCTCACACACCGAAAAAACTGAACGGATCAGAACTTTCCATACTGACACAAATTATTTAGTAATGTCTTTATGTAAAAGAATCAATCACAATCAATCTCTAAAGATCAAATCTAAATTAATTGATCTTCATAACGTTTGTTTCCTTCCGAATCAGGTCCATAACTTTCCTTTCTTGTTTGGGCAGAAACTGTTTGGTAGCAGAGATTAGGAAGCTTCCTATGAGCGTAGTAATAGGAAGTATTCTTTTTCTTGATGATTCGTTTCCATGCATGATCTCTACTCCTAATGAAGCAGTTGGTAGTCTCGCTTCCAGGTTTTTTTTCGTCCCACCTACCATGGGTTTTTTGGTACCTCCTCCCACCTTTGCTGGTTTTTTCGTAGATTTTTTTTCGTCCCCTCCCCCCACTTCATCGGTTTATTTTCGCTTCATCCTCTCACACACTGAAAAAAACTGAACGGATCAGAACTTTCCATACTGACACAAATTATTTAGTAATGTCTTTATATAAAAGAATCAATCACAATCAATCTCTAAAGATCAAATCTAAATTAATTAATCTTCATAACGTTTGTTTCCTTCCGAATCAGGTCCATAACTTTCCTTCCTTGTTTGGGCAGAAACTGTTTGGTAGCAGAGATTAGGAAGCTTCCTATGAGCGTAGTAATAGGAAGTATTCTTTTTCTTGATGATTCGTTTCCATGCATGATGATAGTAAATTAGGCCAACATTCACCACTATTTATCAACGTCATCAATCGTGTCCATTCCTACCAGTTTTAAGGGAATCCACTCGCTACGTCTTTTTTAAGGGGATCCGCTCGCTACATCGTTGTGGTACGTTATTTTCACAAGCAATTCGCCTAAAAAAACACAGCGCCCTACCTCGACTTCCCTACCTGGCCGCCGCCGCCGCCCACCGATCTCGCCGCCTCCCGGCGATCCCCTCCTCCCTCCCGCAGCTCGAACGACCCACTATTTTGGCCACGAGTACCGCCTGCATCTTTGCCCATGCGTCGCCCCTCCTCTTCACCATAGCCACGAGCACCATCCGAGGCGGAGCCACGGCGCCTCCACAGATGCGGCGGAGACACCATATCCAGTGGAGACGGCGGTGTAAATCTTCTCCCACTCTGCTCCTTCCCCTGGTTACCGGCCTGCTCCACCTCCCCTCTGCTTCATGTGGATCTGCTCATGTGCAGCAGTAAACTTTATTTAGGTAGAACTATTCTTCTAGGCCTTTTTTTGTTACTTACAAATTAACTTTTTGAGCCAATGCTTACGACATGAAGTATTACCTAGAGTTCCTTAATCAATCTGCTTGTCCATCGTTTCATTTGGTTCAATTACTATCAGCAAGAACGCATTGTGAAACCGTTAGCTTATGAATGTGTGCTCTTCCTGCATGAAGTATGGGAGGGTTTTTTTCGTCTCACCTCCCATGGTTTTTTTTGGTACCTCCTCCCACCTTCGCTGGGTTTTTTCATAGATTTTTTTCGTTCCCTCCCCCCACTTCATCGGTTTATTTTCGCGTCACCCTCTCACACAACGAAAGAAACCTGAACAGATCAGAACTTTCCATACTGGCGCAAGTTATTTAGTAATATAGAATCAATCATGAACAATCTCTAAAGATCAAATCTAAATTAATTAACCTTACCTTAAATCGCTCAATCACATTAATTAGAAAACAAATAATTGATTTTCAGAAAAAATCGCTCAATCACATTAACCTTACCTTAACTCATGGATGGTAATCAATCTCCAAACAAAGAAAACAATACATCGAGGGAGCGGTAAATAAACTCCCTTTCTTATGACATGTATATGATCTTCCCTTCCCTCTCCGTTGTCGAGCGTTCTTGATTCTCGAGGCCCATGCTTGGGCTACGTCACTGGGTCGTGACGGTGCCGGAGGACGAGAATGGCGAGGCCGGGTGCCGCGGCACCGCGTTGGCCGCGGTCGGTGAAGGGGGCAAAGAAGGGCGGCTTCCCTGGCCCTGGGAGTTGGTGCGGTGGAAGCGGCACTTGAAGGACCCGACGTGGGTGGCCGGCGCGCAGACGCACTTGGAAGCGGGCCACATCCTCCGCGTATTCTTGGAGCTGTGGCTAGCCGATTTACATGAAATTAATTCCCTCAGTTGTGGTGGCAAATATGATACACATAATCCATATTATTATGCACTAGCGTGTGTGTGAAATAGATTGATTATGGTTCCGTACCCAATAATATGGATATGTGTGTGTGTGTGTTAGAGAGAGAGGGGGGGAGAGAGAGTGAGGAAAAGGAAGGCAGAGAGTGTGTGTGTGTGAGGATTTGATGGTAAAAAAGGTCGTCAATGTCACTTGATATGTATGAAAATATTAATATTGAACTCTTAAAGTTAATGTGACCCCGTTGCAACGTACGGGCGTTCTTCTAGTCACACGTAAATTTATGAGAGCTCCTGCATGACGCCTATGGGCATCAAACAAGTTACCGTTCGATGAAGGCCAGCGCAGATGTGCCGGCCCACTCTACACGTGACTTGGTTTTCTATTATTTTCTTTGTTTTTTGGTCGGTTTTTCACCCAAAAAACTGGTTGTTGTTTTTAGCAGCTAGATACTTTTAAAACCTATAAAAAGTAGGAAATTATATTCGTATAATATATATATATATATATATATATGTGTGTGTGTGTGTGTGTGTGTGTGTGTGTGTGTGTGTGTGTGTGTGTGTAATGCTTGGTGTGTGTTATAAAAATGTTCATCGTATAATTGAGAAAACATTTATCATATATTAAAAATGTTCAATGTATATAACAGAAAAATGTTAATCATATATTAAAATAATATTCATTGTATTTTAAATAAATGTTCACCATATTTTAGAAAAAATGTTCATAGTATATTACAAAACTGTAAAAAAAGGAATGGGAAACTTGAAAAAAAAGGAAAATCAAAATCTTAAAAGTAACAAATAAAGGGAAAAAATGAAAAAGAAAAACCGAAACCAAAAACCACAGACAAAAAAATCGGAAAAGGAAAACGAGCGGACGTGCCAAATGGACCGGCCATTAGCCTCTGGCTTCAGCAAAGTTGCGCGTCATATAGGATCGGGCGTCATATAGGTTCCACCGTAATTCGTTTGGTAGGACACATGGGAGGAGTTTTACCTAGGCTCGGACCCTTGTTAGACGAGTAACAACCCTACTTCTTCTTACATGGGCTTATATGATCGAGAGATTACTATGCATGAGCATGATGGCATGGTTAGCTGATAGGATGTCAACTCACAAGCTTCAAGGTGAACGATCAGAATAGGATGTGTAGATAGGACCTACTCATCTGCTGGAATTTTGTTTATTATGGGCCAGCTCAATAGCAGTTTTAGAAATTCCTAATAAATCCTAGAGGCCCACGCAGCCCATTTGTGCAAGGCAAGAGATGGAACTAAAGTTTAGTCCCACATTGCTAGTTTAGAGGGAGTTCGACCTCTTTATAAGGAAGGTTCTTTCCCCACATGTATCAGCATGAGAACAAGAGGGACATCCACGCGCGCTCCTCCTCTGTCGCCCGCCTCGGCACGACGCGCCGCGGGTTGCGGGAATGAGCCGAGCCGATGTCTAAATTTTTGCCACGCACGACGGGTATACGAAAGGTCACACAGAAGCTGAAACGTTTTTGCGATAGTGGAGTTTGAATGCGAACGGTGCAGCCATTCGGCTGCTGGCTGTTTGCTTCATCTTCGTCTCTTCGTTTCACCTTCCGTCGCTGCCCTCTCGCCTCCTTCTCTTGCGCCTATAAAAGAGAGGTCGCTCCTCTCAGAGTGATGCACCAGAACTTCTCCTTCCTCTCGCCACCGGTTCCAATCTCTGCGCTGCTGCTGTCTTCCTCATCCCGGCTTGCGGCCTGCACCGCGAGTCGGGACAGTAGGCCTCCGAAACCGCACCTTTTGAGTCCTGTACGGGAGAAGGGTGATAAGGTTTTTGGGGAGCGCTTCACGCGACTACTGGCTTCTTCATCACGGACGCCCCGGACTCCGACGGCTACTTCCCCGACGACAACTTCTTCCCCGACGTCCACGACCTCCTCGACGACATGGCTGGCGAGGACACCGACCCCAAGTCCAGCGCTTCTGCTGCTGCTGCCCCGTACGTGTTCGTCCCCTTTCTATTAGAGGTTCTGCTACAGTTCCTAGTTTTAGTATTTGCCCTAGATATGTTAGACTCTATTTCATATATGCAACTTGCTATACTGTCTGCTCAAGATATGTTTAGTTACGGTTCATATATGAAGATGTTGTTTACCTTCTCTTTGTCAAATCGCATGGCTTGTTTTATCACTGCTACACTAGTCATGCTTTATCTAGTATTTCTGTTAATAAAATCACTCGGTAAATTGCTCATATTTTCAACAATCCAAAAACCTTATTATAGGCAATTTACCCCAAGTAGTTTTGCTGCTTCCATGAGACCTCCTATGTTTGAGGGTATCCACTATAAGAGGTGGCGCGTGAGAGCAGTCTTATGGTTTCAAACCATGAGTTGCTATGACGCCACTCTTGGCGGACCTGAAGGAGAACTTGATGCTCAACAGGCACAAGCTTTTCAGAAAATGGACACTCTGTTTAAGGCTGCTCTCTTGAGTGTTCTTGGTGAGAACATAGTTTATGCTTATGCGTCAATTGACAATGGAAAAGATATGTGGGACGCACTCGAGGCCAAGTTTGGGGTCTCGGATGCCGGCACTGAGTTGTACATCATGGAGCAATTCTATGATTACAGGATGACTGAAGAGCGCTCCGTGGTTGAGCAGGCTCATGAGATACAATCATTTGCTAGAGAACTTGAGCACTTCAATTGCATGCTACCGTACAAGTTTGTTGCCGGGGGTATCATCACTAAGCTTCCTCCTTCATGGAGGAACTTTGCTACCTTACTGAAGCATAAGAGACAGGAGTTTTCCGTTCTGGATCTCATTGGTACTCTTGATGTGGAAGAAAAGGCGAGAGCAAAGGACACACGTGCTCGAGGTGTTGAGGGAGGATCTAGTGCCAATCTGGTATAGAAGAAAAACTTCCAGTCCCACAAGTTCAAGAACAAGGGCAAACTTGATGGTAAAGCAAAGTTTGATGGGAAGAACAAGGTTGTACAACACACGAACTTCAAGAAGAAGAGTGACAAGAAGAAAGGTGCTTGTCATGTGTGTGGAGATCCTGATCATTGGGCTCCTAGTTGTCCTAATCGCTATGACAAGCGTCATCCTGGGAAAGGCGGCAAGACCACTAATGTTGTCATTGGATACACTGACATGAAGGATGTTGGGTATGGTATATTTCCCACTATTCTTTCAGTATGTCATTCTCCTGATTGGTTGATTGACACGGGTGCTAATGTGCATGTATGCGGTGATATTTCCATGTTTTCGTCTTATCAGACCGCAGGGACTTCAACCGTGCTAATGAGCAACGGTTCAAGTGCTTCTGTTCATGGTGTTGGCACGGTCGATCTGAAGTTTACTTCGGGGAAGATCGTGCGGCTGAAGAACGTGCATTATGTCCCCTCCGTCAATAAAAATCTTGTTAGCGGATCTCTTCTATGTAGAGATGGCTATAAGCTTGTCTTTGAGTCGAATAAATTTGTAATATCCAAGTATGGAACCTTTGTTGGTAAAGGTTATGAGTCAGGAGGCCTGTTTCTTTTATCCTTATCAGATGTTTGTAATAAAGTTGTTAATCATATTTGCAACAATAGTGAATCAAATGTGTGGCATTCACGTCTTTGTCATGTTAACTTTGGTTGCATGTCGCGACTAGCAAAGTTGAACTTAATCCCTAGTTTCACCACTGTCAAGCGATCTAAGTGTCAAGTGTGTGTGCAAGCTAAGCAACCTCATAAGTCTCACGTGACTGCGAAGACGAGAAATCTTGCACCACTAGAACTTATACATTCAGATCTATGTGAAATGAATGGTGTTTTGACAAAAGGTGGAAAGAAATATTTCATGACATTAATTGATGACTCCACTAGATACTGCCATGTGTATCTTTTGAAATCTAAGGATGAGGCTTTGAACTTTTTCAAGATCTATAAAGCTAAAGTGGAAAACCAACTTGATCAAAAAATCAAGAGGCTTAGGTCCGACCGTGGTGGAGAGTATTTTTCCAATGATTTTGATGCTTTTTTGTGAGGAACATGGTATAATCCATGAGAGGACACCTCCCTACTCACCTTAGTCAAATGGGGTGGCCGAAAGAAAGAACCATACTCTAACTGATTTGGTTAACGCCATGTTAGACACATCGGGTCTCTCCAAGGCATGGTGGGGGCCGGGAGGCGATATTGACAGCATGTCATGTCCTAAATCGAGTCCCCACAAAGAACAAAGAGATAACTCCATTCGAGGAATGGGAGAAGAAAAGGTTAAAACTCTCTTATCTGCGAACATGGGGTTGTTTGGTGAAAGTCAATGTTCCAATTCCAAAGAAGCGGAAGCTTGGACCAAAGACTGTGGATTGTGTTTTCCTGGGATATGCTTTTCATAGCATTGGCTATAGATTCTTGGTTGTAAAATTTAAGGTACCTGACATGCATGTGGGTACGATCATGGAGTCGAATGATGCGACTTTCTTTGAAGATATCTTTTCCGTGAAGGATATGGCTACCTCATCTAATCAGGAGATGCCTAGTTCATCAAATCAGGAACCGGTTACAATAACCGAACCTGGCATTTCGATGGAACACTTTGAAAGTCCTGTGGAGGAGAACAATGAAGTTCCTACTAGGAGCAAGAGACAGAGGACAAAAAAGTCCTTTGGTGATGATTTTCTTGTGTATCTCATAGATGATACTCCCAGTTCTATTTCGGAGGCCTATGCATCGGAAGATGATGACTACTGGAAGGAAGAAGCGGTTCGTAGCGAGATGGATTCCATCTTGGCGAATGAAACTTGGAAGATAACTGGTCGTCCTTATGGGTGCAAACCTATAGGATGCAAATGGGTATTCAAGAAGAAGCTTAGGCCTGATGGTACTATCGAAAAGTACAAGGCTAGGCCCGTGGCTAAGGGTTATACCCAAAAGGAAGGTGAAGACTTCTTTGATACTTACTTACCTGTGGCTCGACTGACCACTATTCGAGTTCTACTTTCACTAGCTGCCTCACATGGTCTTATCGTTCATCAAATGGATGTTAAGACTGCTTTCCTAAATGGAGAGTTGGATGAGGAAATTTATATGGAACAACCAGATGGGTTTGTAATAGATGGTCAGGAAGGGAAAGTGTGCAAGTTGTTGAAGTCTTTGTATGGACTCAAGCAAGCACCCAAACAGTGGCATGAGAAGTTTGAAAGAACTTTAACAACTGTAGGCTTTGTTGTGAACGAAGCTGACAAATGTGTGTACTATTGCCATGGTGGGGGCGAGGGAGTTATGCTTTGCTTGTATGTTGATGACATACTAATTTTCGGAACAAATCTGAATGTTATTAAGGAGGTCAAGGATTTCCTATCTCGCTATTTTGAGATGAAGGATTTAGGAGTGGCTGATGTCATTCTGAACATCAAGTTGTTGAGAGATGATGATGGTGGGATTACATTGCTTCAATCTCACTATGTGGAAAAGATCTTGAGTCGCTTTGGCTATAGTGACTGCAAGCCCTCTCCAACACCATATGATGCTAGCGTGCTGCTTCGAAAGAATCGAAGAATTGCTAGAGATCAATTGAAGTATTCTCAGATTATTGGCTCGCTTATGTACTTAGCCAGTGCTACAAGACCTGACATCTCTTTTGCTGTTAGCAAACTGAGTCGGTTTGTCTCAAAACCAGGAGATGTGCATTGGAAAGCTCTAGAGAGAGTTTTGCGTTATTTGAAAGGCACTGCGAATTATGGAGTTCACTACACCGGGCACCCAAAGGTGCTTGAAGGGTATAGTGACTCAAACTGGATCTCAGATGATGATGAGATAAAGGCCACGAGTGGATATGTATTCACTCATGAAGGTGGCGCTATTTCTTGGAAGTCTTGCAAGCAGACCATCTTACCGAGGTCAACAATGGAAGCAGAACTCACAGCACTAGATACAGCTACGGTCGAAGCAGATTGGCTTCGTCGGCTCTTGAATGACTTGCCGATAGTTGAGAAACCTGTACCGGGTATCCTTATGAACTGTGACAATCAAACTGTGATCACTAAAGTGAGAAGATCAAAGGATAACATGAAGTCATCAAGACACGTTCAGAGAAGGTTAAAGTCTGTCAGAAAAATGAAAAACTCCGGAGTTATTGCATTGGATTATATCCAAACATCTAAAAATCTGGCAGATCCTTTTACTAAGGGTCTATCACATAATGTGATAGATAATGCATCGAGGGAGATGGGTATGAGACCCACAATATGAGTTGTTCACAATGGTAACCTATTCTTTGTGATCGGAGATCCCGTGAATTAGATGTGGAAGACAAGTTGTTGGTCAACTGGGAGGAGAGTATCCTTACTGTTAAAATACCACTCCATGAAGATGCATGACACAAGACCTTTCTCGAGTTGTTCCTTCAACTTGGCATTCTCCTCCACAAGATGCACATGCTCACAACATGGGTTAGTAGCATTTGCATTATCAATTAGGAACATGTGAGGAAATGTGGCCTTTTCCTTGGTTAGCTTAACTTGGAGTTGAGCATGAGACTCCTTGAGGGTGGCATGAGCACCTTTCAAGACCTTGTGGGCCTTGTCAAGTACATCATACTCCTCCGTGAGTCTAACATGATCAACCCCAAGTTTAGCCTTCTCGGAAGCTAGAACACGAGACACAACAAGAGCATGATCAAGATCTTTCTTTAGTTTAGCATGACCATCGTTGTGTGACTCCTCAAGAGCCAAAAAATGCCCACGCTCTTCCTCAAGAGCATTAGAGAGATCCGATATCTCATCGGCATAGTCACGACTATGACTGAGGGAGTTCCGGACTAGGGGGTGTCCAGATAGCCGAACTATCATCATCGGCCGGACTCCAAGACTATGAAGATACAAGATTGAAGACTTTGTCCCGTGTCCGGATGGGACTTCCCTTGGCGTGGAAGGCAAACTTGGTGATACGGATATGTAGATCTCCTACCATTGTAACCGACTCTGTGTAACCCTAGCCCTCTCCGGTGTCTATATAAACCGGATGGCTCTAGTCCGTAGGACGAACAACAATCATACCATAGGCTAGCTTCTAGGGTTTAGCCTCCTTGATCTCGTGGTAGATCTACTCTTGTAACACACATCATCAATATTAATCAAGCAGGACGTAGGGTTTTACCTCCATCAAGAGGGCCCGAACCTGGGTAAAACATCGTGTCCCTCGTCTCCTGTTACCATCCGCCTAGACGCACAGTTCGGGACCCCCTACCCGAGATCCGCCGGTTTTGACACCGACATTGGTGCTTTCATTGAGAGTTCCTCTGTGTCATCGCCAATAGGCTCGATGGCTTCTTTCAATGTCATCAACGACGCAGTCCAGGGTGAGACCTTCCTCCCCGGATAGATCTTTGCCTTCGGCGGCTTTGCACTGCGGGCCAATTCGCTTGGCCATCTAGAGCAGATCGAAAGCTACGCCCCTGGCCGTCAGGTCAGATTTGGAAGTTTGAACTTCACGACTGACATCCACGGGGACCTGATCCTCGAGGGATTCGAGCCGCAGCCGAGCGTGCCGCACTGTCATGACGGGCATGATTTAGCTCTGCAGCCGGACAGTACCTTGGAGGCCGCACACGAACCCGCTCCGATCTTCAATTCGGAGCCGGCTGCGCAGATCGAGGACGAATGGCTAGACATCGCCTCGGGGGCTGCAACCTCTACGGTGATAGAGCCGAACATTGATCTGGTCCCTCGCATAGCTCATGACTCCGAGGTGCCGGACTCCTTGCCGGACTCCGAACCTCCCGCGCCCTCACCAATTAAATCCGGTTGGGCGCCGATCATAGAGTTTACTGCCTCGGACATCTTTCAACACTCAACTTTCGGCGACATCTTGAGTTCGCTAAAGTGCCTCTCGTTATCAGGAGAGCCCTGGCCGGATTGCGGCCAGGACAGTTGGGATGCGGATTACGAAGAAATTCAAAGCCCACCCACCACCCAATTAATAGCCACTATCGACGATCTAACCGACATGCTAAACTATGACTCCGAAGACATCGACGGTATGGACGACGATGCCGGAGACGACCAAGAACCAGCGCCTACCGGGCACAGGAAAGCCACCCCAACTCACGACGTATATATGGTGGATGCACCAAAAGGAAGCGACAATGAGGAAAAACGGGACGTGGCAAAGGACAACTCCCCCAACAAACAACCAAAACGGCGACGCAAGCGCCGCCTGAAGACCAGCCTCGATAAAAACGGCACCCATACGGACCCGGCCTTAGAGCAGGGTGAAGCAGTGGACGACGCACATGCCACCAAGCAGCCATCTGAACATGATGAACTGGACAGGCAACTCATCCCTGGCAAAGATGATCTCACATCACTAGAGCATACGAATCTTCATAAAAGGCTCGTTGCCACGGCAAGAAGCTTGGAGAAGCAAAAGCAGAAGCTCAAAACAGCGGAGGACGCACTCATAATAAGATGGAGCAAAGTACTCAACAGCGCAGATAAACATGGTGCTAGTCACCAGACAAAGAGCTACCCGAAGCGAAAGCTGTTGCCCGAATTTGACGAGGAGGCCTTAGAGCCCCCGCAGTCAAAAAAGAAAGAAGCCGCCTGGCCGGATAGACGACCAGATGACAGGCCAAGAGCAACAAGGGGCGCCGCACTCAAACCGGCACACGACCAGCATAAAGATCCTCAAAAAAAGGACGACCCAGTCAGATCTATTTATGGGCCAAAAAAGAAGACTCTAGGAAGCAACTTAACCCGCAGAGCATTTGAAGACAACGGCACACCCAAATACAGGGGCGCCGCACACCCACTATGTTTCACTGACGAGGTACTGGATCATGGATTTCTAGCGGGATTCAAACCCGTAAACATAGAAGCATATGACGGAACGACAGACCCCGGAGTCTGGATTGAGGATTATATCCTACACATACATATGGCCAGAGGAAACGATCTCCATGCCATAAAATACCTACCCCTCAAGCTCAACGGGCCAGCTCGGCATTGGCTTAAAAGCCTCCCAGAAAATACCATTGGAAGTTGGGAAGAGCTTGAAGATGCGTTTCGAGCAAATTTTCAAGAGACTTATGTCCGCCCTCCGGATGCAGACGATTTAAGTCACATAACTCAACAGCCCGGAGAGTCAGCATGCAAATTCTGGAACAGGTTCCTCACTAAAAAGAACCAAATAGTCGACTGTCCGGATGTTGAAGCCTTAGCAGCCTTTAAACACAACGTCCGGGACGAATGGCTCGCCAGACACCTCGGCCAGGAAAAACCAAGAACAATGGCCACACGAAGAAGCCTTATGACCCGCTTTTGCGCGGGGGAAGACAGCTGGCTGGCTAGATGCAGCACCAGCGACCCGAGTACATCCGAAGTCAGAGATGGAAATGGGAAATCTCGACGCAGAAAGGATCAGCGCCGGAATAAGGAAAATGGCCCAAACAGTACGGCGGTCAACGCCGGATTCAAAAACTCACGGCCGAACAACAAAACGCTGTCCCTCAAGGACAACGGTGACGAGCTATCCAACCTAAACAAGATTCTAGACAGGCTATGTCAAATATACGGTACCTCCGGAAAGCCTGCAAACCATACCCACAGAGATTGTTGGGTCTTCAAGCAGTCCGGCCGACTTAATGCCGAACACAAGGGGCTCGATACACCAAGCGAAAGTGACGAACCCCGAAAGCAGCACTCTGGAAAACAGAAGACTTTCCCACTAGAAGTCAAAACAGTAAACTCACTTCATGTGATAACACGACAACACAGCGCGGCTCCTGTCATATCAGGACACTGTCCGCAGAATGGGGATAGACCCTACCAACATTCGCCATAACAGCACTCCCTTTAAAGGAGCGACGCCAGGCCTTTAAGACAATTATACGGGCTCTGTACCACTAGAGGTTGTGTTTGGTTCATCCGACAAACCGCCGTCGCGAAAGGCTCACTCTTCATTGCTCCCCATTATACAGTGGCCATCAAGCACTACTGGGACACAAAGCTTTCGCCCGCTTTAACGCCATACCACACTACACGTCTCCTATACCTACAATGCCCGGTCCACAAGGCATAATCTCATTAAAGAGTAAATACGAGTGTTCCTCGACCACGGAGAGCGTGGGGCTCCTAAACACAGGTCCTTCAGACCCCGGACACGGTTAGGCGAGTCCGGCAAGGGGCTTCCCAGCCGCATACCCTCTTTATAAGGGGCCGCGCGTTTCAGCAATGAGAGCCAATAAAGCTCAACATTCTTTGTCTACCAAAGCATACTTTATTTTAACACAACTTTTGCACGATATTTCTTAGAAACTAAGTCCTTCTCTTTTACAGATGAAGCACGTGCTACACCCGTCCAGGACACAGCACAACGGAGACACAGGTGCAGACGTGCAGCAGGGACCCGTTGCAAGGATTCTTTTCAGATTAAGACCCTGCGTAAACCTTTCTTACTGTCTCTTGTTGATACACATCCCCCGGTTTCCTACCATAGCCGAGGAGGAGGCTGGCGTTTTGGCATCGGCCGCGTCAGAAGTTCCCGTCTGTACCTGGACACTAGGGGCTTAGGGCATTGTTCTTCCCGTTATCATAAAGACCGAACACCTTAGGGAGTGTTCGGTGTTTCGAGTTAGGCCTTATATGCATCAGCTCTAAATCATGTCTTTGGTCAAATGTTGGGTTTGCCCGGCTCCTGTGTTTTGCTGCCTTACATTCCGTATCATCGGCTAACGCGGCACCAGGAGAACTACTGCGATTGTGCCCCGGTTTGGCCAGGCGAGCACCTCAGTAGAGAAAGCCGAAAACTGACTGTCATGATATAGCGAGAGACTGGTCAACCACTCGATCAACCATTGGAATGTTTAGAATTCCTCCGCTTTGACGAAGGGCCGCTTCCCGGTCAGGCACATACGCACCCCGAGTTCGGAGATGAGCGGTGCCGCCAGGGGCTATATAGTAGCCCCACATTCGAGCTCCTATGGCTAAGTGAAAGTGATAAAGCATTATAGTCCGGTTGCCTAGTTTGCTATGCTATCACCTCCTTAAAAGGACCAAGACGTTGGATTAAGTGTGAAAAAGCATTTTTCTTTTTGCAAACACCCCCGCACCATGTGCGTGGGGGCTGAAGCCAAAGACTGCCATCTTTTAGATTATACATAAACATACGGCCGCACAGGAGATAGTTAATACTTGAACGCACAAGTATAAAAAGCTATTGTATTATAAACATGATCTCAGAAATCATACATGTCATTCAAACATAACATTTTTGAGCACTGCGACTCTATTAAACGAGCGCCCTGCAGGACTTCCTCAAAATAGTTCTTGGTGGGGAACCGGCTTCTATCCGAACCCCGGGATGCAACAGCGGTGGCATCCATCTTAGCCCAGTATGTCTTACCATGGGCAAGAGCCATCCGCGCACCTTCTATACACGTCGACCGCTTCATCGCCCCAATACGCGGCACCGCCCCAAGGAATTGCTGCAACAAGCCAAAATAACTCTTTGGCTTGGGCCTTCCCGGCCACAGATGAGCGACCACATCTGTCATCGCAAGTCTGGACAATCTATTTAGCTCGGCCTACTCAACCAGCCGATCACTCAGCGGAAGTTGGCGCTCCGAACTATGGAATTGAGACCAGAAAAGCTCTTCCATTTCGTGATCCTTCTGGCCTCGGAAGTGCACGAGTGCGTCCGCCGCACTCGCTGCCAAGTCCAGATAAGGATCCTCCGCACCATACAATCGACCCAGCTGAGCATACTTTGAATCCGTGAACTTCCTGCGCAGCATAAAAGGCTTTCCAGCCACAATGTCTCGAACCTGACGCAGTTCCTCCTTCATAGCCCGCATCGCACTACGGGCATCCTTGGCTTCGGCGTCGGCCTTCTTCAGGTCCTCTTGCTCCGCTCGGTGTTCTCTTTCAAGAAGCTCCTGGCAGTCGGTAGCAACTTTTAAATTCGCGGCCATTCCGGCCATCTCCTCCCTGCTTTGGCAGTGAGCAACCTTCTCGGCTTCTAGCTCTTCCGCTGCCTTCGAGGCAGCCGCCTCGCTTTTTCTGGCTTGCTCCTTGGCCCGAGCAAGTTCTGCTCAAAGGCCTTCCATAGCAGCAGCACCATCTACATCAAGCATACAAATTGTAAGGCATGGGCGTCAGCTCCCTTACTAGGCGATCGCGGAGCAACCACGTACCTTGTGACTCATCAAGTCGTTTATTGACCAGCGAGATGTCCGCATCCGCAACGTCGAGTTGCCTTCTCAGCTCGGCAAATCCATCAGTCCGGCTGGCCTCTGGACGATCCGCCACCTGCATAGGAAAGGCGACATTCTATAACTGAGATTATGATCCTTGGCACGCTCTCGCTTTCGACAGCATACCAAGTCTCAGGGGCTACTATCTATACAGGGCGCACTTCATGTGCAAAACTGTCAAAAGGTATGTCATTTTTTGCATACCTCAAAGCCCATAAGCAAGCTTCCGACAGCCTCATACAACCCGCTCTCGGCGGATGATATCCTTTCAATAACCGTACTCATTAATGTACGGTGATCTTCCGAGATGGACGCCCTCTTAAGTAAATCCTGCAGCTCCACCGGCCGTATTCCAATGGGCGCCGAACTCTCAGGCCCCGCCGGACTCGGGGAGACCCTCCGCGACGACACCTCGGGGTCGTCCGCCCCGCACGATGGGGCGGCAGATGGAGGCGTTTCACTCTCCATCATCTCCGGAGGAAGGTCTCCCGAAGATGAGATGTGCTGAGACGGGCTGAGATCCGAACTACAAGATGAAAACTTCGGTTACCCTTAAAAATTAAGCAGGGGTATCCACTATTACAAAATTCCTCCTTTTCTACTTACGGCTCGCTGGAGGGCTGATTCCTCCAAGGAGACAGTGCGGCCGGGACTCTTCCCGGCACAGGACCTTCCGGTACAGATTTCTTTCCCCGCTTCGAGGCCTTGGCCTCCGGGTCTTCAGAAGCTGTCCTCTTCTCCTCCTGGAAGGAGGGACTCTTGATTCCTCCCTTACTGAAAGCCTCCTTGGCAGAGGTGGTAGTTTCCCCGTGCCCCCATTCGCTCTCCTCCGAGGGTGCAACCTCCAACATTTTAATTAGCACGGGATCCTGCGTGGTCTCAGGGAGGGGGGCCGCACACCGTATCAGTTTTGCTAGCGCTATCCACTCATGTCCAAGGGATAGCTGGTTAAAAGGCAAACCCACGATAAATAAGTGGACAGTGTGTCCGGACACAGGGCTACTTACTTGAGTCTCCGGGCGATTGCAGCTTAGGCCAGCGTCCTCGGTCAAGACCGGACGCGTCTCTTGCGATTCGAAGAACAGTTTGTACATCTCCGTGGGTGTCAAACCCATGAAGTGTTGAAGAGCTCGTGGCCCCTCCGGGTTAAATTCCCACAGGTAGAGGGGGCGACGTTTGCAGGGCAGTAGGCGCCGGATCAGCATAACCTGTACTACGGCGACCAGATTGATCTCCCTTTCTTGGAGGCCTCGAATCCGGTCCTGCAAAAGGGGCACGTCTTTAGGCGGCCCCCAGTCATGCCCCTTGTTGACCCATGACGTCAACTGTTGTGGAGGGCCCGAGCGGAAGACGGGCGGCGGCCTCTGCCTGCTGCCCTGGGAGCGGTGATATAGGTGATATAGAACCACTCCTGTTGCCACATGCCGAGCTCCTCTTGAAAAGAGCCCTCGGGCCATGGAGCATCGGCCCTCTTGCTTATAATTGCCCCTCCGCACTCTGCCTGACGCCCCTCGATCATCTTCGGCTCCACATTGAAGGTTTTGAGCCACAAGCCAAAGTGAGGGGTAGTGCGGAGGAAGGCCTCGCAAACGACAATGAACGATGAGATGTGGAGGATGGACTCCGGAGCCAAGTCATGGAATTCCAGCCCATAGTAAAACATGAGCCCCCTCACGAAGGGGCCCATTGGGAAGCCTAAGCCCCTACGGAGGTGAGACACGAACACAACGCTCTCGCCGGGCTCGGGAGTAGGAATAACTTGCCCTCGGGCAGGCAACCTATGCGAAATCTCATAGGTCAAGTACCTGGCATCTCTCAGCTTTAACACATCTTCTTCCGTGACGGAGGAGGGCATCCACCGGCCCCGTGGGTCAGAGCCGGACATTGTCAAAGATCGAAGGTACTCGAATCTGGAGCCCTGGGTGTTGGAACTCGGGGGCGAGGGGCGGATTTGATTGAGGATTGAAGAAAAAGAACTGGCCTTGGTCTCATTATAAAGAGGAAGAATACCGAGAGCCGTCCCCGTGACCGTTTGGAACCCGCTGAAGGAAATATGCCCTAGAGGCAATAATAAAGTTATTATTTATTTCCTTATTTCATGATAAATGTTTATTATTCATGCTAGAATTGTATTAACCGGAAACATGATACATATGTGAATACATAGACAAACATATAGTCACTAGTATGCATCTACTTGACTAGCTCATTAATCAAAGATGGTTATGTTTCCTAACCATAGACATGTGTTGTCATTTGATTAATGGGATCACATCATTAGGAGAATGATGTGATTGACATGACCCATTCCGTTAGCCTAGCACTTGATCGTTTAGTATGTTGCTATTGCTTTCTTCATGACTTATACATGTTCCTGTAACTATGAGATTATGCAACTCCTGTTTACCGGAGGAACACTTTGGGTGCTACCAAACGTCACAACGTAACTGGGTTATTATAAAGGAGTACTACAGGTGTCTCCAAAGGTACATGTTGGGTTGGCGTATTTCGAGATTAGGTTTTGTCACTCCGATTGTCGGAGAGGTATCTCTGGGCCCTCTCGGTAATGCATATCACTATAAGCCTTGCAAGCAATGTGACTAATGAGTTAGTTGCGGGATGATTCATTATGTAACGAGAAAAGAGACTTGCCGGTAATGAGATTGAACTAGGTATTGGATACCGACGATCGAATCTCGGGCAAGTAACATATCGATGACAAAGGGAACAACATATGTTGTTATGCGGTTTGACCGATAAAGATCTTCGTAGAATATGTAGGAGCCAATATGAGCATCCAGGTTCCGCTATTGGTTATTGACCAAGAATAGTTCTAGGTCATGTCTACATAGTTCTCGAACCCGTAGGGTCCGCACGCTTAAGGTTTCGATGACAGTTATATTATGAGTTTATGAGTTTTGATGTACCGAAGGAGTTCGGAGTCCCGGATGATATCGGGGACATGACGAGGAGTCTCGAAATGGTCGAGACATAAAGATCGATATATTGGACGACTATATTCGGACTTCGGAAAGGTTCCGAATGATTCAGGTATTTTTCGGAGTACCGGAGAGTTACGGGAATTCGCCGGGGAGTATATGGGCCTTATTGGGCCATACGGGAATAGAGGAGAGAGGCCGAAAGGAAGGAGGCGCGCAGCCCCCATCTGGTCCGAATTGGACAAGGGGTGCGGCCCCCTTTTCCTTCCTCCTCTCCCCCTCTTTCCCCCTTCTCCTACTCCAACAAGGAAGGAGGGAGTCCTACTCCCGGTGGGAGTAGGACTCCCCTTGGCGCGCCCCTCCTAGGCCGGCCGCCCCCTCCCCCCTTGCTCCTTTATATACAGGGGCAGGGGGGCACCTCTAGGGACAACACAAGTTGATCTTCAAGATCGTTCCTTAGCCGTGTGCGGTGCCCCCCTCCACCATATTCCACCTCAGTCATATCGTCGCGGAGTTTAGGCGAAGCCCTGCGCCGGTAGAGCATCATCATCGTCACCACGCCGTCGTGCTGACGGAACTCATCCCCGACACTTTGCTGGATCGGAGTCCGGGGATCGTCATCGAGCTGAACGTGTGCTGAACTCGGAGGTGCCGTACGTTCGGTACTTGGATCGGTCGGATCATGAAGACGTACGACTACATCAACCGCGTTGTCATAACGCTTCCGCTTACGGTCAACGAGGGTACGTGGACAACACTCTCCCCTCTCGTTTCTATGCCATCACCATGATCTTGCATGTGCGTAGGAATTTTTTTGAAATTACTACGTTCCCCAACAGTGGTATCAGAGCCAAGTTTTATGCGTTGATGTTATATGCACGAGTAGAACACAAGTGAGTTGTGGGCGATACAAGTCATACTGCTTACCAGCATGTCATACTTTGGTTCGGTGGTATTGTTGGATGAAGTGGCCCGGACCGACATTACGCGTACGCTTACGCGAGACTGGTTTTACCGCCGTGCTTTGCACACAGGTGACTAGCGGGTGTCAGTTTCTCCAACTTTAGTTGAACCGAGTGTGGCTACGCCCGGTCCTTGCGAAGGTTAAAACAGCACTAACTTGACGAACTATCGTTGTGGTTTTGATGCGTAGGTAAGAACGGTTCTTGCTCAGCCCTTAGCAGCCACGTAAAATTTGCAACGAGAAAGTAGAGGACGTCTAACTTGTTTTTGCAGGGCATGTTGTGATGTGATATGGTCAAGACATGATGAGATATAAGTTGTTGTATGAGATGATCATGTTTTGTTGAAGTTATCGGCAACTGGCAGAAGCCCTATGGTTGTCTCTTTGTTGCATAAGATGCAAGTGCCAAATAATTGCTTTACTTTATCACTATGCGATAGCAATAGTTGCAAGAGCAATAGTTGGCGAGACGACCATGTGACGACACATTGATATAGATCAAGATGATGAAGATCATGGTGTCGTGCCGGTGACGATAGAGATCATGACAGTACTTTGGAGATGGAAATCAAAGGCGCAAGATGATCATGGCCATATCATGTCACATATTTTGATTGCATATGATATTTATCTGTTATACATCTTATTCTGTTTTGTTTGACGGTAGCATTATAAGATGATCTCTCACTAATTATCAAGAAGTGTTCTCCCTGAGTATGCACCGTTGCCAAAGTTCGTCGTGCCCAGACACCACGTGATGATCGGGTGTGATAAGCTCTACGTCCATCTACAAAGGGTGCAAGCCAGTTTTGCACACGCGGAATACTCAGGTTAAACTTGATGAGCCTAGCATATGCAGATATGGCCTCGGAACACGGAGACCGAAAGGTCGAGCGTGAATCATATAGTAGATATGATCAACATAGTGATGTTCACCATTGAAAACTACTCCATCTCACATGATGATCGGTTATGGTTTAGTTAATTTGGATCACGTGATCACTTAGAGGATTAGAGGGATGTCTTTCTAAGTAGGAGTTCTTAAGTAATATGATTAATTGAACTTAAATTTATCATGAACTTAGTCCTGGTAGTATTTTGCAAATTATGTTGTAGATCAATAGCTTGCGTTGTTGCTTTCATATGTTTATTTTGATATGTTCCTAGAGAAAATTGTGTTGAAAAATGTTAGTAGCAATGATGCGGATTGGATCCGTGATCTGAGGTTTATCCTCATTGCTGCGCAGAAGAATTATGTCCTTGATGCACCGCTAGGTGACAAACCTATTGCAGGAGCAGATGCAAACGTTATGAACGTTTGGCTAGCTCAATATGAAGACTACTTGATAGTTTAGTGCACCATGCTTAACGGCTTAGAATCAGGACTTCAAAGACGTTTTGAACGTCATGGACCATATGAGATGTTCCAGGAATTGAAGTTAATATTTCAAGCAAATACCCGAGTTGAGAGATATGAAGTCTCCAACAAGTTCTATTGCCAAAAGATGGAGGAGAATTGCTCAACTAGTGAGCATGTGCTCAGATTGTCTGGGTACTTCAATCACTTGAATCAAGTGGGAGTTAATCTTCCAGATAAGATAGTGATTGACAGAATTCTCTAGTCACCATCACTAAGTTACTAGAACTTCGTGATGAACTATAGTATGCAAGGGATGACGAAAACAATTCCCGAGCTCTTCGTGATGCTGAAATCGATGAAGGTAGAAATCAAGAAAGAGCATCAAGTGTTGATGATTGACAAGACCACTAGTTTCAAGAAAAGGGCAAAGGGAAAGAAAGGGAAGTTCAAGCAGAATGGCAAGCAAGTTGTCTCTCCCACGAAGAAGCCCAAAGCTGGACCAAAGCCTGAAACCGAGTGCTTACACTGCAAAGGAAATGGTCAGTGGAAGCGGAAATGCCTTGAATATTTGGTGGATAAGAAGGATGGCAAAGTGAACAAGGGTATATTTGATATACATGTTATTGATGTGTACTTTACTAGTGTTTATAGTAGCCCCTGAGTATTTGATACTTGTTTGGTTGCTAAGGTTAGTAACTCAAAACAGGAGTACAGAATAAACAAAGACTAGTTGAAGGGGAAGTGACGATGAGTGTTGGAAGTAGTTCCAAGATTGATATGATCATCATCGCACACTCCCTAAACTTTCGGGATAAGTGTTAAACCTAAATAAATGTTATTTAGCATTTGAGTTGAGCATGAATATGATTTGATCATGTTTATTGCAATATGGTTATTCATTTAAAGTCAGGGAATAATTGTTGTTCTGTTTACATGAATAAAACCTTTGATGGTCATACACCCAATGAAAATAGTTTGTTGGATCTCGATCGTAGTGATACACATATTCATAATATTGAAACCAAAAGATGCAAAGTTAACAATGATATGCAACTTATTTGTGGCACTGCAGTTTAGGTCATATTGGTATAAAGCGCATGAAGAAACTCCATGCTGATGGGATTTTGGAATCACTTGATTATGAATCACTTGATGCTTGCGAACCATGCCTTATGGGCAAGATGACTAAAAACTCCGTTCTCCGGAACAATGGAACAAGCTACTGACTTATTGGAAATAATACATACCGATGTATGCGATCCAATGAGTGTTGATGCTCGTGGCAAGTATCGTTATTTTCTGACCTTCACAAGATGATTTGAGCAGATATGGGTATATCTACTTGATGAAACATAAGTCTGAAATAGTTGAAAGGTTCAAAGAATTTCAGAGTGAAGTGGAAAATTCATCATAACAAGAAAATAAAGTTTCTGTGATCTGATCACGGAGACGAATATTTGAGTTACGAGTTTGGTCTTCAATTAAAACAATGTGGAATAGTTTCACAGCTCACGCCACCTAGAACACCACAACGTTATGGTGTGTCCGAACATCGTAACCGCACTTTATTGGATATGGTGCGATCTATGATGTCTCTTACTGATTTACCATTATCATTTTGGGGTTATGCATTAGAGACAGCTGCATTCACGTTAAAAGGGCACCATCTAAATCCGTTGAGATGACATCGTATGAACTATGGTTTAGCAGTAAACCTAAGCTGTCATTTCTTAAAGTTTGGAGTTGCAATGCTTATATGAAAAAGTTTCAACCTGATAAGCTCGAACCCAAATCAGAGAAGCGCGTCTTCATAGAATACCCAAAGGAAATTGTTGGGTACTCCTTCTATCACAAATCCAAAGGCAAAACATTCGTTGCTAAGAATGGATCCTTTCTAGAGAAGGAGTTTCTCTCGAAAGAAGTGAGTGGGAGGAAAGTAGAACTTGATGAGGTAATTGTACCTGCTCCCTTATTTGAAAGTAGTTCATCATAGAAATCTGTTCCTGTGACTACTACACCAATTAGTGAGGAAGTTAATAATGATGATCATGAAACTTCAGATTAAGTTACTACAGAACCTCGTAGGTCTTACAGAGTAAGATCTGCACCAGAGTGGTACGGTAATCCTGTTCTGGAAGTTATGTTACTAGACCATGACGAACCTACGAACTATGAAGAAGCGATGGTGAGCCCAGATTCCGCAAAATGGCTTGAGGCCATGAGATCTAAGATAAGATCCATGTATGAAAACAAAGTATGGACTTTGATTGACTTGCCCAATGATCGGCGAGACATTGAGATTAAATGGATCTTCAAGAGGAAGACGGACGCTGATAGTGTTACTATCTACAAAGCTAGAATTGTCACAAAAGGTTTTCGACAAGTTCAAGGTGTTGACTACGATGAGAGTTTTTCACTCGTATCTATGCTTAAGTCTGTCTGAATCATGTTAGCAATTGCCGCATTTTATGAAATCTGGCAAATGGATAAACAAAATTGCATTCCTTAATGGTTTTCTTAAAGAAGAGTTGTATATGATGCAACCAGAAGGTTTTGTCAATCCGAAAGGTGCTAACAAATTGTGCAAGCTCCAGCGATCCATCTATGGACTGGTGCAAGCATCTCGGAGTTGGAATATATGCTTTGATGAGTTGATCAAAGCATATGGTTTTATACAGACTTTTGAAGAAGCCTGTATTTACAAGAAAGTGAGTGGGAGCTCTGTAGCATTTCTAATATTATATGTGGATGACATATTGTTAATTGGAAATGATATGGAAATTCTGGATAGCATGAAAGGATACTTGAATAAGAGTTTTTCAAAGCAAGACCTCAGTGAAGCTGCTTACACATTGAGCATCAAGATCTATATAGATAGATCAAGACGCTTGATAAGATTTTTCAATGAGTACATACCTTGATAAATTTTTGAAATAGTTCAAAATGGAACAGTCAAAGAAGGAGTTCTTGCCTGTGTTACAAGGTGTGAAGTTGAGTAAGACTCAAGACCCGACCATTGCAGAAAATAGAAAGAGAATGAAAAGTCATTCCCTATGCCTCAGTCATAGGTTCTATAAAGTATGCTATGCTGTGAACCAAACATGTTGTATACCTTGCTCTGTGTTTGGCAAAGGAATACAATTTTGATCTAATAAGTAGATCACTGGACATGGGTCAAGAATATCCTTAGTGAGGACTAAGGAGATGTTTCTCGATTATGGAGGTGATAAAAGAGCCCGTCGTTAAAGTTACAACGATGCAAGCTTTTACACCAATCCAAATGACTCTAAGTCTCAATCTGGATACATATTGAAAGTGGGAGCAATTAGCTAGAGTAGCTCCGTGCAGAGCATTGTGGACATAGAATATTTGCGAAATACATACGGCTCTCAATATGACAGACCCGTTGACTAAGCTTCTCTCATGAGCAAAACATGATCATACCTTAGTACTCTTTTGGGTGTTAATCACATAGCGATGTGAACTAGATTATTGACTCTAGTAAACCCTTTGGGTGTTGATCACATGATGATGTGAACTATGGGTATTAATCACATGCAGATGTGAATATTTGTGTTAAATCACATAGCGATGTGAACTAGATTATTGACTCTAGTGCAAGTGGGAGACTGAAGGAAATATGCCCTAGAGGCAATAATAAAGTTATTATTTATTTCCTTATTTCATGATAAATGTTTATTATTCATGCTAGAATTGTATTAACCAGAAACATGATACATATGTGAATACATAGACAAACATATAGTCACTAGTATGCCTCTACTTGACTAGCTCATTAATCAAAGATGGTTATGTTTCATAACCATAGACATGTGTTGTCATTTGATTAATGGGATCACATAATTAGGAGAATGATGTGATTGACATGACCCATTCTGTTAGCCTAGCACTTGATCGTTTAGTATGTTGCTATTGCTTTCTTCATGACTTATACATGTTCCTGTAACTATGAGATTATGCAACTCCCGTTTACCGAGGAACACTTTGGGTGCTACCAAACGTCACAATGTAACTGGGTGATTATAAAGGAGTACTACAGGTGTCTCCAAAGGTACATGTTGGGTTGGCATATTTCGAGATTATGTTTTGTCACTCTGATTGTCGGAGAGGTATCTCTGGGCCCTCTCGGTAATGCACATCACTATAAGCCTTGCAAGCAATGTGACTAATGAGTTAGTTGCGGGATGATGCATTATGTAACGAGAAAAGAGACTTGCCGGTAACGAGATTGAATTAGGTATTGGATACCGACGATCGAATCTCGGGCAAGT
Organism: Triticum dicoccoides; assembly: GCF_002162155.2. Taxonomy (NCBI): domain Eukaryota; kingdom Viridiplantae; phylum Streptophyta; class Magnoliopsida; order Poales; family Poaceae; genus Triticum; species Triticum dicoccoides. The sequence continues at coordinate 67,379,322 of NC_041387.1, read as the reverse complement.
AACATACCGATGACAAAGGGAACAACGTATGTTGTTATGCGGTTTGACCAATAAAGATCTTCGTAGAATATGTAGGAGCCAATATGAGCATCCAGGTTCCGCTATTGGTTATTGACCAAGAATAGTTCTAGGTCATGTCTACATAGTTCTCGAACCCGTAGGGTCCGCACGCTTAAGGTTTCGATGACAGTTATATTATGAGTTTTGATGTACCGAAGGAGTTCGGAGTCCTGAATGAGATCGGGGACATGACGAGGAGTCTCGAAATGGTTGAGACATAAAGATCGATATATTGGATGACTATATTCGGACTTCGGAAAGGTTCCGAGTGATTCGGGTATTTTTCGGAGTACCGAAGAGTTACGGGAATTCACCGGGGAGTATATGGGCCTTATTGGGCCATACAGGAATAGATGAGAGAGGCCGAAAGGAAGGAGGCGCGCAGCCCCCCTCTGGTCCGAATTAGACAAGGGGTGCGGCCCCCTTTTCCTTCCTCCTCTCCCCCTCTTTCCCCCTTCTCCTACTCCAACAAGGAAGGAGGGAGTCCTACTCCCGGTGGGAGTAGGACTCCCCTTGGCGCGCCCCTCCTAGGCCGGCCGCCCCCTCCCCCTTGCTCCTTTATATACGGGGGCAGGGGGCACCTCTAGGGACAACACAAGTTGATCTTCAAGATCGTTCCTTAGCCGTGTGCGGTGCCCCCCTCCACCATATTCCACCTTGGTCATATCGTTGCGGAGTTTAGGCGAAGACCTGCACCGGTAGAGCATCATCATCGTCACCACGCCGTCGTGCTGACGGAACTCATCCCCGACACTTTGCTGGATCGGAGTCCGGGGATTGTCATCGAGCTGAACGTGTGCTGAACTCGGAGGTGCCGTACGTTCGGTACTTGGATCGGTCGGATCGTGAAGACGTATGACTACATCAACCGCGTTGTCATAACGCTTCCGCTTACGGTCTACGAGGGTACGTGGACAACACTCTCCCCTCTCATTGCTATGCCATCACCATGATCTTGCATGTGCGTAGGAAATTTTTTGAAATTACTACGTTCCCCAACACCCGCCTTCGATGGAGGGGGCGTGGCAACGGGCGCGGTTGGGTTACCCACGTCCGTATTGATGGGAATCCTAGAATAAGGGGAACACGATCTCTGCTTCGACAAGACGTGCCAAGGAAACCGCTTCGCTAAACACGCTGAGGTGATATAATAAAAACAATTTAAGTAAATGCTTGGTTGTGGTGTGACGTCACGCCATCAAATACGTCAGCAGATTGAACTTGTGTAAATATTATTCTCTCTAGGTGGTATGTGGAAATTATTTTGCAGAGCCGGACACTATCCTGGTGTTCACAATCTTCTATGAATTATTCGGAGGGAGAACCCGCCTTGCAATGCCGAAGACAACATGCGCGCCGGACTCGTCGTCATTGAAGCCTGGTTCAGGGGCTACTGAGGGAGTTCCGGACTAGGGGGTGTCCGGATAGCCGAACTATCATCGTTGGCCGGACTCCAAGACTATGAAGATACAAGATTGAAGACTTCGTCCCGTGTCCGGATGGGACTTTCCTTGGCATGGAAGGCAAGCTTGGCGATACAGATATGTAGATCTCCTACCATTGTAACCGACTCTGTGTAACCCTAGCCCTCTCCGGTGTCTATATAAACCGGATGGCTCTAGTCCGTAGGACGAACAACAATCATACCATAGGCTAGCTTCTAGGGTTTAGCCTCCTTGATCTCGTGGTAGATCTACTCTTGTAACACACATCATCAATATTAATCAAGCAGGACGTAGGGTTTTACCTCCATCAAGAGGGCCTGAACCTGGGTAAAACATCGTGTCCCTCGTCTCCTGTTACCATCCGCCTAGACGCACAGTTCGGGACCCCCTACCCGAGATCCGCCGGTTTTGACACCGACAATGACTTTCCATCTTAGAAATGGTTTCTTCGTGAGCCTCGATCATGTCATTGGCTTCACCAAGTTGTTCCAAGAGAGCAACAAAGTGCTTCTTGGATTTGCCTTTGAGCTTACTCATGATGGACTCAAATTCATTGATCTCCTCATTAGACCCCTTACCATTATCAAAGTCATCCGTTGAAGGAGGGTTAGGAATAATGGTGGTTTTGATGTTGGGGGTTACCTTGTTGGTGGCCTTAGCCATGAGGCACTTGGCGGTGATGTTCTCGTTAGGTGCATCAAAGAGAGACACCCGGGGAGTTGTGACAATGGCGACGGATTCCATGGCCATTGTTTCACCATCGTCATCCTCACGGTATTCTTCTTGAACCACCAACCCGCAAGAAGGAGTTTTCTTGGTGAAGTTGTTCTTGTTGGGGAAGGACTTGGCTTTGCCTTTTCGGATGAACTTGCCACCATTGTCTTCCCGCTTCTCGCAGGGACAATCCGCAACGAAATGGCTAACATTGCCACAGTTGAAACAAGTTCTAACTCGTTGCTTCCCCTTGAGGCCACTTGAGTTGTTCTTGTTGAAGTTAGGTCTTGTATTCTTCTTACTCCAAAACTGTCTTGAGGCAAGAGCCATGTGCTCATGATAATCATACTTCATGTCCTCGGGGTTGCTCTCCTCATCTTCCTCTTCTTCTTCTTCTTCCACACTAACCTTGGCCTTCAAGGCAAGATTGGGCTTCTTTGCCCTTTGAGAACGGAGCACCGCATTGTCGGCGGTCTTGTCCAAGATGCTCATTGCAACAAACTCATCCAACACTTCACCAGAGGTTATGGAGTGGAAGTCCGGTCTTTGGCGAATGATGGAGGACATGGCCTTGTTGTAGGGCATCATGGCCTTGAGAAACTTGCGCTTGATCCAGTTCTCATCCGTGTCCTTGCTCCCATGATCTTGGAGTGCGGCCGCAAGTTTGGTCACTCTTCGAAAGAGCTCACGAGGTTCTTCATCCTCTTTCATTGCAAACTCATCGGCTTCATCTTGCACCACTTCATAGTTGGAGCGTTGAATGCTAGCACTTCCTCGATAGAGAGACTCAACACATTTCCATGCTTCTTTAGCCATGACATGAGGTCGAAGATGAGGGAGATCTTCGGGAAGGATTGCATCTTGGATGATGAAGAGAGCACTCTCATTGAATTGATTGTCCACTTCTTCTCGAGGGGTGAAGTTGCTTGGATCATGAGGATAGAAACCTTCTTCAATAATTCTCCAAAGGTTAGTGTTCACATGTTTTAAGTGACGCTTAAAGCGATAAACCCAAGAGTCAAAATATTCATTTTTCACATATTTAGGAGGAGGACCGGCATGATTCAAATGAGTAGAGGGGATCGGTCCTCTATACACTGGGAGTTCCACATTGGCAAAGACGCCGGTGCCATTTCTACCACTAGTAGACGGACTCTTTTCACTGTTAGCTTCCCCCTTGTCGGAGGTAGCATCCGTCACCTTGTTAGTGGGATCACCCACTTTCATGGGCGAGGTTGATAGTTTAAGTCCGTCTAGGAAATCAGAAAACATGCTTTAAACCTCGGCCGTCATGGAGGTTTTCAATGTGTCTAAAGCCACATCGAACTCCTCACGAGAGACCGAGTCTCCCCCTTCGGCCGTGGACGAGATGGGATTCACACCGGAGTGCTCCTCCGCACCGTCGTGGGTGTCAACCATACTCTTTGGATGGCAAAGTCCTTAATAAAGAGACGAGGCTCTGATACCAATTGAAAGGATCGATATGGTTGACTAGAGGGGGGGTGAATAGGCAACTAACAATTTTTAGACTTTTTTTTAACAATTTAAACCTTGCAATGAAATAGGTTGTCTAGATGTGCAACTACGTGGACAACCTATATGATGCAAAGACAATAAGCACACAAGCAAGCAATGGATATAACTCAAGTAAGCTTGCAAAAGTAAAGGGACAAGATAACCAAGAGTGGAGCCGGTGGAGACGAGGATGTGTTACCGAAGTTCCTTCCTTTTAAAGGGAAGTACGTCTCCGTTAGAGCGGTGTGGAGGCACAATGCTCCCCAAGAAGCCACTAGGGCCACCGTAATCTCCTCATGCCCTCACACAATGCGAGATGCCGTGATTCCACTATTGGAGCCCTTGAAGGCGGCAACCGGACCTTTACAAACAAGATTGGGGCTATCTCCACAACACTTGGAGGCTCCCGACAACACCACGAAGCTTCACCACAATGGAGTATGGCTTCGAGGTGACCTCAACCGTCTAGGGTGCTCAACACCCAAGAGTAACAAGATCCGCTAGGGATAAGTGGGGGGAATCAAATTTCTCTTGGTGGAAGTGTAGATCTGGGCCTTCTCAACCAATCCCGAGCAAATCAACAAGTTTGATTGGCTAGGGAGAGAGATCGGGCGAAAATGGAGCTTGGAGCAACAATGGAGCTTTGGGGGAAAGAGGTAGGTCAACTTTGAGGAAGAAGACCCCTTTATATAGTGGGGGGCTCAATCCAACCGTTATTCCACTGAGCAGCCCCGCACAGAGCGGTACTACCGCTAGGGAAGGGCGGTACTACTGCTCAGGGCGGTACTACTGCACAAACCCAGCGGTACTGCCGCGCTGACAGGGCCCTGACCCCAGGGCGGTACTACCGCTAGAGAAGGGCGGTACTACCGCTTAGGGCGGTACTACCGCTCCTACCCAGCGGTACTGCCGCGCTGACAAAGCCCTGGTCCCAGGGCGGTACTGCCGTGGGGGTAGGCGCGGTACTACCGCTTGGAGCGGTACTACCGCCACTACTACCGCCCTTAGTGCTGCAAAACCCGAAACGAAAAACTTCATTCGAGAATCAAGGCGGTAGTAGCCCAGACGCACAGCGGTACTACGGCTGAGCACCACAAGCGGTACTACCGCTCAGGAGCGGTACTACCGCTGGGTGCTTCGGCGGTACTATCGCTGCGGACCGCGGTACTACCACTGGGGCGGGATAAGGCATACTCAGGGGAAGAAAGGCAGCTCCAAAGAGGCGGAAGGAAAGACGACGGGTGTGATAAGGATGTGTACGTGTGATTCCACCCAAGTCTTACCAAAGCGGATCCCCTCTTGATAGTACGGTGACTCCTACGAAACTAGTCCACCAACAACGAAACGAAGGAGCTACACCATCTTGAATATAACACCGAGGGGAGGAAATCATCTCGTGCCAATGGATGAATCTCTAAAAGAACTAAACACACACGATTAGTCCGCACAAGCATTGTCATCAATCACCAAAACATCTTGGGGATAAATATGCCCTTACAACAGGTAACTCAACACATGATGTATTAAAGTTAATTAGGTATGCATCATTCTCATGTGAAATTATATCATCAATACCTTTATTGTTACCTTGTCGCAAAGATGTAGCTGAAGTAGGTATGGACAATGGCAATATACCATACACTTTAGATGATGTCACACTCACAATCTGAGGTGTGGCTGCTCTAGAAGGTGCAACGATGGAGGAACCAACCGATGGTAGTGAGCATGAATTGGAATAGTAATTGTTGTAGTCACCCAATGCATCCTCCTGTAACTGTCTCTCAAAGGTACAAGCACGAACATACATACCAGTAATGCAACGAGGAATATACTGAAATCTCGCCTGAATATCATGGTTCAAACCACCAAAAAATCTATTCATTGTATCATCCTTAGATTCTTCTATGTCACAATGATGCATATAAGATTTGAACTCTTGGTAGTAAGCATGAACAGTGTTGTTGCCTTGTTTAAATTGTTCAAATTTGTGAAGCAATTCACGACGATAGTAAGGAGGGAAAAATTGTTGTCTCATTACATCTTTCAAATCTTTCCAAGTTGTGGGTTGGTTATCAATGTTTTTCTTACAATGCACACTCCACCAAACAGAAGCAAAACCAGTAAATGCTCTAGTGGCAGCTCGTACTCGTTCAAGTTCAGAAAAGTCATTGTGACTAAAAACTTGTTCTACTTCAAGCTCCCAAGCAAGATAAATAGCAGGATTAAATCTACCCTCAAATAACAGTAAAGAGATAACCTGACCATGTGCTTATGTGTGTTGTCCCAACTCTCGTGATGGTGGAGAAGTGTCCGTCATCCAAGAACTTCTATATCCGGAACCTGTCATGATTAGTAGAAACAAGAAACAAAATTCGAGAATAAGGTTCCTATGAACTACTAGGATGTGGTGGTAAAACGCTCATAGTATAGCAAATATCAATATCTTACAAGTTCTTACCATGCAGCAGGTGGTGACAGGCAACCCACGGTGTCAAATAACTCTAAAGATTGTGTAAAACGATTGCCAGAGAAACGTACGTATGCACGGTGTAGAAATATGTGGAGCTGGGTTGGCTATATATGGTAGCAAAAAATTAGCAATAATCAATGTGAGAGACTTGGACTCTATCTTCTTTTGGGTCAAAAGTGACGTGAGAGAACTTTTTGAACAGCAAGTAAACATCTCTTTCTTCCTTATCTTCATATGTGGATTGTACAAATGTCCCATACACCTGCAATTAGACATGGCACAGAAGTTTGTGAAGTATTTTTGTCCTGGATGACATAAATAAATTATTGCATAGTTTGCATTAGAAATCACCTCCCAAATATACATGTATGCAATATATTTGGTCATATCGAAGGTAGTCATGTCCTCATCATGAACTTTCTTAACATTTGCTGAACATTTTCCAAATTTGATGAACTTTTTTTAAAATTCATAAACCTTTTCTATTTTTCGTTTTTTTAAATTGCTATAAACGTTTTTTAGAACAAAATTCAATTCGTGGTTTTTGTGTATGCTTTTTCAAATTAATGTTTTCGTTATTCAAATACTTATAGTGAGAATATAATACTAGTATATGTTTAATTTTTTTACGGAATGAATGGTCAAAGGAGCTCTGTTTCCCTTAGTGATCAGCTAAACGAGCGCTTCCTAGTGGTTAGCGCGTGTGTGCATTTACCTTATCATTCTGAGCTTGAATCCTTGTTCTCCCGATTAAACGTGAATTTTTTTCCTTGCGGTTTGCTTTTTCTACAAGTTTACTGGGCCGGCTACCTATTCGGGCGCTTAAGGCACCCAACAGGAGCAATCCTATTTGGCGCCCTTTGCGCCTGAGGCAAATCCTATTTGTCGCCCCGCGGGCGGCAAAAGGTCAAGGCTTTGCTGAATGGAGCCTCAGCATGGGCCGGCCCACGTACGGACTACGTGTGCTGTTTTTAGTTCGCTGCTGTTTTCCACGTTGTTTCCTGTGGGTCCTATTTTCGGCTTTCTTCTGATGTTTTTTGCTTCTTGTTTTTTGTTCTTTTGTCGGTTTTCAGTTTTTTCTTCTGTTTCAGTTTCTTTTTCCCGTTCGTATTTTTTTACCTTTATTCTTTTCTGTTTTTGATTTTGTTTCTGTTTTTGTTTCTTTTTTCCTTCTTTTTTTCATATTATATAATACAAGTTCACCATATTACAAATATGTTCATCTTATATTAAGAAAATGTTCATTGTATATTGATGAAATGTTCATCGTGCATTATAAAAATTGTTTATCGTATATTTAAAAATTGTTCAAATTATATTTTACAATATTATTTGTGTATTTGAGTGTATTTGAAATTTATTCATTGTATATGAAGAATTGTTCAATGTACACTGCATAATGTTCATTGTGCATTTGAAATTTGTTCAATATTTTTTTACAAAAATGTTTTTAAAAATTGTTCAATGTGTATCCTAAACACGCATATATCTTCATATTTTCATAAAATGTTTGAATTAAAAACCAGGCAAAAAAGGGCTGCTACAGTGAACCGGAAGGCACAATATAATTTGCTACAGTACCAAAATGCTACTGCGTTCCTGCATTGCCCTTTTTTAGTTAAACAGAAAATGGGCCAGCCCATTTGGATCCCCTTGTGCGAAGCCACAGTCCTGGACGTAGACGGGCGTCATACAGGGACTCTTTGCGCCCGATACAGCTGTTTCCAAAAACGGGCGCACACCCCCTCCCTTCGTTTGCTACTAATGGCTCAGCCCATTAGTAGCTGTTGGGGAACGTAGTAATTTAAAAAAAAAAATCCTACGCACACGCAAGATCATGGTGATGCAGAGCAACGAGAGGGGAGAGTGTTGTCCACGTACCCTTGTAGACCGAAAGCGAAAGCGTTTATCAATGCGGTTGATGTAGTCATACACCTTCACGATCCGTCCCGATCAAGTACTTAAACGACGGCACCTCCGCGTTCAGCATACGTTCAACTCGATGACGTCCTCGCCTTCTTGATCCAGCAAGAGGGGCGAAGTAGTAGATGAGTTCCTCCAACACGACGGCGTGGTGACGGTGTTGGTGAAGAACAATCTCCGCAGGGCTTCGCCTAAGCACTACGAAAACTTTGACGGAGGATAAACAAGAGGGGACGGTGTTGCGGGCACACGGCTTGGTGTTTCTTGATGTGTCTTTTGGTGCTAGCCCTGCCCCTCTATTTTATATGTTGAGCCTTGGGGTCAAAACTTGGAGTAAAAGCCTCCACAAAGTCGGTTTCACCCGAAAGGCAAGAGTCCTTCTCGGACTCCAGGGCCGCACGCGAGGGTTCCCGGCGTCTAGACCCAGACGCCAGGGACCCTGGCGTCTGGCCCCTGGTCTCCGCAAAACGTCCGTTTGTGCTTTCCAAAAACCTTAAGGGGTTTCCCCTTTGGCCCAAATAAAGTGTTCTCGTACCCAAACATTTCGGGAAACATCCGGAATTCCTTCCGGTGAATTCCGGAACCCTTCCGGAGACTAAACACTATTATCCCATATATCAATCTTTATCTCCGGACCATTCCGGAGTTCCTCGTCATGTCCGTGATTATATCTGGGACTCCGAACAACATTCGGTCACCAACATACATAACTCATATAATACTATATCGTCAACGAATGTTAAGCATGCGGACCCTATGGGTTCGGGAACTATGTAGACATGACCGAGACATCTCTCTGGTCAATAACCAATAGTGGAACCTGGATGCCCATATTGGCTCCTACATATTCTACGAAGATCTTTATCGGTCGAACCGCATAACAACATACGTTGTTCCCTTTGTCATCGGTATGTTACTTGCCCGGGATTCGATCGTCGGTATCTCAATACCTAGTTCAACCTCGCTACCGGCAAGTCTCTTTACTCGTTATGTAATGCATCATCCCGCAACTAACTCATTATTCACATTGCTTGCAAGGCTTATAGTGATGTGCATTACCGAGAGGGCCCAGAGATACCTCTCCGACAATCGGAGTGACAAATCCTAATCTCGAAATACGCCAACTCAACAAGTACCTTCGGAGACACCTATAGAGCACCTTTATAATCACCCAGTTACGTTGCGACTTTTGGTAGCACACAAAGTGTTCCTCCGGTATTCGGGAGTTGCATAATCTCATAGTCATAGGAACTTATATAAGTCATGAAGAAAGCAGTAGTAATGAAACTAACACGATCATAATGCTAAGCTAACGGATGGGTCATGTCCATCACATCATTCTCCTAATGATTTGATCCCGTTCATCAAATGACAACACATGTCTATGGTTAGGAAACATAACCATCTTTGATTAACGACTAGTCAAGTAGAGGCATCCTAGGGACTATAGGTTTTGTCTATGTATTCACACATGTACTAAGTTTCTGGTTAATACAATTCTATCATGAATAATAAACATTTATCATGATATAAGGAAATAAATAATAACTTTATTATTGCCTCTAGGGGATATTTCCTTTAGTCTCCCACTTGCACTAGAGTCAATAATCTAGTTCAGATCATCATGTGATTTAACACCAATAGTTCACATCTGTATGTGATTAACACCCATAGTTCACATCGTCATGTGACCAACACCCAAAGGGTTTACTAGAGTCAATAATCTAGTTCACATTGCTATGTGATTAACACCCAAAGAGTACTAAGGTGTGATCATGTTTTGATTGTGAGAGAAGTTTAGTCAATGGGTCTGTCACATTCAGAGTCATATGTATTTTGCAAATTTATATGTCTACAATGCTCCACACGGAGCTACTCTAGCTAATTGCTCCCACTTTCAATATGTGTCCAGATTGAGACTTAGAGTCATCCGGATCGGTGTCAAAAACTTGCATCAACGTAACCCTTTACGATGAACCGTTTTTCACCTCCATAATAGAGAAACATATCCTTATTCTACTAAGGATAGTTTTGACCGCTGTCCAGTGATCTACTCTTAGATCACTATTATACTCCCTTGACAAACTCAATGTAGGGTATACAATAGATCTGGTACACAGCATGGCATACTTTATAGAATCTATGGCTGAGGCATAGGGAATGACTTTCTTTCTCTTTCTATTTTTTGCCGTGGTCGGGTTTTGAGTCTTACTCAATTTCACACCTTTGCAACACAGGCAAGAACTCTTTCTTTGACCGTTACATTTTTGAACTACTTCAAAATCTTGTCAAGGTATGTACTCATTGAAAATCTTATCAAGCATCTTGATCTATCTCTATAGATCTTGATGCTCAATGTGTAAGCAGCTTTACCGAGGTCTTTCTTTGAAAAACTCCTTTCAAACACTCCTTTATGCTTTCCAGAAAATTCTACATTATTTCTGATCAACAATATGTCATTCACATATATTTATCAGAAAGGTTGTAGTGCTCCCACTCACTTTCCTGTAAATACAGGCTTCACCGCAAGTCTGTATAAAACTATATGCTTTGATTAACTCATCAAAGCGTATATTCCAACTCTGAGATGCTTGCACCAGTCCAAAGATGGATCACTGGAGCTTGCACACTTTGTTAGCACCTTTAGGATTGACAAAACCTTCTGGTTGCATCATATACAACTCTTCTTTAATAAATCCATTAAGGAATGCAGTTTTGACATCCATTTGCAAGATTTAAAAAAATGTGGCAATTGCTAACATGATTCAGACAGACTTAAGCATCGATACGAGTGAGAAAATCTCATCGTATTCAACACCTTGAACTTGTCGAAAAACTTTTTGCGACAAGTCGAGCTTTGTAGATAGTAACACTACTATCAACGTCTGTCTTCCTCTTGAAGATCCATTTATTTTCTATGGCTTGCCGATCATCGGGCAAGTCCACCAAAGTCCACACTTTTGTTCTCATACATGGATCCCATCTCAGATTTCATGGCCTCAAGCCATTTCGCGGAATCTGGGCTCATCATCGCTTCCTCATGTTCGTAGGTTCATCATGCTATAGTAACATGACTTTTAGAATAGGATCCGTACCACTCTGGTGCGGATCTTAATCTGGAAGATCTACGAAGTTCGGTAGTAACTTGATCTGAAGCTTCATGATCATCATCATTAGCTTCCTCACTAATTGGTGTACGAATCACTGGAACTAATTTCTGTGTTAAACTACTTTCCAATTCGGGTGAAGGTATAATTACCTTATCAAGCTCTACTTTCCTCACACTCACTTCTTTCGAGAGAAACTCCTTCTCTAGAAAGGATCATTTCTTAGCAACAAATATCTTGCCTTCAGATCTGTGATAGAAGGTGTACCCAACAGTTTCCTTTTGGGTATCCTATGAAGACACACTTCTCCGATTTGGGTTCGAGCTTATCAGGTTGTAACTTTTTTACATAAGCATCACATCCCCAAATTTTAAGAAATGACAACTTTGGTTTCTTGACAAACCACAGTTCATAAGGCATCGTCTCAACGGATTTTGATGGTGCCCTGTTTAACGTGAATATAGATGTCTCTAATGCATAACCCCGAAACGATAGTGGTAAATCGGTAAGATACATCATAGATTGCGCCATATCCAATAAAGTGCGGTTACGACGTTCGGACACACCATTACGCTGTGGTGTTCCATGTGGCGTGAGCTGTGAAACTATTCCACATTGTTTTATATGAAGGACAAACTCGTAACTCAAATATTTTCCTCTATGTTCAGATTGTAGAAACTTTTATTTTCTTGTTACGATGATTCTCCACTTCACTCTGAAATTTTTTGAACTTTTCAAATGTTTCAGACTTGTGCTTCATTAAGTAGATATACTCATATCTGCTCAAATCATCTGTGAAGGTCAGAAAATAATGATACCCGCCACGAGCATCAACACTCATTAAACCGCATACATCGGTATGTATTATTTCCAACAAGTCAGTAGCTCGTTCCATTGTTCCGGAGAACGGAGTTTTAGTCATCTTGCCCAAAAGGCACGGTTCGCAAGCATCAAATGATTCATAACCAAATGATTCCAAAAATCCATCTTTATGGAGTTTCTTCATGCGCTTTACACTGATATGACCCAAACGGCAGTGCCACAAATAAGTTGCACTATCATTATCAACTTTGCATCTTTTGGCATCAATATTATGAATATGTGTATCACTACGATCGAGATCCAACAAACTATTTTCATTGGGTGTATGACCATCGAAGGTTTTATTCATGTAAACAGAACAACAATTATTCTCTGACTTTAAATGAATAACCGTATTGCAATAAACATGATCAAATCACATTCATGCTCAACGCAAACGCTAAATAACATTTATTTAGGTTTAACACTAATCTCGAAAATATAGGGAGTGTGCGATGATGATCATATCAATCTTGGAACCACTTCCAACACACATCATCACTTCACCCTCAACTAGCCTATGTTTATTCTGTAACTCATGTTTTGAGTTACTAATCTTAGCAACCGAACAAGTATCAAATACCCAGGGGTTACTATAAACACTAGTAAGGTACACATCAGTAACCTGTATATCAAATATACCCTTGTTCACTTTGCCATCCTTCTTATCTACCAAATATTTAGGGCATTTCCGCTTCCAGTGGCCATTTCCTTTGCAGTACAAGCACTCAGTTTCAGGCTTTGGTCCAGCTTTGGGCTTCTTCACGGGAGTGACAACTTGCTTGCCATTCTACTTGAAGTTCCCTTTCTTTCCCTTTGCCTTTTTCTTGAAACTAGTGGTCTTGTAAATCATCAACACTTGATGCTCTTTCTTGATTTCTACCTTCGTCGATTTTAGCATCACAAAGAGCTCGGGAATCATTTTTGTCATCCCTTGCATACTATAGTTCATCATGAAGTTCCAGTAACTTGGTGATGGTGACTAGAGAACTCTGTCAATCACTGTCTTATCTGGAAGATTAACTCCCACTTGATTCAAGCAATTGTAGTACCCAGACAATCTGAGCACATGCTCACTACTTGAGCTATTTTCCTCCATCTTTTAGCTATAGAACTTGTTGGAGACTTCATATATCTCAACTCGGGTATTTGCTTGAAATATTAACTTCAACTCCTGGAACATCTCATATGGTCCATGACGTTCAAAACGTCTTTGAAGTCCCGATTCTAAGCCATTAAGCATGGTGCACTAAACTATCAAGTAGTCATCATATTGAGCTAGCCAAACGTTCATAACTTCTGCATCTGCTCCTGCAATAGGTCTGTCACCTAGCGGTGCATCAAGGACATAATTATTCTGTGCAGTAATGAGGATAAACCTCAAATCACGGACCCAGACCGCATCATTGCTACTATCATCTTTCAATTTAGTTTTCTCTAGGAACACATATAAAACATAGGGAAGCAACAACACGAGCTATTGATCTACAACATTATTTGCAAAATACTATCAGGATTAAGTTCATGATAAATTAAAGTTCAATTAATCATATTACTTAAGAACTTCCACTTAGATAGACATCCCTCTAATCATCTAAGTGATCACGTGATCCAAATCAACTAAACCATGTCCGATCATCACGTGAGATGGAGTAGTTTTCAATGGTGAACATCACTATGTTGATCATATCTACTATATGATTCACGCTCGACCTTTCGGTCTCCAGTGTTCCGAGGCCATATCTACATATGCTAGGCTCGTCAAGTTTAACCCGAGTATTCTGCGTGTGCAAAACTGGCTTACACCCATTGTAGATGAATGTTGAGCTTATCACACCCGATCATCACGTGGTGTCTCAGCACAACGAACTTTGGAAATGGTGCATACTCAGGGAGAACACTTATACCTTGAAATTTTATTAAGGGATCATCTTATAAAGCTACCGTCGAACTAAGCAAAATAAGATGTATAAAAGATAAACATCATATGCAATCAAAATATGTGACATGATATGGCCATGATCATCTTGCACCTTTGATCTCCATCTCCAAAGTACTGTCATGATCTCTATCGTCACCGACACGACACCATGATCTCCATCATCTTGATCTATATCAATGTGTCATCACATGGTCGTCTCGCCAACTATTTCTCTTGCAACTATTGCTATCGCATAGCGATAAAGTAAAGCAATTATTTGGCGCTTGCATCTTATGCAATAAAGATACAACCATAAGGCTTCTGCCAATTGCCGATAACTTCAACAAAACATGATCATCTCATACAACAACTTATATCTCATCACGTCTTGACCATATCACATCACAACATGCCCTGCAAAAACAAGTTAGACGTCCTCTACTTTGTTGTTGCAAGTTTTACGTGGCTGCTACGGGCTGAGCAAGAACCGTTCTTACCTACGCATCAAAACCACAACGATATTTCATCAAGTTAGTGCTGTTTTAACCTTCTCAAAGACCGGGCGTAGCCACACTCGGTTCAACTAAAGTTGGAGAAACTGACACCCGCCAGCCACCTGTGTGCAAAGCACGTCGGTAGAACTAGTCTCGCGTAAGCATACGCGTAATGTCGGTCCGGGCCGCTTCATCCAACAATACCGCCGAACCAAAGTATGACATGCTGGTAAGCAGTATGACTTGTATCGCCCACAACTCACTTGTGTTCTACTCATGCATATAACATCTATGCATAAACCTGGCTCGGATGCCACTGTTGGGGAACGTAGTAATTTCAAAAAAAAATCCTACACACACACACGCAAGATCATGGTCATGCATAACAACGAGAGGGGACAGTGTTTTCCACATACCCTTGTAGACCGAAAGCGGAAGCGTTTATCAACGCGGTTGATGTAGTTGTACACCTTCACGATCCGTGCCGATCAAGTACCGAAACTACGACACCTCCGCGTTCAGCACACATTCAGTTTGATGACGTCCTTGCCTTCTTGATCCAACAAGAGGGGCGAAGTAGTAGACGAGTTCCGCCAGCACGACGGCGTGGTGACGGTGTTGGTGAAGAATAATCGCCGCAGGGCTTCGCCTAAGCCCTACGAAAACTATGACGGATTATAAACTAGAGGGGACGGGGTTGCCGGCACACGACTTGGTGTTTCTTGATGTGTCTTTTGGTGCTAGCCCTGCCCCTCTATTTATATGTTGAGCCTTGGGGTCGAAACTTGGAGTAAAAGCCTCCACAAAGTTGGTTTCACCCGAAAGGCAAGAGTCCTTCTCGGACTCCAGGGCCAAACGCCAGGGTTCCCGGCGTCTGGCCCCTGGACTCCGCAAAACTTCCTTTTGCACTTTCCAAAAACCTTGTGGGCTTTCCCCTTTGGCCCAAATAAAGTGTTCTCGTAGCCAAACATTTCGGGAAACATCCGGAATTCCTTCCGGTGAATTTCGGAACCCTTCCGGAGACCAAACACTATTATCCCATATATCAATCTTTATCTCGGGACCATTCCGGAGTTCCTCGTCATGTCCGTGATCATATCTGGGACTCCGAACAACATTTGGTCACCAACATACATAACTCATATAATACTATATCATCAACAAACGTTAAGCGTGCGGACCCTACGGGTTCGAGAACTATGTAGACATGACCGAGACATCTCTCTGGTCAATAACCAATAGCGGAACCTGGATGCCCATATTGGCTCCTACATATTCTATGAAGATCTTTATTGGTCGAACCACATAACAACATACGTTGTTCCCTTTATTATCGGTATGTTACTTGCCCGAGATTCGATCGTCGGTATCTCAATACCTAGTTCAATCTCATTACCGGCAAGTCTCTTTACTCGTTATGTAATGCATCATCCCGCAACTAACTCATTAGTCACATTGCTTGCAAGGCTTATAGTGATGTGTGATACGTCTCCAACGTATCTATAATTTTTTATTGCTCCATGGTACTTTATCTACTATTTTGGACTATATTGGGCTTTATTTTCCACTTTTATATTATTTTTGGGACTAACCTATTAACCGGAGGCCCAGCCCAGAATTGCTGTTTTTTGCCTATTTCAGTATTTCGAAGAAACAGAATATCAAATGGAGTCCAAACGGAATAAAACCTTCGGGAACGTGATTTTCTCACCGAACGTGATCCAGGAGACTTGGACCCTACTCCAAGAAGTGCCAGAGGCGGTCACGAGGGTGGAGGGCGCGCCCCCCTGGGCGCGCCCCCCTGCCTCGTGTGCCCCCTGTTGCTCCACCGACGTACTCCTTCCTCCTATATATACCTACATACCCCCGTCAGATCAGATACAGATCCAAAAACCTAATTCCACCGCTGCAACCTTTTGTATCCGTGAGATCCCATCTTGGGGCCTGTTCCGGAGCTCCGCCGGAGAGGGCATCCACCACGGAGGGCTTCTACATCAACACCATAGCCTCTCCGATGAAGTGTGAGTAGTTTGCTTCAGACCTTCGGGTCCATAGTTATTAGCTAGATGGCTTCTTCTCTCTTTTTGGATCTCAATACAATGTTCTCCCCCTCTCTTGTGGAGATCTATTTGATGTAATCTTCTTTTTGCGGTGTGTTTGTTGAGAACGATGAATTGTGGGTTTATGATCCAGCTTATCTATGAATAATATTTGATTCTTCTCTGAATTCTTTTATGTATGATTGAGTTATCTTTGCAAGTCTCTTCGAATTATCCGTTTGGTTTGGCCAACTAGATTGGTAGTTCTAGCAATGGGAGAAGTGTTTAGCTTTGGGTTCAATCTTGTGGTGTCCTTACCCAGTGATAGAAAGGGTTGCAAGGCACATATTATATTGTTGCCATCGAGGATAACAAGATGATGTTTTTATCATATTGCATGAATTTATCCCTCTACATCATGTCATCTTGCTTAAAGCGTTACTCTGTTTTACTTAATACTCTAGATGCATGCTGGATAGCGGTTGATGAGTGGAGTGATAGTAGTAGATGCAGAATCGTTTCGATCTACTTGTCTTGGACGTGATGCCTATATACATGATCATACCTAGATAACCTCATGATTATTCGCTTTTCTATCAATTGCTCAACAATAATTTGTTCACCCACCATAGAATACTTATGCTCTTGAGAGAAGCCACTAGTGAAACTTATGGCCCCCAGGTCTATTCTCATCATATCAATCTCCATTACTTTATTACTTGCTTTGTTTTTACTTTGCCTTTTACTTTTTACTTTGCATCTCTATATCAAAAATACCAAAAATATTATTTATCATCTCTATCAGATCTCACCCTCGTAAGTAACCGTGAAGGGATTGACAACCCCTAATCGCATTGGTTGCGAGTAGCTATCGTTTTGTGTAGGTACGAGGGACTTGAGCGTGATCTCCTACTAGATTGATACCTTGGTTCTCAAAAACTGAGAGAAATACTTACGCTACTTTACTACATCATCCTCTCCTCTTCGGGGAAATCCAACGCAGTGCTCAAGAGGTAGCAAGAAGAATTTCTGGCGCCGTTGCCGGGGAGTTTGCGCAAAAGTCAACCATACCAAGTACCCATCACAATCCCTATCTCTCGCATTTCATTTTTTGCCTCTCGTTTTCCTCTCCCCCACTTCACCCTTGCCATTTTATTCGCCCTCTCTTTCCCAATCTCCTCCTCTCTTTCTCTTTTGCCTTTTTTCGTTTGTCTTTTTGTTGCTTGTGTGTTGGATTACTTGTTGCCAAGGCGCAAGATAATACCAAATTGTGTGATTTCTCGAATACCAATAACAATGATTTCCTTAGTACTCCAATTGCTCTTCTTAATAATGATGAGTCTTGTGAAATCAATACCGCTTTGCCGAATCTTGTCATGAAAGATCAATTCACTGGCCTTCCTAGTGAAGATGCCGCTACTCATCTAAACAATTTTGTTGATTTGTGTGATATGCAAAAGAAGAAAAATACGGATAACAATATTGTCAAATTGAAGTTATTTCCGTTTTCACTTAGAGATCATGCTAAAGTTTGGTTTTCATCTTTGCCTAAAAATAGTATTGATTCTTGGAACAAGTGCAAAGATGCTTTTATCTCTAAGTATTTCCCTCCCGCTAAGATCATCATTCTTAGGAACGATATTATGAATTTTAAACAACTTGATCATGAGCATGTTGCCCAATCTTGGGAAAGAATGAAATTGATGCTTCGTAATTGCCCTACTCATGGTTGAAATTTATGGATGATCATACAAATTTTTTATGCCGGATTAAATTTTGCTTCTAGAAATCTTTTGAATTCGGCCGCGGGAGGCACGTTTATGGAAATTATATTAGGAGATGCTACAAAATTTCTTGACAATATTATGGCTAATTATTCTCAATGGCATACCGAAAGATCTTCTAGTAAAAAAGTGCATGCTATAGAAGAAATCAATGTTTTGAGTGAAAAGATGGATGAACTTATGAAGATGTTTGCTACTAAAAATACTTCTCTTGATCCCAATTATATGCCTTTATCTACTTTGATTGAGAATAATAATGAATCTATGGATGTGAATTTTGTTGGAAGGAATAGTTTTGGAAATAACGCTTATAGAGGGAATTTTAATCCTAGGCCTTATCCTAGTAATCCTTCTAATAATTATGGAAATTCCTACAACAACTCTTATGGAAATTTTAATAAGATGCCCTCTGAATTTGAGAGTAGTGTTAAAGAGTTTATGAATTCACAAAAGAATTTTAATGCTTTGCTTGAAGAGAAATTGCTTAAAGTTGATGATTTGGCTAGGAACATTGATAGAATTTCTCTTGAAATTGATTCTTTAAAGCTTAGATCTATTCCTCCTAAGCATGATATCAATGAGTCTCTCAAAGCTATGAGAATTTCCATTGATGAGTGCAAGGAAAGAACCGCTAGGATGCGTGCTTTCAAAGATGCCTTTATTAAAGCGTGTTCTTCCAATTCCTATGAAAATCAAGATGAAGATCTAAAAGTTATTGATGTGTCCCCCATTAAATCTTTGTTTTGCAATATGAATATTGATGAAACTGAATATGATCTTCCTTTACCTAGAAGGCGTTCTAAGAATTCGGAGTTTCTAGATCTTGATGATGAAATTGATGAAAGTGGCATTGAAAGAAGTAAAAATCTTGATGTTGCTAAACCCACTATTTTGGATCTCAAGGAATTTAATTTTGAAAATTGCTCTTTTATTGGTTGTATTTCCTTGTTGCAATCCGTGCTAGATTCTCCTCATGCTTATAGTCAAAATAAGGCCTTTATTGAACACATTGTTGATGCCTTGATGCAATCGTACGAAGAAAAACTTGAGTTGAAAGTCTCTATCCCTAGAAAACTCTATGATGAATGGGAACCCACTATCAAAATTAAAATTAAAGATTATGAGTTTCATGCTTTGTGTGATTTGGGTGCTAGTGTCTCCACTATTCCCAAAACTTTGTGCGATTTGCTTGATTTCCGTGACTTTGAAGATTGTTCTCTAAACTTGCATCTTGCGGATTCCACTATTAAAAAGCCTATGGGAAGAATTAATGATGTTCTTATTGTTGCAAATAGGAATTATGCGCTCGTAGATTTTATTGTTCTTGATATAGATTGCAATCCTTCATGTCCTATTTTTCTTGGCGGACCTTTTCTTAGAACGATTGGTGCGATCATTGATATGAAGGAAGGGAATATTAGATTCCAATTTCCCTTGAGAAAGGGTATGGAACACTTCCCTAGAAAGAAAATAAAATTACCATATGAATCTATCATGAGAGCCACTTATGGATTGCCTACCAAAGATGGCAAAACCTAGATCTATTCACGCTTTTATGCCTAGCTAAGGACGTTAAACGATAGCGCTTGTTGGGAGGCAACCCAATTTTATTTTGTGTTTTTTATTTTTTCTTCTTTTTAGGAATAATAATCCATATACTTTCTGTTTATATGTGGTTTTATGTTTTAATTAGTGTTTGTGCCAAGTAGAACCTATAGGATAAGCTATGATGATAGTTGATTTGATTCTGCTGAAAAACAGAAACTTTGCGCTCACGAGAAAAAAATCAATAAATCACAGAAACGTGCTTTTGCATTGATTCATTTTGATTCTGATCAACAAAGAAATTTTACAGTACGTCCTATTTTGGTAGAATTTTTAGAGTTCCAGAAGTTTGCGTTAGTTACAGATTGCTACAGACTGTTATGTTTTTGATAGATTCTGTTTTTCGTGTGTTGTTTGCTTATTTCAATGCATCTATGGCTAATAAATTAGTTTATAAACCATAAGGAAGTTGGAATACAGTAGGTTTAACACCAATATAAATAAATAATGAGTTCATTATAGTACCTTAAAGTAGTCTTTTGTTTTCTTTCACTAACGGAGCTCACGAGATTTCTGTTGAGTTTTGTGTTGTGAAGTTTTCAAGTTTTGGGTGAATTCTTTTGATGGATTATGGAACAAAGAGTGACAAGAGCCTAAGCTTGTGGATGCCCATGGCACCCCCAAGATAATCCAAGTACACCAAAAATTCAAAGCTTGGGGATGCCCCGGAAGGCATCCCCTCTTTCGTCTACTTCCATCGGTAATTTACTTGGAGCTATATTTTTATTCACCACATGTCATATGTTTTGCTTGGAGCGTCTTGTAATATTTGTGTCTTTGCTTGTTAGTTTACCACAATCATCCTTGCTGTACACACCTTTTGATAAATACATACATGATTTAGAATTTGCTAGAATACTCTATGTGCTTCACTTATATCTTTTGAGCTTGATAGTTTTGCTCATAGTGCTTCACCTATATCTTTTGAGCGTAATAATTTTTGCTCTAGTACTTCACTTATATCTTTTAGAGCACGGTGGTGGATTTGTTTTAAAGAAACTATTGATCTCTCATGCTTCACTTAGATTATTTTGAGAGTTGTTAATAGCATGGTAATTTGCTTAATGTTAATATACTTGGTATTCAAGATATGTGAAACTTTCTTCTGAGTGTGTTGAATACTAAGATAAGTTTGATGCTTGATAATTGTTTTGAGATATGGAGGTAATAATGTCAAAGCTATGCTAGTTGGGGTGATTATGGATTTAAAGAATGCTTGTGTTGAAGTTCGTGATTCCCGTAGCATGCACGTATGGTGAACCGCTTTGTGATGAAGTCGGAGCACAATTTTATTTATTGATTGTCTTCCTTATGAGTGGCAGTCGGGGACGAGCGATGGTCTTTTCCTACCAATCTATCCCCCTAGGACTATGCGTTTAATGCTTTGTTTTTTGATGACTTCTAAATTTTTGCAACAAGTGCATGAGTTCTTTTGATTAATGTTGAGTCCATGGATTATACGCACTCTCACCCTTCCACCATTGCTAGCCTCTCTAATACCGCGCACTTTTCGCCGGTATCATATACCCACCATATACCTTCCTCAAAATAGCCACCATACCTACCTATCATGGCATTTCCATAGCCAGTCCGAGATATATTGCCATGCAACTCTCCACCATTCCGTTCATATGACACACATTACTTTTGTCATATTACTTTTTTGCATGAACATGTAGTTGACATTGTATTTGTGGCAAGGCCACCTTCATAATTTCCATACATGTCGCTCTTGATTCATTGCATATCCCGATACACCGCCGGAGGCATTCATATAGAGTCATATCTTGTTCTAAGTATTGAGTTGTAATTGTTGAGTTGTAAGAAAAATAAAAGTGTGATGATCATCATTATTAGAGCATTGTCCCAGTGAGGAAAGGATGATGGAGACTATGATTCCCCCATAAGTCGGGATGAGACTCCGGACTTTATGAAAAATAAAAGAGGCCAAAGAAGCCCAAGTAAAAAAATAGGCCAAAGAAGCCCACCAAAAATAAAATATGAGAGAAAAATAGAGAAGGGACAATGCTACTATCCTTTTTCCACACTTGTGCTTCAAAGTAGCACCATGATCTTCATGATAGAGAGTCTCATATGTTGTCACTTTCATATACTAGTGGGAATTTTTCATTATAGAACTTGGCTTGTATATTCCAATGATGGGCTTCCTCAAAAGTGCCCTAGGTCTTCGTGAGCAAGCAAGTTGGATGCACACCCACTTAGTTTCTTTTGTTGAGCTTTCATATACTTATAGCTCTAGTGCATCCGTTGCATGGCAATCCCTACTCACTCACATTGATATCTATTAATGGGCATCTCCATAGCCCATTGATAGGCCTAGTTGATGTGAGACTATCTTCTCCTTATTTATCTTCTCCACAACCACCATTCTATTCCACTTATAGTGCTATGTCCATGGCTCACGCTCATGTATTGCGTGAAAGTTAATTTTTTTTGAGATTACTAAAGTATGAAACAATTGCTTGGCTTGTCATCGGGGTTGTGCATGATTAAATACTTTGTGTGATGAAAATAGAGCTTAGCCAGACTATATGATTTTGTAGGGATAACTTTCTTTTGGTCAAGCTATTTTGAGAAGACATGATTGCTTTGATTTGTATGCTTGAAGTATTATTACTTTTATGTCAATATGAACTTTTGTCTTGAATCTTTAGGATCTGAATATTCATACCACAATTAAGAAGATTTACATTGAAATTATGCCAAAGTATCACTCCGCATCAAAAATTCTTTTTTATCATTTACCTTCTCGAGGACGAGCAGGAATTAAGCTCGAGGATGCTTGATATGTCTCCAACGTATCTATAATTTTTGATTGCTCCATGCTACTTTATCTATTGTTTTGGACTATATTGGGCTTTATTTTCCACTTTTATATTATTTTTGGGACTAACCTATTAACCGGAGGCCCAGCCCAGAATTGCTGTTTTTTTGCCTATTTCAGTATTTTGAAGAAACAGAATATCAAACGGAGTACAAACGGAATAAAACCTTCGGGTACGTGATTTTCTCACCGAACGTGATCTAGGAGACTTGGACCCTACTCCAAGAAGTGCCAGAGGCGGTCACGAGGGTGGAGGGCGCCCCCCCTGGGCGCGCCCCCTGCCTCATGGGCCCCCTGTTGCTCCACCGACGTACTCCTTCCTCCTATATATACCTACATACCCCCGTCAGATCAGATACAGATCCAAAAACCTAATTCCACCGCTGCAACCTTTTGTATCCGTGAGATCCCATCTTGGGGCCTGTTCCGGAGCTCCGCCGGAGAGGGCATCCACCACGGAGGGCTTCTACATCAACACCATAGCCTCTCCGATGAAGTGTGAGTAGTTTGCTTCAGACCTTCGGGTCCATAGTTATTAGCTAGATGGCTTCTTCTCTCTTTTTGGATCTCAATACAATGTTCTCCCCCTCTCTTGTGGAGATCTATTTGATGTAATCTTCTTTTTGCGGTGTGTTTGTTGAGAACGATGAATTGTGGGTTTATGATCCAGCTTATCTATGAATAATATTTGATTCTTCTCTGAATTCTTTTATGTATGATTGAGTTATCTTTGCAAGTCTCTTCGAATTATCAGTTTGGTTTGGCCAACTAGATTGGTAGTTCTAGCAATGGGAGAAGCGTTTAGCTTTGGGTTCAATCTTGCAGTGTCCTTACCCAGTGACAGAAGGGGTTTCAAGGCACGTATTGTATTGTTTCCATCGAGGATAACAAGATGGTTTTTTTTATCATATTGCATGAATTTATCCCTCTACATCATGTCATCTTGCTTAAAGCGTTACTCTGTTTTACTTAATACTCTAGATGCATGCTGGACAGCGGTCGATGAGTGGAGTAATAGTAGTAGATGCAGAATCGTTTCGATCTACTTGTCTTGGACGTGATGCCTATATACATGATCATACCTAGATAACCTCATGATTATTCGCTTTTCTATCAATTGCTCAACAGTAATTTGTTCACCCACCGTAGAATACTTATGTGTTGGGGAACGTTGCAGAAAATTAAAAATTTTCCTATGGTTTCACCAAGATCCATCTATGAGTTCATCTAAGCAACGAGTCAAGGGGAAGAGTTTGCATCTACATACCACTTGTAGATCGAGTGCGGAAGCATTCAAGGGGATGGTGATGATGGAGTCGTACTCGTCATGATTCGGATCACCGATGACAAAGTGCTGAACGGACAGCACCTCCGCGTTCAACACACGTACGGGACGGTCGACGTCTCCTCCGTCTTGATCCAGCAAGGAGGAAGGAGAGGTTGAGGAAGGCAGGTCCAAGGGCAGCACGACGACGTGGTGCAGTTGGTGCAGCAGTATTCCGACAGAGCTTCGCCGAGCACGTACGGAGGAGGAGAGGTGTTGGGGAGGGGAGGGGCTGCGCCTTGAGGTGTGGTGTATTGCAGCCCTCCCCTCACCCCTTTATATATAGGGGAAGGGGCAAGGGGGCCGGCCCTTCGGACCATTCCGGGACTCCTCGTGACGTCCGGGATCTCATCCGGGACTCTGAACAACATTCGGTAATCACATACTTGTCTTCCTGATAACCCTAGCGTCACCGAACCTTAAGTGTGTAGACCCTACGGGTTCGGGAGACATGCAGACATGACCGAGACTCTCCGGTCAATAACCAACAGCGGGATCTGGATACCCATGTTGGCTCCCACATGCTCCTCGATGATGTCATCGGATGAACCACGATGTCGAGGATTCGATCAAACCCCGTATACAATTCCCTTTGTCAATCGGTACGTTACTTGCCCGAGACCCGATCGTCGGTATCCCAATACCTTGTTCAGTCTCGTTACCGACAAGTCACTTTACTCGTACCGTAATGCATGATCCCGTGACCAAACACTTGGTCACCTTGAGCTCATTATGATGATGCATTACCGAGTGGGCCCAGAGATACCTCTCCGTCATACGGAGTGACAAATCCCAGTCTCGATCCGTGTCAACCCAACAGACACTTTCGGAGATACCTGTAGTGCACCTTTATAATCACCCAGTTACGTTGTGACGTTTGGTACACCCAAAGCACTCCTACGGTATCCGGGAGTTACACGATCTCATGGTCGAAGGAAGAGATACTTGACATTGGAAAAGCTCTAGCAAACGAACTAACCGACCTTTGTGCTATGCTTAAGATTGGGTCTTGTCCATCACATCATTCTCCTAATGATGTGATCCCGTTATCAACGACATCCAATGTCCATAGCCAGGAAAACATGACTATCTGTTGATCACAACGAGCTAGTCAACTAGAGGCTCACTAGGGACATATTGTGGTCTATTTATTCACACGTGTATTATGATTTCTGGATAATACATTTATAGCATGAATAAAAGACTATTATCATGAACAAAGAAATATAATAATAATACTTTTATTATTGCCTCTAGGGCATATTTCCAACAGTCTCCCACTTGCACTAGAGTCAATAATCTAGTTACATTGTGATGAATCGAACACCCATAGAGTTCTGGTGTTGATCATGTTTCGCTCGCGAGAGAGGTTTAGTCAACGGATCTGCGACATTCAGATCCGTATGTACTTTGCAAATTTCTATGTCTCCATCTTGAACATTTTCACGGATGGAGTTGAAACGACGCTTGATATGCCTGGTCTTCTTGTGAAATCTGGGCTCCTTCGCAAGGGCAATAGCTCCAGTATTGTCACAGAAGAGTTTGATCGGCCCCGACGCATTGGGTATGACTCCTAGGTCGGTGATGAACTCCTTCACCCAAATAGCTTCATGCGCTGCCTCCGAGGCTGCCATGTACTCCGCTTCACATGTAGATCCCGCCACGACGCTCTGCTTGCAGCTGCACTAGCTTACTGCTCCACCATTCAACATATACACGTATCCGGTTTGTGACTTAGAGTCATCCGGATCTGAGTCGAAGCTAGCGTCGACGTAACCCTTTACGACGAGCTCTTCGTCTCCTCCATAAACGAGAAACATGTCCTTTGTCTTTTTCAGGTACTTCAGGATATTCTTGACCGCTGTCCAGTGTTCCTTGCCGGGATTACCTTGGTATCTTGCTACCAAACTCACGGCAAGGTTTACATCAGGTCTGGTACACAGCATGGCATACATAATAGATCCTATGGCCGAAGCATAGGGGATGAGACTCATCTCTTCTTTATCTTTTGCCGTGGTCGGTGACTGAGCCGAGCTCAATCTCACACCTTGTAACATAGGCAAGAACCCTTTCTTGGACTGATCCATTTTGAACCTTTTCAAAATCTTATCAAGGTATGTGCTTTGTGAAAGACCTATGAGGCGTCTCGATCTATCTCTATAGATCTTGATGCCTAATATATAAGCAGCTTCTCCAAGGTCCTTCATTGAAAAACACTTATTCAAGTAGGCCTTAATGTTGTCCAGAAATTCCATATTATTTCCCGTCAAGAGTATGTCATCTACATATAATATGAGAAATGCTACAGAGCTCCCACTCACTTTCTTGTAAACGCAGGCTTCTCCATAAGTCTGCATAAACCCAAACGCTTTGATCATCTCATCAAAGCGAATATTCCAACTCCGAGATGCTTGCACCAGCCCATAACTGGATCGCTGGAGCTTGCATACTTTGTTAGCGTTCTTAGGATCGACAAAACCTTCCGGTTGTATCATATAGAGCTCTTCCTTAAGATGCCCGTTAAGGAATGCCGTTTTGACGTCCATCTGCCATATCTCATAATCATAGTATGCGGCAATTGCTAACATGATTCAGACGGACTTAAGCTTCGCTACGGGAGAGAAAGTCTCATCGTAGTCAATCCCTTGAACTTGTCGATAACCCTTAGCGACAAGTCGAGCTTTATAGATGGTGACATTTCCATCTGCGTCCGTCTTCTTCTTAAAGATCCATTTGTTTTCTATCGCTCGCCGATCATCGGGCAAGTCAGTCAAAGTCCATACTTTGTTTTCATACATGGATTCTATCTCGGATTTCATGGCTTCTAGCCATTTGTTGGAATCTGGGCCCGCCATCGCTTCTTCATAGTTCGAAGGTTCACCGTTGTCTAACAACATGATTTCCAGGACAGGGTTGCCGTACCACTCTGGTGCGGAACGTGTCCTTGTGGACCTACGAAGTTCAGTAGCAACTTGATCCGGAGTACCTTGATCATTATCATTATTTTCCTCTTCAGTTGGTGTAGGCATCACAGGAACATCTTCCTGAGCTGCACTACTGTCCCGCTCAAGAGGTAGTACTTCATCGAGTTCTACTTTCCTCCCACTTACTTCTTTCGAGAGAAACTCTTTTTCCAGAAAGGATCCGTTCTTAGCGACAAAGATCTTGCCCTCGGATCTTAAGTAGAAGGTATACCCAATGGTTTCCTTAGGGTATCCTATGAAGACGCATTTTTCCGACTTGGGTTCGAGCTTCTCAGGTTGTAGTTTCTTGACATAAGCATCGCATCCCCAAACTTTCAGAAACGACAGCTTAGGTTTCTTCCCAAACCATAATTCATACGGTGTCGTCTCAACGGATTTTGACGGTGCCCTATTTAAAGTGAATGTAGCTGTCTCTAGAGCGTATCCCCAAAATGATAGTGGTAAATCGGTAAGAGATATCATAGACCGCACCATATCTAATAGAGTGCGATTACGATGTTCGGACACACCGTTACGCTGAGGTGTTCTAGGCGGCGTGAGTTGTGAAACGATTCCACAATTCCTTAAGTGTGTACCAAACTCGTGACCTAAGTATTCTCCTCCACGATCTGATCGTAGGAATTTTATCTTTCGGTCACGTTGATTCTCTACCTCATTCTGAAATTCCTTGAACTTTTCAAAGGTCTCAGACTTGTGTTTCATTAAGTAGACATACCCATATCTACTTTAAGTCATCAGTGAGAGTGAGAACATAACGATATCCTCCGCGAGCCTCAACGCTCATTGGACTGCACACATCGGTATGTATGATTTCCAATAAGTTGGTTGCTCGCTCCATTGTTCCGGAGAACGGAGTCTTGGTCATCTTGCCCATGAGGCATGGTTCGCATGTGTCAAATGATTCATAATCAAGAGACTCTAAAAGTCCATCAGCATGGAGCTTCTTCATGCGCTTGACACCAATGTGACCAAGGCGGCAGTGCCACAAGTATGTGGGACTATCGTTATCAACTTTACATCTTTTGGTATTCACGCTATGAATATGTGTAACACTACGTTCGAGATTCATTAAGAATAAACCATTGACCATCGGAGCATGACCATAAAACATATCTCTCATATAAATCGAACAACCATTATTCTCAGACTTAAATGAGTAGCCATCTCGTATTAAACGAGATCCAGATACAATGTTCATGCTCAAACTTGGCACCAAATAACAATTATTAAGGTTCAAAACTAATCCCGTAGGTAAATGTAGAGGTAGCGTGCCGACGGCGATCACATCGACTCTGGAACCATTCCCGACGCGCATCGTCACCTCGTCCTTCGCCCGTCTCCGCTTATTCTGTAGCTCCTGCTGTGAGTTACAAATATGAGCAACGGCACCGGTATCAAATACCCAGGAGTTACTACGAGTACTGGTAAGGTACACATCAATTACATGTATATCGAATATACCTTTAGTGTTGCCGGCCTTCTTATCCGCTAAGTATTTGGGGCAGTTCTGCTTCCAGTGACCCTTCCCCTTGCAATAAAAGCACTCAGTCTCAGGCTTGGGTCCATTCTTTGACTTCTTCCCGGCAACTGGCTTACCGGGCGCGGCAACCTCTTTGCCGTCCTTCTTGAAGTTCTTCTTACCCTTGCCCTTCTTGAACTTAGTGGTCTTATTGACCATCAACACTTGATGTTCTTTCTTGATTTCAACCTCTGCTGACCTCAGCATAGAAAATACTTCAGGAATGGTCTTTACCATCCCCTGCATATTGTAGTTCATCACAAAGCTCTTGTAGCTTGGTGGGAGCGACTGAAGGATTCTGTCAATGACTGCCTCATCAGGGATGTTAATATTCAGCTGGGTCATACGGTTGTGCAACCCAGACATCTTGAGTATGTGCTCACCGACAGAACTATTTTCCTCCATCTTACAACTATAGAACTTGTCGGAGATGTCATATCTCTCGACCCGGGCGTGAGCTTGGAAAACTAGTTTCAGCTCCTCGAACATCTCATATGCTCCGTGATGCTCAAAATGCTTTTGGAGCCCCGGTTCTAAGCTGTAAAGCATGCCGCACTGAACGAGGGAGTAATCATCAGCACGAGACTGCCAAGCATTCATAATGTCTTGGTTCTCTGGGACGGGAGCGTCACCTAGCGGTCCTTCTAGGACATATTGTTTCCTGGCAGCTATGAGGATGATCCTTAGGTTCCGGACCCAGTCCGTATAGTTGCTGCCATCATCTTTCAGCTTGGTTTTCTCTAGGAACGCGTTGAAGTTCATGTTGACATGAGCGTTGGCCATTTGATCTACAAGACATATTTGCAAAGGTTTTAGACTAAGTTCATGATAATTAAGTTCTAATCAAATTATGAACTCCCACTCAGATTAGACATCCCTCTAGTCATCTAAGTGTTACACGATCCGAGTCGACTAGCCCGTGTCCGATCATCACGTGAGACGGACTAGTCATCATCGGTGAACATTCTCATGTTGATCGTATCTTCCATACGACTCGTGTTCGACCTTTCGGTCTCCGTGTTCCGAGGCCATGTCTGTACATGCTAGGCTCGTCAAGTTAACCCTAAGTGTTTTTGCTGTGTAAAACTGTCTTACACCCGTTGTATGTGAACGTAAGAATCCATCACACCCGATCATCACGTGGTGCTTAGAAGCGACGAACTTTAGCAACGGTGCACAGTTAGGGGAGAACACTTCTTGAAATTGTTGTAAGGTATCATCTTATTTACTACCGTCGTCCTAAGTAAACAAGATGCATAAAACATAATAAACATCACATGCAATTATATAAAGTAGTGACATGATATGGCCAATATCATATAGCTCCTTTGATCTTCATCTTCGGGGCTCCATGATCATCTTGTCACCGGCATGACACCATGATCTCCATCATCATGATCTCCATCATCGTGTCTTCATGAAGTTGTCACGCCAACGACTACTTCTACTTCTATGACTAACGCGTTTAGCAATAAAGTAAAGTAGTTTACATGGCGTTCTTCAATGACACGCAGGTCATACAAAAAATAAAGACAACTCCTATGGCTCCTGCCGGTTGTCATACTCATCGACATGCAAGTCGTGAATCCTATTACAAAGAACATGATCTCATACATCACAATTCATCATTCATCACAACTTCTGGCCATATCACATCACATGAACAATCGCTGCAAAACAAGTTAGACGTCCTCTAATTGTTGTTGCATCTTTTACGTGGCTGCAATTGGGTTCTAGCAAGAACGTTTTCTTACCTACGAATAACCACAACGTGATTTTGTCAACTTCTATTTACCCTTCATAAGGACCCTTTTCATCGAATCCGCTCCAACTAAAGTGGGAGAGACAGACACCCGCCAGCCACCTTATGCAACTAGTGCATGTCAGTCGGTGGAACCGGTCTCACGTAAGCGTACGTGTAAGGTTGGTCCGGGCCGCTTCATACCACAATGCCGTTGAAGCAAGAAAAGACTAGTAGTGGCAAGTAAGTTGACAAGATCCACGCCCACAACAAAATTGTGTTCTACTCGTGCAAAGAGATCTACGCATAAACCTGGCTCTGATACCACTGTTGAGGAACGTTGCAGAAAATTAAAATTTTTCCTACGGTTTCACCAAGATCCATCTATGAGTTCATCTAAGCAACGAGTCAAGGGGAAGAGTTTGCATCTACATACCACTTGTAGATCGAGTGCGGAAGCGTTCAAGGGGATGGTGATGATGGAGTCGTACTCGTCGTGATTCGGATCACCGATGACCAAGTGCTGAACGGACAGCACCTCCGCGTTCAACACACGTACGGGACGGTCGACGTCTCCTCCGTCTTGATCCAGCAAGGAGGAAGGAGAGGTTGAGGAAGGCAGCTCCAAGGGCAGCACGACGGCGTGGTGCAGTTGGTGCAGCAGTATTCCGACAGAGCTTCGCCGAGCACGTACGGAGGAGGAGAGGTGTTGGGGAGGGGAGGGGCTGCGCCTTGAGTTGTGGTGTATTGCAGCCTTCCCCTCACCCCTTTATATATAGGGGAGGGGGCAAGGGGGCCGGCCCTCCGGACCATTCCGGGACTCCTCGTGACGTCCGGGATCTCATCCGGGACTCCGAACAACATTCGGTAATCACATACTTGTCTTCCTGATAACCCTAGCGTCACCGAACCTTAAGTGTGTAGACCCTACGGGTTCGGGAGACATGCAGACATGACCGAGACTCTCCGGTCAATAACCAACAGCGGGATCTGGATACCCATGTTGGCTCCCACATGCTCCTCGATGATGTCATCGGATGAACCACGATGTCGAGGATTCGATCAAACCCCGTATACAATTCTCTTTGTCAATCGGTACGTTACTTGCCCGAGACCCGATCGTCGGTATCCCAATACCTTGTTCAGTCTCGTTACCGACAAGTCACTTTACTCGTACCGTAATGCATGATCCCGTGACCAAACACTTGGTCACCTTGAGCTCATTATGATGATGCATTACCGAGTGGGCCCAGAGATACCTCTCCGTCATACGGAGTGACAAATCCCAGTCTCGATCCGTGTCAACCCAACAGACACTTTCGGAGATACCTGTAGTGCACCTTTATAATCACCCAGTTACGTTGTGACGTTTGGTACACCCAAAGCACTCCTACGGTATCCGGGAGTTACACGATCTCATGGTCGAAGGAAGAGATACTTGACATTGGAAAAGCTCTAGCAAACGAACTAACCGACCTTTGTGCTATGCTTAAGATTGGGTCTTGTCCATCACATCATTCTCCTAATGATGTGATCCCATTATCAACGACATCCAATGTCCATAGCCAGGAAAACATGACTATCTGTTGATCACAACGAGCTAGTCAACTAGAGGCTCACTAGGGACATATTGTGGTCTATTTATTCACACGTGTATTACGATTTCCGGATAATACAGTTGTAGCATGAATAAAAGACTATTATCATGAACAAAGAAATATAATAATAATACTTTTATTATTGCCTCTAGGGCATATTTCCAACATTATGCTCTTGAGAGAAGCCACTAGTGAAACCTATGGCCCCCGGGTCTATTCTCATCATATCAATCTCCATTACTTTATTACTTGCTTTGTTTTTACTTTGCCTTTTACTTTTTACTTTGCATCTCTATATCAAAAACACCAAAAATATTATTTATCATCTCTATCATATCTCACCCTCGTAAGTAACCGTGAAGGGATTGACAACCCCTAATCGCGTTGGTTGCGAGTAGCTATCGTTTTGTGTAGGTATGAGGGACTTGAGAGTGATCTCCTCCTGGATTGATACCTTGGTTCTCAAAAACTGAGGGAAATACTTACGCTACTTTACTGCATCATCCTCTCCTCTTCGGGGAAATCCAACGCAGTGCTCAAGAGGTAGCAATGTGTATTACCAAGAGGGCCTAGAGATACCTCTCCGACAATCGGAGTGACAAATCCTAATCTTGAAATACGCCAACTCAACAAGTACCTTCAGAGACACCTGTAGAGCACCTTTATAATCACCCAATTACGTTGTGACGTTTGGTAGCACACAAAGTGTTCCTCCGGTATTCGGGAGTTGCATAATCTCATAGTCATAGGAACTTGTATAAGTCATGAAGAAAGCAGTAGCAATGAAACTAACACGATCATAATGCTAAGCGAACGGATGGGTCATGTCCATCACATCATTCTTCTAATGATGTGATCCCGTTCATCAAATGACAACACATGTCTATGGTTAGGAAACATAACCATCTTTGATTAACGAGCTAGTCAAGTAGAGGTATACTAGGGACTATAGGTTTTGTCTATATATTCACACATGTACTAAGTTTCCGATTAATACAATTCTATCATGAATAATAAACATTTATCATGATATAAGGAAATAAATAATAACTTTATTATTGCCTCTAGGGCATATTTCCTTCAGTAGCAACAACCGGCACGCTGCCAAGCTTGATGTGATAAGTTAGATCTTTTCTCTGCTTTCTTCTTTCATCTTTCCTTTTTCCTTTTTTTCAAATTCGAGAAAAAAATATTTCTTCACTTTTTTGCCAGAAAAATGGATGCACTTTTTATTAGCAAATTCAATGAACTTTTTCCATAATTGATGGACTTTTTTCAAATCTGGCGAACTTTTTTTTCAACTTCGATGAACTTTTTTTTAAAATTTGATGAACTTTTTTTCATATTCGATGAACATTTTTCATATTTGATGAATTTTTTTCGTATTTGAATTTTTTTTTCAAATTGATGAACTTTTTTGCAAATTCGATGAACTATTTTGAAATTGAATCTTTCTAAATTTTGATGAACTTTTTTTGATTTGATGAACTTTTCCTAAGAAGAAGAGTATGTACTATAGAGAACCGGTAGGTTTTTTTTTGAGGTAAAACCGGTTGATTTTTATGCTAAGAGAAATCATGACATAATGTAGCAATTTTGAGGAAGAGAAAGAAAAAAAACAAACGATCGAGTAGGCGGCTAGCGAGCGAGCGGGAGCCCGCGCGAGTTGCTGGGCCAAGCCCATGCAAGCGCTGCAACAAGCGCTGGGTTCGCTAAGAGGCGCTGAAGGCGCTGGCGAGGAGCTCTCATCTCTTCTCACGCGAATCTTATTTGGCACTTCAGGTGCCCGTTAATGTGTATTCTGCAAACGGGCGCGTGCAGCGCCCCGCACTGGGCCGACCCATGTCAACCTGTCTCCTATCCGTTTTGTACACGCTCCCGACCTCGGCTTCCAACTTACAGGCAGTAATCAGCGCACCACCTAGCTCGACTTGGTCGATAACATCCTTTAACATCTTTTCTTAGCTCATCTTTCCTTTTATCGTTTTTCCTTCTTCCTTTTTTGCTTTTTTATTTGTTTCTGTTTTTTCTTTTTATTCTTCCTGGCTTGATGATTTTTTTATAGTTCTTCAAATCGATGTATTTTTTTTCAAATTCGCGGAACCTTTTTGAATTTTGATGAACTTTTTTCAAATTCGATGAACTTTTTTAAAAAAATTCACTGAAGTTTTGATGAACTTTTTTCAAATTCGATGAACTTTTTCTGATTTAGTGATTTTTTTAAAATTTGATGAACTTTTTTCCAAATTTAATGAACTTTTTTCAAATTCGATGAACTTTCTTTAAAATAGATGAACTTTTTTCAAATTTGTAGATTTTTCTTGAAAATGCATGAGCTTTTTTCAAAATTGATGAACTTATTTTCAAAATCCATGAACCTTTTCTAGTCACAATTTTTTTTCCAAAAAATTGACGCGATATAGTACATTGTTATGTGCAACAAATAGCGCTGCAAAAATGTTATATCGTGTTTCACGCTGTTTCTAACCACTCAAGGCCGGTAGTTCAAGCGGCTAACAAGCTTTGGACGTGGAGCGAGCTGCCTGTGTTCGAATCCCTTAGGATCTACTCCCTCTGTCTGGAAATACTTGTCATCAAAATAGATAAAAATGGATGTATCTAGAACTAAAACACGTTTAGATACATCCCCTTTTATTCATCTTGATGACAAGTATTTCCGGACGGAGTGAGTACATTTTTTGGGGGTTTTCTCGCGCTAGATAACTGTACGACGCGTCTCGTGGGCCGGCCCAATTTGCAGGGCGCATGGGCGCCGGTTTTCCCAGTCGGCGCTTAAGGCGCCGACTAGGAGCTCCCGCCAAATGGCCCGGCACAGGCGCGCGGGAGGCCACCGCCTTGTTTCTATGGGTTTTATCATGTAAAATGTGTATTAGAGAAAAAAATTCTAATGTATATGAAAAATGTATAGAAAAATACCAGTGGGTGTGAAAAGAAGTTGATCATGTATTTCAAAATGTTAATCAAACATTTGCAAGTAATTAAACAAGTATTTGTAAAATGTTAATCAATCATTTGCGAAATGTTAACTGTGTATCAAAAAAATCGTGACCATGTACTAAAAAAAGTTAACCCTATATTGTATTCAAAAAATTGTTAAAAATGTTAGTCAAGTATTTGCACAATGTTAAATGTATACAGAAAAATATTGACCATGTATTCAAAAAACAATAATCGTGCATTTGGAAAAAAATGTTAATCAAGCATTTGAAAAAATGTTAAATGTATACAGAAAAAATTAATCATGTATAAAAATGTTAATTTTGTATTTGAAATATCTTACTCAAGAATTTGAAAATGTTTTAAATGTGTATAAAAATGTTGACCATGTATTATAAAATGTCAATCTTTTATTTGAAAATGTTAATCATGAATTTGAAACATGTTTAAAATGTGCACAGAAAAACTATTGACTTTCTATTAAAAAAGGATAACTTGTATTTGAAAAATGTTAAACATGTATTAGAAAAATGTTCTTGGCCTACACGAAAGATAAAGAATGAAAACCAAAAGAAACAAAGGAAAATAAAAAGTAATGTAAAACAAAAAATAAAAATAAAAAGAAAAGAAACCAAAGGAAGAAAGAAGAGAAAAAAACCGAAGTAAGAAGAAACAAAAGCAAAAAACAACGAAAACAAACAAAAAACTAAAAAATGAAGAAAAAATCTAGTGAAATGCGATGGAAGAAACAAAGAAAACCAATGAAACGGGAAAGAAAACAAAGAAAATCGCGAAGAAGAAAGAAAGAAATAATAGAAAAGAAAACAGAAAGGAAAATAACGGGCGAGACCCAGCGAATTCAGAAAAAAGGAAAATGAAACCCAATGAAGGAAAAAATACAACTGGTCGACCGAGTAGCTACAGCACGGGGGTAAAACCTTCAGCGAAACCTATGCTAGTATCGCTATAAGAAAGACATAACCTCCGAGAATATAGGTCGCGTCTCTTAGGTAATAAGGGAGAAAATATGGATGCACTTATATTCCATAAAAAAATTATATTCCCTGTGATTGGCTAAAAATCTTGATATGATAACCTCATATGTCAAACTTTTTCTTTTCTAGTTTAGCATTTTTCAGTATATCCTTATTGATTACTTTTTCCTACTAATTTCTTCATGTCATTTTGAGATGAGCACAATACAATATAACTGGTGTAAGGCCCGCACTTTGTTGCATGTATTATTGGATGTTTTTAGTAAGTTTGTTTTAAAATATTTATATAAAAATACCTTTATTAAGCATAGTGTTGTAAATTTCAAATATTTTTAAAGTGCATAAATGAATTGAAATGTTAAATTTACGTATATTGTGTTTTTTGGCATAATTAATGTAACTTCAATGGTCGCGTCTTTTAGGGATGGACTGGATTGCAACGTATCAATCTAAAAATAAGTATGTCTTTATTCTTTTCAAATATGTTTTCCACTAAGAGACATCTTTTCACCAAGGAACATGTCTTTTTATGAAGAGACATCTTTTCATCAAGGGACATGTCTTTCCATGAAGAGATGAGTTTTCATCATTGGAGTTTTGTTTTTCCATGAAGAGATGTCGTTTCACCAAGTTACATGTCTTCCCACGAAGAGATGTCCTTGCACAAAGAGATGTTTCTTTCAAACACAGGACATGATTGTTCAGAGGCCCAAATTTACAAAATCTAGTTGACTTGATTAATCCTCGATACAATCCAACAATTGTTCTCTTAAGGGTGATGTGCCTTAATGTAGATCTTCAATTAGGAGAGGGATTTAATTACATTCATAAACATATCCTTAGTTGTTTTGTTTCGCACCGCCTGACAATTTTTGGCTTCACATCGCCTAGAAGATTTGGACCGAGCACACAAACACGTTTTAACCTCCACTTCTTCAATCTTCAAATGGTTTGCACCACTCTTGATCAAGCTAGTGTTGGGTTTTTGGTTCCGGTAAGGGGTTCACCAGCATCAGAGGAAAACAAGTCATCTTGCAATCGTAGTTGAATGGTCGTGGCAGTAGATATCCAGTAAGGGTGAGGCGGATCAAACTACATGAAAGAGGGGGGCATGTGATTCCTAATCCCCACTCATAGCAAAAGGGAGCAGCACTCTGCGTGGTCTCTCCATGATGGTCTACTTGCCCATCGAGCATTTTTCTTTTAATTTTATTTTATTTGTTTTTATGTCTCTTTTCCCAAAAAAAAATCCATGTTTTTCTCTTTCCCTTATATTCCTTTTTTCCTTTTTATTTATTTTACTTCAATTTTCTATTTTCTATTAATATTTTTATTCTATATTCATTATCCCTAGTTCTTATACCTTTAGTTTTTATTTTCTCTATTGTATATAAGTTTTTGTTATTATTAACATTATTTATGT
Organism: Triticum dicoccoides; assembly: GCF_002162155.2. NCBI lineage: Eukaryota > Viridiplantae > Streptophyta > Magnoliopsida > Poales > Poaceae > Triticum > Triticum dicoccoides. Next base: position 67,341,997 of record NC_041387.1, on the reverse strand, counting down.
TCCAATGTTTGTCTTATTTATATGTTCATGTTCCTTCTTGTTTTTCTGTTCTCTTTCATTATTTAGTTTTATTTATGTTCTTTATATATTTTAATATAATTTATGTTTACAAAATTGTTCGACTTGTAGTTATTTCTTCGTTCATTGGTATATTTTTTTCTGACCTTTTGTTTTAAAAAACTAACATAATGAAGGGTATCAACTTTGAAATACATAACATTTTGGACAAGTTACATGAATATTTAAAACAAATTGTATGGCATACGTGATCAATTTGTGAGTTTAATTTTTTTTCATGGACGATGAAACATCTATCAATAAGAAAGTAATTTTTTGATGTATTGAAATAATTTTTATAAGTTTCCCCGAACATTCTATTTTCATATTCCGTGGAAACACTGAATTAATCTATACAACTTTTAAGTTTTAAAAGAGTTCAAGGGAAGCACTTACAAGTATTTGTTTCATTTTTTACCTGCATTTTACCGAACAAATATATGAAACGTTTTTCTTCAAGCCAAGTCCTACAAATACTCCTTTATGATTTTTAAGAATAAGTGATAAATATTAGCTAATTTTTATTTAGTTGTTTGAAGAAACATAAAAATACTTGAATGCATGGACCTTTTTCACTTTCGAGCAAAAATTATGATGAAATAAATATTAAATTTTAGCATGATTGAATCCTCATATTTGGTAGGAAGAAACCTATAGGGGTGTGTTTGGTAGTATGTATGGACCTAGCCTAGTTGTTCTCCTTTGATACATGTTGAGTGTAGACATCTTGAGTCCATGCATTTGGCAACGGTGTATGCGCTGAGACATGCTGAACCGAGTCTTTGTTTGGTAGCTGCATTTGTTTAGACATGCTGAACAATTTCGAGTTCCGAATAATTTTTTTGAATGGTGAACAAAATTGAAAAAACATGAACATAAATTTAAACATATTTGAAATTCTGAACTTTTATTGAAAAATTAAACAAAATTTGATTTATTTTGAAAATTTAAATAAAATTTAAAATTTTGTTTTTTTTAATTCTGAACTTTTTTGGAAATTTAAACCAAAATTTGATTTTTTTGTAAAATTTAAACATAATTTCAAATTATGAAATATTTTTGAAATTTCAAACAAAATTTAAATTCTATTTTTTTGAAAAGTTGAACAAAATTTGAAATTCCGAACATTTTCAAACATTTAAACAAAATTTGAAATTTAAACTTTTTTGAAATTCTGAATATTTCTTGATTTTTTTGAAATTCTGAATATTTCTTGAAAATTTAAACATATCTAAAAGTGGTCTAGTGAGTGGGGACGAGGTTCGAGGCCAGCATGGCTGGCTCCATGCACCCTCTATGGGGTGCATGAGATGAGCATAGCTGAAGGCCATTTTTGCATGAGATGGGCATGGCTCAGGTGAGCCCATGTGTTGGGAACATAATAATTTAAAAAAATTCCTACGAACACGCAAGATCTATCTAGGAGATGCATAGCAACGAGACGAGAGAGTTTATCCACATACCCTCGTAGACCGAAAGCGGAAGCGTTTAGTAACGCGGTTGATGTAGTCGAACGTCTTTACGATCCAACCGATCCAAGTACCGAACGTATGGCACCTCCGTGTTCAGCACACGTTCAGCACGATGACGTCCCTCGAGATCTTGATCCACTAGGGGGTCGAAGGAGAGTTCCGTCAGCACGACGGCGTGGCGACGGTGTTCATGATGTTACCGGCGCAGGGCTGCGCCTAAGCACTACGATGATATGACCAAGGTGTTAAACTGTGGAGGGGGGCACCGCATACGGCTAAGAGATTGTCTATTGTGCTTTGGGGTGCCCCCTACCCCCGTATATAAAGGAGGAGAGGGGGAGGCCGGCCGGCCCTGTAGGGCGCGCCAAGAGGGAGGAGTCCTACTAGGACTCCAAGTCCTAGTAGGATTCCACTTGGTGGAAGGGGGAAGGAAGGAAGGGAGAGGGAGAGGGAGAGGGAAAGGGGGTCGCGCCCACTCCCCTAGTCCTATTTGGACTCCCCATGAGGGGGCGCCTCCCCTATGTGGGCTGTCCTCTCTCTCCCCTATGGCCCATGATGGCCCGTTGCTTCCCCGGGGGGTCCGGTAACCCCTCCGGCACTCCGTTTTTACCCGGTACCACTAGGAACTCTTCATGTGTCCGAATAACTTAGTCCAATATATCAATCTTTATGTCTCGACCATTTCGAGACTCCTCGTCATGTTCATGATCTCAGCCGAGACTCCGAACAAACTTCGGTCATCAAAAACACATAACTCTTAATACAAAACGTCATCGAACGTTAAGTGTGCGGACCCTATGGGTTCGAGAACTATGTAGACAAGATCGAGACACATCTCCGATCAATAACCAATAGCGGAACTGAATGCTCATATTGGCTCCTACATATTCTATGAAGATCTTTATCGGTCAAACCGCATAACAACATACGTTGTTCCCTTTGTCATCGGTATGTTACTTGCCCAAGATTCAATCATCGGTATCATCATACCTAGTTCAATCTCGTTACCAACAAGTCTTTTTACTTGTTCCGTAATGCTTCGTATCGCAACTAACTCATTAGTCACATTGCTTGCAAGGCTTATAGTGATGAGCATTACCAAGAGGGCCCCAGAGATACCTCTCCGATACACGGAGTGACAAATCCTAATCTTGATCTATGCCAACCCAACAAACACCTTCGGAGACACCTATAGAGCATCTTTATAATCACCCAGTTACATTGTGACATTTTATAGCACACAAGGTGTTCTTCCGGTATCCGAGAGTTGCATAATCTCATAGTCTGAGGAACATGTATAAGTCATGAAGAAAGCAGTAGCAATGAAACTGTAACGATCATAATGCTAAGCTAACGGATGGGTCTTGTCCATCACATCATTCTCCTAATGATGTGATCCCGTTTATCAAATGACAACACATGTCTATGGTTAGGAAACATAACCATCTTTGATTAACAAGCTAGTCTAGTAGAGGCATACTAGGGACACTATGTTTTGTCTATGTATTCACACATGTACTAAGTTTTTGGTTAATATAATTCTAGCATGAATAACAAATATTTAATATGATATAAGGAAATATAGATAACAACTTTATTATTGCCTCTAGGGCATATTTCTTTCAGTCTCCCACTTGCACTAGAGTCAATAATCTAGTTTACAAAGTAATGATTCTAACACCCATGGAGTCTTGGTGCTGATCATGTTTTGCTCGCGGAAGAGACTTAGTCAACGAGTCTGCAACATTCAGATCCATATGTATTTTGCAAATTTCTATGTCTCCCTCCGCGACTTGATGCCGGATGGAATTGAAGCGTCTCTTGATGTCTTTGGTTCTCTTGTGAAATCTGGATTCCTTTGCCAAGGCAATTGCACCAGTATTGTCACAAAAGATTTTCATTGGACCCGATGCACTAGGTATTACACCTAGATCGGATATGAACTCCTTCATCCAGACTCCTTCATTTGCTGCTTCTGAAGCAGCTATGTACTCCGCTTCACACATAGATCCCGCCATGAAGCTTTGCTTGGAACTGCACCAACTGACAGCTCCACCATTCAATATAAATATGTATCCGGATTGCGACTTAGAGTCATCCGGATCAGTGTCAAAGCTTGCATCAACGTAACCATTTATGACGAGATCTTTGTCACCTCCATAAACGAGAAACATATCCTTAGTCCTTTTCAGGTATTTCAGGATGTTCTTGACCGCTGTCCAGTGCTCCACTCCTAGATTACTTTGGACCTCCCTGCTATACTTATAGCAAGGCACACATCAGGTCTGGTACACAACATTGCATACATGACAGAACCTATGGCTGAAGCATAGGGAATGACTTTGATTTTCTCTCTGTCTTCTAAAGTGGTCGGGCATTGAGTCTGACTCAAGTTCACACCTTGTAACACAGGCAAGAACTCTTTCTTTGACTGATCCATTTTGAACCTCTTCAAAACTTTACCAAGGTATGTGCTTTGTGAAAGTCCAATTAAGCGTCTTGATCTATCTCTATAGATCTTGATGCCTAATATTTAAGCAGCTTCACCGAGGTCTTTCATTGAAAAACTCTTATTCAAGTATCCTTTTATGCTATCCAAAAATTCTGTATCATTTCCAATAAACAATATATGTCATCCACATATAATATTAGAAATGCTACAGAGCTCCCACTCACTTTCTTGTAAATACAGGCTTCTCCAAAAGTCTGTATAAAACCACATGCTTTGATCACATTGATACGTATCTGTCGTATCTATAATTTTTGATTGTTTCATGCCAATATTATTCAACTTTTACATACTTTTGGCAACTTTTTATATGATTTATTTGGACTAACTTACTTATCTAGTGCCCAGTGCCAGTTCCTATTTGTTGCATGTTTTTGTATCGCAGAAAACCCATATCAAACGAAGTCCAAACATGATGAAACTCCACGGAGAACTATTTTCAAATATTTGTGAATTTTAGGAGTTGGAATCACCGCAAACGGGGGCCCACACAGACCACGATACACCAGGGCGCGCCCTAGGCCCCTGGCGCGTGGTGGTGGGTTGTGCTCACCTCATACGTTGGTTGGAGCTCTACTTCCGGTGCAAGGAAGCTTATATCAGGAAAAAAATCATGTAAAAGATCAGCACAATCAGAGTTACGGATCTCCAGGAATATAAGAAATGGTTTTCGGCCAGATCCAGGGAGCGCGAAACAGAAGAGAAGAGAGAGGGAGATCCAATCTCGGAGGGCTCATGCCCCTCCGCCGCCATGGAGGCCATGGACCAGAGGGGGAACCCTCCTCCCATCTAGGGTGGAGGCCAAGGTAGAAGAAGAAGGAAGGGGGCTCTCTCCCCCTCTCTCTCCCAGTGGCGCCGGAACGCCATCGGGGCTAGGATTGTGACGGCGATCTACATCAACAATCTTGCTACCGTCAACACCAACTCTCTCCCCCTCTATGCAGCGGTGTAACACCCCTTATCCCCATTGTAATCTCTACTTAAACATGGTGGTCAACTCCATATATTATTTCCCAATGATATATGGTTATCTTATGATGTTTGAGTAGATCCGTTTTGTCCTATGGGTTAATCGTGATCTTGGTTGGTATGATTGTATATTTTATTTATGGTGTTGTACTACGGTGCCCTCCGTTCTCGTGCAAACATGAGGACCCCCGCTGTAGGGTGTTGCAATATGTTCATGGTTCGCTTATGGTGGGTTGCGAGAGTGACAGAAGCTTAAACCCGAGTAGGTGGGCTATGGCGTATGGGATAAAGAGGACTTGATACTTAATGCTATTGTTGGGTTTCACGATCTTAATGATCTTTAGTAGTTGCGGATGCTTGCTAGAGTTCCAATCATAAGTGCATATGATCCAAGCAGAGAAAGTATGTTAGCTCATGCCTCTCCCTCATATAAAATTACAAGAATGATTATCGGTACTTGTGATCAATTGCCTAGGGACAAATGACTTTATCGTTGACAAAAGCTATCCACTTTTACTACCTCGCAATTTATTCATAGTTTTATTCTCGCAAAGTATTTGTAGTTTTATTCTTGCAAAATAGTTTCATACTTGTTCTAGGTAAAGCAAACGTCAAGTGTGCGTAGAGTTGTATCGATGGTCGATAGAACTTGAGGGAATATTTGTTCTGCCTTTAGCTCCTTGTTGGGTTCAACACTCTTATTTATCGAAGAAGGCTACAAATGATCCCCTATACTTGTAGGTTATCAAGACCTTTTTCTGGCACCGTTGTAGGGGTGCAATATATAGTGTGGGGTGAATATTCTCGTGTGTGCTTGTTTGCTTTATCACTAAGTAGTGTTTATTTCCTGTTCTAAGTTGTTCTCTATCTTTAGTCATGGATATGGAACATGAAACACCAAAAAAAATAGTTGTACTTGCTACTCATGGAGATGGGAACCTCCTAAAACCATCGATGCTCGTTATGTGAAAAATATTATGCACTATTTTGATAATCCTGAGAAAACCACATTCAACTTGATAATGGGAGTAACGTTGGATTAACGTGAATACTTTAGGGATTATCGCTTGACACAAAAAGGGAAACTTTTATGGGATCAAATTTATATGTTGCATTGATATGCTCGGGAGCTATGCTTGAGATATGATTATACTTGTTGCTCTAGGATGAACGCTCCACATCTTCCCTTTTCATGCAAATTTAATGATAATGAAACCTTAGCTTCTTATTCTAATGGTAGATATGATTATTATGATGTGGAACGAACAAAAGAATTTGTTGCTTTTAAGGGTGCTTATGAAATTGAATCTTTGTTTTTAAAGTATGAAGCTTTTGATGATGATGTTTATAGACCTAAATGTTTTGCCATCCTTAAATATTGCTATGATAATTATAAATACAATTCCGATATTGATGCATTTATTGAGAAAATCTCTGTTGTCCAAGAGGAGACTAATATTTTGCAGGAGTCTATGGAAGAAGGAATTGATGAAACTGTGAGCTCATTGGATGAAAAAGATGATGAGGAGAGTGAAGAACAAAAGGAGGAAGAGCGGATTATCTACCCGTGCCCACCTTCTAATGAGAGTAACTCTTCAACTCATACATTGTTTAATGTCCCTTCGTTCTTACCGAAGGATGAATGCTATGATAATTGCTATGATCCCGTTGATTCATTTGAAATATACCTTTTTGATGATGCTTGCTATGCTTGAGATGAACTTGCTATAGTTCCTTATGTCGAACATGAAATTGTTGCTATTGCACCCACACATGATAGTCCTATTATCTTTTTGAATTCTCCAAACTACACTATATCGGAGAAGTTTGCTCTTATTAAGGATTATATTGATAGGTTGCCTTTTACCCTTGCACATGATGATTTTGATGAATATAATATGCATGTGCTTGCTGCTCCTACTTGCAATTATTATGAGAGAGGAACTACATCTCCACCTCTCTATGTTTCCAACACGATAAAATTGCAAGAAACTACTTATGCTATGTATTGGCCTTTACTTAATGTGCATGAATTGTTCTTGTATGACATGCCGATGCATAGGAAGAGAGTTAGACTTCGTCATTGCTTGATATATGTTGTTTTGTGCTCACTATTAAATGCCAAATCATTGCTAATTCAAATTGGCTTTGATATACCTTGGGATCCGGGTGGATCCATTACTTGAGCACTTTATGCCTAGCTTAATGGCTTTAAAGAAAGTGCTGCCAGGGAGACAACCCAGGAGTTTTAGAGAGTCATTTGTTTCTGTTGAGTGCTTTTATAAAGTTTAAAAACAAAAAATATAGAGGGGACCTTAAAACTTCACAAAAAGAAAAGTGAAAGTGAGATAGACGAGCACCGTGGAAGTGGGAGCATGCCTTAAACTTTGTCCATGCCTATGGAAACTTTGTGAATCTTGAATTACAGAAACTTTTCAACAAAAATAATTATCCCCTTGTACAATTCCATTATATTATAAAAATAATGTGCCAAGATTTGCCTTTAGGATGAGTAGATTGCTTGTTGGTTTGTGCGGTGCAAAACAGAAACTTTGGCTGTAGTGCGCGATTTTACATTTTTTATTGGAACGTCAAATGGTTATGAAACTTTTTGTACTGTCTTTCTATACAAAAATTTTATTTTTTCCTAAGTTTTTCAGAATTTTTAGAGTTACAGAAGTATGGTGGATGTTCAAATCTTTACAGACTGTCCTGTTTTCACAGATTGCTGTTATAGCTTCATTATTTGCATATGTTTGAATTCTTGTTGAAGCCTCCTTGACTTGGGGCCATAGAATTGTTATAGCATACAATGGGTAATGTTTGTTTATAATTATACAATAATGTTGCAGCAGTACATGATGGGATTTCATTGCCATTTTCACTAACCCCACCACTAAAAGTTCGTTTAAGTTTATTATGGATGAAGTGTTCGAAGATCGAGGAGGTCTCGGTATGAGGAGAAGGAGGAGAGGCAAGATCTCAAGCTTGGGGATTACCAAGGCACCCCAAGTAAATATTCAAGGAGACTCAAGCGTCTAAGCTTGGGGATGCCCCGGAAGGCATCCCATCTTTCTTCAACAAGTATCGGTATGTTTTCGGATTCGTTTCGTTCATATGATATGTGCAAATCTTGGAGCATCTTTTGCATTTGATTTTAATTTTTATTTTATGCACCATGCTGGTATGAGATAGTCCATGGTTGATTTATATAATGCTCATTGCACTTCACTTATATCTTTTGAGTATGGCTTTGTAGAATGCTTCATGTGCTTCACTTATATCATTTGAAGTGTGGATTGCCTGTTTCTCTTCACATAAAAAACCGATGTTTGTAGAATGCTCTTTTGCTTCACTTATACTTGTTAGAGCATGATATTTTGTAGAAAGAATTAAACTCTCATGCTTCACTTATATATATTTAGAGAGACAAATGGAATTGGTCATTTGCATGGTTAGTCATAAAATCCTACATAAAACTTTTGGATCACTAAATATGATATGTTTGATTCCTTGCAATAGTTTTGCAATATAGAGATGATAATATGTGAGAAGTACTAGTAAACGGTTGTGGTTGGTAAGAATATTGGTGTTAAGGTTTGTGATTCCCGAAGCATGCATGTATAGTCTCTCATTATGCTATGAAAGTTGGAGCGCAATTTATCCTTGATTGTCTTCCTTATGAGTGGCGGTCGGGGACGAGCGATGGTCTTTTCCTACCAATCTATCCCCCTAGGGGCATGTGTAGTATTACTTTGCTTCTAGGGATAATAAACTTTTGCAATAAGTATATGAGTTCTTTATGACTAATGTGAGTCCATGGATTATACGCACTGTTACCTTTCCGCAATTTGCTAGCCTCTACGGTACCATGCATTGCCCTTTCTCACATCAAGACATGGTGCAAACTTCACAGGTGCATCCAAACCTCGTGAAAGGATCGATATAGTTGACTAGAGGGGGGGGGGTGAATAGGCAACTAACAATTTTTGGCTTTTCTTTACCAAATTAAACTTTGCATCAAATTAGGTTGTCTAGATATGCAACTAGGTGAGCAACCTATATGATGCAACAACAACAAGCACACAAGCAAGCAATGGATACAACACAATATAAGCTTGCACAAGTAAAGGTGAGAGATAACCAAAAGTGGAGTCGATGGAGACGGGGATGTGTTACCGAAGTTCCTTCCCTTTGAGGGGAAGTACGTATCCGTTGGAGCAGTGTGGAGGCACAATGCTCCCCAAGAAGCCACTAGGGCCACCGTATTCTCCTCACGCCCTCATACAATGCGAGATGCCACGATTCCACTATTGGTGCCCTTGGAGGCAGCGACTGAACCTTTACAAACAAGGTTGGGGCAATATCCACAACTTAATTGGAGGCTCCCAACGACACCATGAAGCTTCATCACAATGGACTATGGCTCCGCGGTGACCTCAACCATTTAGGGTGCTCAAACACCCAAGAGTAACAAGATCCGCAAGGGATTAATGGGGGGAATCAAATTTCTCTTAGTGGAAGTGTAGACCAAGGCCTTCTCAACCAATCCCTAGAGAATCAATAAGTTTGATTGGCTAGGGAGAGAGATCAGGCAAAAATGGGGCTTAGAGCAACAATGGAGCTTAGGAATGGAAGAGGTAGTCAACTCGGAGAAGAAGACTCCCCTTATATAGTGATAGGACAAATCCAACAGTTACCCACTTATCCAACCCGCGACATGCGGTACTACCGCACCAGACATGCGTTACTACCTCAAGGGCCTACGGTACCACCGCGAGGCACAACGGTACTACCGCTTGCGCGACAAGAGCCAGACCAGCCCTATTGCATTGAAGCAAAGAGTGGTAGAACCGCCAGAGCGGTCCTATCGTTCGCCCATGAGGTACTACCACAAGGCAGGGTTTGTTTGGGCTGGAAAGGCACAAACGAAGAAAAATACATCCGTGGCTACTTCCGCTGAGTTTCGATCTGTGCAAAAATCCGACATGGTACTACCGCATACAGGGAGCGGTACTACCATGTAGGGCACGGATGTAAAAAATTACATCCGCCCCTACTTCCGCTTGTGTTGCTGTGCTGGGCCCGAGGCCACGGTACTACCGTGCCCGGGGAGCGGTACTACCGCAAGGGCCTGCGGTACTACCGCACCCCCGGCCGGTACTACCGTGGGCCTCTGCGGTACTACTGCTCCCTTGAGCAGTACTACCGCATGCCATAGCTCAATAACACTAGGAGCCCTTCATTTTGCAAAGACACGGATAAACGGTCAGTGCTCCAAAGAGGCAAAGGAAAGGTGGTGCAAAGGAACAGTCATGTACGTGTTTATTCCACCCTAACCTTTCCAAAGCGGACCCCCTCTTAATAGTATGACTTTCCTACGACTCAAATCCATCGAAAAGAAACGTAGAGAAACTTTGTCTTCACTAGGATCCAAGGGGCAATGAATCGTCTTGTGCCTAAACATGAGATATCTGAAATGCTCAATGCACACGATTAGTCCGCAAATGCATTGTCATCAATCACCAAAACCATATAGGGTGAAATATGCCCTTACAATCTCCCCCTTTTTGGTGGATTGATGACAATACAGGATTTGCGCATAAGAGTACACAAATGAATCTATGCAAACCCAACATCTACAAAATATAGACAGCCCCCCTAGATGTGTGCACTCTATATAAATGCTTTGGACTGCACACCACACATGCTAGGATCAATACTCCCACTATATTTTACAGACGAGGCATTCCTTGCAACAATATAAATAACACTAAGCATGGAGGCAAGGTAATGAATATGAGCATAAAGTAAAGGGCACAAGATAGCATAGGCTCACGAACTACTAAGCATAATAGACAATAAGATAAGCTTGAGTGCATATGTCTTACACCATATGATAGGGTACCAGGTCTCACGAGCACAAACCAAACCAAAGCAACACAAACGAAGGTCCAACAAAACAAAAACAAAGAGACACGAAAGCAAATCCTACAGTCTCTCCCCCTTTGGCATCGAGACACCAAAAAGGCAGAGAGGACACCTACAACACATGTGGTAGCATCCTCCGCAGAGATCACTCAACACGCTCCTCCTCGGACTCGGCAGCTGGGATGGTCTCCTCCTCTGACTCGGCCCACTGATAGCTCAGCTTGGTTATCCATTCAGCCTTCGGAGTGATGTTCACCTCTGAACCGCTCTCCACGATCTCGCCGAATCTCCTCAAGATCCTCTTGTCGCGTCGGCGACTCTCCTTGGAAGCAACATGGCTCCTGTATTGCCCATTGGCTTGCATACATAACATGGTCTTCATCTTTGCCTTCAGCTTCTTAGCCCAAGAGGGCTCAGAAGATGGAGGAGCATACCCAGCAGAACTGTCCTCAGCCTCCTCCTCCTCCTCAACCTCGTCCTCATCCACATTCATCCTAGCAGCCTCAGCCTCAGCCCTGGTAGTGGTATTGGCCCACTTTTTCTTATGACGCAGCTTGATAGGCTCGTGGCGAATCCAGTTTGGAGCAGAAAAGTCTTCCTCCGGAAACATCTTGTCCCGAGTCTTCGAGATGAGAAGGTGCAGGTATGGACCATAGATGGGAACTTTGCGATTGTAGACCACAAAACTGAGCTCATTCCACATCATATGAGAGATGTCCAGAGGCTAGGTAGCATGGTGACGCGCCTCCTCACACAGAAGCATCATATCCACGAGATAAGCATGCACCTTACCTTTGTTACCGACGCGTGGAAAGAGAGTGTTGTGGAAGATTCGGTGCATGACATCGAGGAAGGGGTTGAGCACCCAAGACTGAGTGCCATTGGGCAGCTTCTTCTCCACAAGAAACGACATAAGCTTGTCCTTGTTGGCGGACTCTGGGTTGCCGTAAGGGAGGGCACCAACGGGCACATTGGGCCCCTCATCACGGACATGCAGCAGTGTCATGAATTCCTTCCAAGTAGCAAACATCTTCTTCCCATTGGTAATCCAAGTCATAGTCCGCTCCCCATCCGTGTGGAAGTGGACGGAGGCAAAGAACTGCGCCACTAGCTCCAGGTCAAAGTCCATATGGAACGTGATGAAGTCTTCAATGCCAAACTGCTCCACCAAGTCCAGTGCCTCACCAAAGTAGTTCCGGTCCTTCCTCAGATGATTCATACCAATCATTGCATTGGGACATAGAGGTTGTGCTTGTACTTGATCACATTGATGTATATGAGATTCTGCTGCTTGGTCCAAAACAACTCGTTCCCTCTGACATTCTCACGAGGGTTCACATAGGGATTGATCCTCCTTCAAATGATGAACTCAGATAGAGGCATCTCATCCATGCCAAGAACTGGATCCTTTTACCTGTTAGCGGTCTTCTTGACACTGCGATGTTGGGCATTGGAGCCCTCCGGTGCTTCTTGATTGTGAAGACGCTTGGAGCTCGTGTGGCGGCTTGGGTTCGAGCGATGGACATTGGAGCCACCACCTATGACACACAACACACTAACACACGAGAGAAACGAGAAGGATCAATGCAAAGACCAAGGCCAAAACAAACGAAACACGTAGAAATAAGATTGGGTAGTCGCAACAAGGTAGTTTTGATGTCAACAGTAGTACCTCACCACTAAGCGGAAGTGAAAGTTTACTTCTGCTCTAGACGCGGTAGTACCGCGCCGGGATGGCACGGTAGTACCACGCCTAGGGCGGAAGTAAAATTTTACTTCCGCGCCCCGAGCGGTAGTACCTCTCCAGAGGAGCGGTAGTACCGCATGAGGCGGATGCGGCCAGAGCGGTAGTACCACACGGGAGGTGCGGTAGTACCGCTGGGAATCAAATCCGACACGAAATGGATCTAGGCACATCCACAACTTTGGATCGGTACTACGGTTGATCAAAAATACCGTGTGGCAACATACCAAATAGCATCTCTACCTACTCTTGCAAAGACTTGACCAAAAATCTCAAGAACAACATGCATCTCCCCAAAACCTAGAAGCAAAACTACGAGGCAAAAAGAGAGGGATTTGGGAAGAAACCTTGTTCCATGGCAAGAGGGCGAGGTGGGGATCGATCCCACTGGTCGGAATGCGAGGAGAGCGGCCGGAGACGGAGATCCGGCGAGGTCCTCCGGCGCCGTTCTTAGGCAGGAGAGAGAGAGAGAGACGAAGTGGGGAAACTGAGTTGAATGGGTATGGGGGAGTTGGAACTCCCTTGCCCGCTGTTGACCCCCACCCGCTCGTGACGGCGCGGTAGTACCTGTTGGGAAATGCGGTAATTTCAAAAAAATTCCTACGATCACGCAAGATCTATCTATGTGATGCATAACAACGAGAGGGGAGAGTGTGTCCACGTACCCTCATAGACCGAAATCAGAAGCGTTATGACAACGCGGTTAATGTAGTCGTACGTCTTCACGATCTGACCGATCCAAGTACCGAACATACGGCATCTCCACGTTCAGCACACATTCAGCTCGATGACGTCCCTCGCACTCTTGATCCAGTTGAGGCCGAGGGTGAGTTCCGTCAGCACGATGGCATGGCGACGGTGATGACGATGCTACCGGCACAGGGCTTCGCCTAAGCTCCGCAACGGTATGACCGAGGTGTGTAACTGTGGAGGGGGGCACCGCACACGGCTAAACAATTGTCAACTTGTGTTGTCTGTTGTGCTATTGGGGTGCCCCCTGGCCATGTATATAAATGAGGGAGAGAGAGAGAGGAGGCTGGCCGGGTTTGGGTGCGCCAGGGGGGAGTCCTACTTGGACTCCTAGTCCAAGTAGGATTCACCCCCCCTTTTCCTTTCTTCCACCCGAAGGGAAAGGTAAGGGAGAGAGAGAGGGGGGGAAGGAAACAGGGGGGCCGGCCCCCTCCCCTAGTCCAATTCGGTTTGGGCAAGGGGAGGGGCGCCCCTCTCACATGGCCCTTTCTCCTCTTCTCCAATAAGGCCCACTAGGCCCAATACTTCTCCCGGGGGGTTCCGGTAACCTCCCGGTACTCTGGAAAAATGCCCGAACCACTCGGAACCATTCTGATGTCCAAATGCAACCTTCCAATATATGAATCTTTACCTCTCGACCATTTTGAGACTCCTCATCATGTCCGTGATCTCATTCGGGACTCCGAACAAACTTTGGTACATCAAATCATATAACTCATAATACAAATCGTCATCAAACGTTAAGCATGCGGACCCTACGGGTTCGAGAACTATGTAGACATGACTGAGACACATCCCCGGCCAATAACCAATAGCGGAACCTGGATGCTCATATTGGTTCCTACATATTCTACGAAGATCTTTATCAGTCAAACCGCATAACAACATACGTTGTTCCTTTTGTCATCGGTATGTTACCTGCCCGAGATTCGACCGTCGGTATCATCATACCTAGTTCAATCTCATTACCGGCAAGTCTCTTTACTCGTTCCGTAATACTTCGTCCCGCAACTAACTCATTAGTTACAATGCTTGCAAGACTTATAGTGATGAGTATTACCGAGAGGTCCCAAAGACACCTCTCCGAAACACGGAGTGACAAATCCTAATCTTGATATATGCCAACCCAACAAACACCTTCGGAGACACCTGTAGAGCACTTTTATAATCACCCTTTTACGTTGTGACGTTTGGTAGCACACAAAGTGTTCCTCCGGTATTCGAGAGTTGCATAATCTCATAGTATGAGGAACTTGTATAAGTCATGAAGAAAGCAGTAGCAATGAAACTAACACGATCATAATGCTAAGCTAACGGATGGGTCATGTCCATCACATCATTCTCCTAATGATGTTATCCCGTTCATCAAATGACAACACATGTCTATGGTTAGGAAACATAACGATCTTTGATTAACGAGCTAGTCAAGTAGAGGCATACTAGGGACTATATGTTTTGTCTATGTATTCACACATGTACTAAGTTTCGGTTAATACAATTCTAGCATGAATAATAAACATTTATCATGAATTAAGGAAATAAACAATAACTTTATTATTGCCTCTAGGGCATATTTTCTTCAGTACCGCGAGTCATCCCGGTAGTACCGCTCTTCCAGCGGCAGTAAAAAATTATTATCGTGCTGGTAGCGGCAGTACTGTGCTCATCTCCTGCGGTAGTATCGGGGCTTGCCACAGTAGTACCGTAAACCCAAGAAAGTGCACGTTTTGACAAAACATAGAAACACGGCCTTTGCACAGCAACCTTCAAGTGACCGGGCAAGAAAATGAGCACACACACACGAGGCAACTCAAACACAAACACGACTCAACAAGAAGGCAAAAGGCAACAAGGAACAAACACTAACCAAAACCTCTCTAGAGGAGTGGGTGGTGGCCGAATCCACCTATGTTTGAGTCAATTGGTATGGCACCGCGAAGAATTATCCTTGGGCCCATGACCAAAACTCGTCTTTGAAGCACAAGTACCATCAAGAATGGCTAATGTGAAAGAGTTGCTCAATTTATGCATAATGGGGGAGGGAGAGTTCATTGAGAGAACAACACTCCCCCTATGTCCATGCCTACACCTAAAAAATATATCAAGATGAGTATGGTGGGGTGTGCATGGATTCAAGCTACATTGCTCGAATCAATGATATTTAGCTCATGCCTTAACTCGCAAAATCTTGCTTCATCCAAGGGCTTCGTGAAAATATCTGCAAGGCTATCATGAGTGTTGACATATTTGAGCTTGATCTCCCCTCGCCTAATGTGATCCCGGATGAAGTGATACCGAATCTCAATATGCTTCGTCTTGAAGTGTTGCACCGGGTTGAGAGAGATCTTGATGGCACTTCCATTGTCACACGAAAGAGGCACTTCGTCACAAATGGCACCGTAATCCTTCAAAGTTTGCCTCATCCATAGAAGTTGAGCACAACAACTACCAACGACCACATACTCTGCTCCGATGGACGAGAGAGACACACAACTTTGCTTCTTAGAAGACCAACTCACCAAAGAGCAACCAAGAAATTGGCACCCTTTAGAGCTGGACTTCCTATCCACTCTGTCTCCCGCCCGATCTGAGTCTGAATAGCCCAAAAGGTTGAAGTTTGCTCCTCTTGGGTACCATAATCTAAAGTTCAGGGTATGAGCCAAATATCGAAAGATTCGCTTGACCGCCACATAGTGGCTTTCCATAGGTGCGGCTTGAAGCAGTGCACAAATTCCCACACTCAACATGATATCTGGTCTAGATGCACAAAGGTAAAGCAAGGAGCCAATCATGGAGCGATATACCTTTTGATCCACCGCTTTACCATTGGGATCTATGTGAAGTTGGAATTTGACGGGCATTGGAGTGGAGGCCGGCTTGACATCACTTATAAGCTTGAATCTCTTGAGCATGTCTTGAGTGTATTTGGCTTGGTTGATGAAGGTTCCTTCTCTTCTTTGCTTGATTTCGAACCTGAGAAAGAACTTCAACTCCATCATGGACATCTTGAACTTTGAGGTCATGAGAGCGGCAAATTCCTCATTGAAAGCGCAGTCGATACCCTCGACTTGGGAGTAGCCTTGTGCTACCAAACGAGCCTTGTTGCGAACGGTAATTCCATGAGCATCTTGCTTGTTCTTGAATATCCACTTGGTTCCAGTGACATTATGGTTCCCCGTTGGCCTTGGCACCAATCTCCACACCTTGTTGTGCTCGAAGTTGTTGAGTTCTTCATGCATGGCATTGAGCCAATCCGAATCCTCGAGCGCCTCATAGACCTTTTGGGGTTCGACACAAGAAACAAATGCGTGATGTTCACAATAGTTTGCTAATTGTCTGCGAGTGCTTACCTCATTTCTTAAGCTTCCAAGCACATTCGTCCTGAGATGATCTTTGGTTATGAGCTTGGATGCAATCTTAGCGGCACGACGCTCCAATTCCTCCTCGGGAGTGAGTTGAGGAGTGGTAACTTGATCATCTTGAGTGTCGTCTTGAGCTTGTTCTTGATCTTGAGCTTGCTCTTGATCTTGAACTTTCTCGGGAGGGAGAACTTGACCTTGGGCATCACTTGGTGGTTGACCACCATCTTGAGGTTGATCTTGCCCTTGATCTTGTTCACTTGGTTGAGGGCCTTCACTTCGTTCTTCGGAAGCGTGTGGGTCTTGGGTTGGTGATGGCTCCACTAGAGTGGAGCATTGTCCTTCTCCTTCTGCCACAAGGGGTTCCTCAATGGGTAGGATATGACCAACACCCATTCTTCTTATGGCTTGGGGAGGAATTTCATCACCTACATCACAAGTACCACTTCGTTCCACTTGGGAGCCGTTATTCTCGTCAAACTTCATGTTAGACATCTCCTCAATGAGTCCCGTGGGCTTTTTGAGGACACGGTAAGCATGAGAGTTTGTAGCATAACCAACAAATATGCCCTCATGAGCTCTAGCCTCAAATTTAGACAAACGAACACCTTTTTTGAGTATGAAACACTTACAAGCGAACACCCAGAAGTACTTGAGGTTGGGCTTGTTACCGGTAAGTATCTCATATGGAGTCTTGTTCAAGCCCTTGTGGAGGTAGAGCCGATTGGATGCATGTCAAGCGGTGTTGATGGCTTCGGCCCAAAAGTTGTAGGGAGACTTGAACTCCGCCATCATGGTTCTTGCCGCGTCCATCAACGTCCGATTCTTCCTCTCCGCTATACCATTTTGTTGAGGGGTGTAAGGTGCGTAATATTGATGCTTGATCCCCTCATCACTAAGTAACTCATCCAAGGTGTAGTTCTTGAACTCGGTGCCGTTGTCACTTCTTATTGTCAAGATCTTTGCATTGTGTTGACGTTGAGCTTCATTTGCAAGGTCGATGGCGGTTTGTTGAGTCTCACTCTTCCCGTTGAAGAAATATACCCAAGTGTATCTTGAATAATCATCCACAATCACCAAGCAATACTTCCTACCCCCAAGGCTATCAAAGGATGGAGGCCCAAAGAGATCCAAGTGAAGGAGCTCCAAGGGTCTCCTTGAGTAGATGATAGTCGTGGGAGGGTGAGCCTTCTCATGTAGCTTTCCTTCAATACAAGCACTGCAAGCACGATCTTTGGCAAAACTAACATTTATTAGTCCACGAACATGGCCCCCCTTGAGAAGACTTTGCAAAGATCTCATATTGACATGGGCTAAACGGCGATGCCAAAGCCATCCCACGTCAACTTTAGCCATTAGGCATGTCACGGTCTTAGTGGGTCGCTCCAAAAACTTAATCGCATAAAGACCGTTCTCGACATGCCCAACAAAGGCTACTTTAAGAGTCTTGCTCCACAAGAGGGCCACGGTATCAATATCAAACAATGTGGCTAAGCCCATGATTGCAAGTTGATGGACGGAAAGTAAATTGTATGCAAGGGACTCAACAAGCATGACTTTCTCGATCGTGAGATCATGAGAAATGACAACCTTGCCAAGACCCAATACCTTAGAAGATGAGGCATCACCCCACTCGACATTGGTGGGTATATATGAGACCTTGTGAATGTCCACCACCAAGTCCTTGCTTTCGATCATATGATTTGTGGCTCCACTATCGAGCAACCATGATCCCCCACCGGAAGCAAACACCTAGAAGAGATCAATTCTTGGTTTTAGGTACCCATTTTGTAATGGGTCCTTTGATGTTAGTAACAAGGGTCTTAGGAACCCAAATAGACCATTCAATGTACTCATAAGGAGAACCAACAAATTTGGCATAAACATGCCCATCACTAGCACGACATAGCACATAAGAAGGGTTAAAGTCGCCGGCTTTGTTGGAAGGAGTGGCAATGCCCTTCTTGACACCACCACCCATAACATTGTTCTTTTTCTTCTCCTTAGGAGCACCCTCTCCCTCCTTCATAAAAGTTTACTTGAGAGGAAGAGGTTCTTTGGCCTTGTCATTCTTCTTCTTGTTCTTGGACTTGGGTGCAAACCCAATTCCCTCCTTTCCCACAACTTCCTTTTGATTGCTCAAAAGATCATTGAGGTTCTTCTCACCTTGTATGCAAGACACAAGGCCTTTCTGAAGTTTCTCCTTTAACTTGGCATTCTCCTGCACAAGATGCACATGCTCACAACACGGGTTAGTAGCATTTGTATTATCAATTAAGACCATATGAGGAAAAGTGGCTTTCTCCTTGGTGAGCTTCACTTGGAGTTGATCATGAGACTCCTTGAGGCTAGCATGAGCACCCTTCAAGGCCTTGTGAGCCTTGTCAAGTATCTCAAACTCCTCCTTGAGTCTAGCATGGTCAACCCCAAGTTTAGCCTTCTCGGAATTGAGCACACGAGATACAACAAGAGCATGATCAAGATCTTTCTTTAATTTAGCATGATCATCGTTGTGTGACTCCTCAAGAGCCAAACGATGACCACACTCTTCCTCAAGCACATTAGAGAGATCCGATATCTCATCGGCATAGTCACGACTATGTCCTTCCATCTTAGAGTGGTTTCTTTGTGAGCCTCGATCATGTCATTGGCTTCACCAAGTTGTTCCAAGAGAGCAACAAAGTGCTTCTTGGATTTACCCTTGAGCTTACTCATGAAAGACTCAAACTCATTCACTTCCTCATTAGACCCCTCACTTTCATCAATGCAATCTGTCAAGGAAGGATTAGTAATGATGGTAGTTTTGATGTTGGGGGTTACCTTGTTGGTGGATTTGGCCATGAGGCACTTGGCGGTGATGTTCTCGTTGGGTGAGTCGAAGAGAGACACCCGTGGAGTTGTGGCAATGACAACAGAGGCCATGGCCATTGCCTCACCATCATCATCATCATCATCATCATCATCATCATCATTGTACTCTTGTTGAGCCAGCAACCCCTTGGAAGGAGTCTTCTTGGTGAAGTTTTTCTTGTTGGGGAAGGACTTGGCTTTGTATTTTCGGATAAGCTTGCCATCATTGTCTTCTCGCTTCTCGTAAGGGCACTACACAACAAAGTGGCTCACATTGCCACAATTGTAGCATGTCCTCACATGTTGCTTTTCCTTGATGCCACTTGAGTTGTTCTTGTTGAAGTTGGGCCTTGAGTTCTTCTTGCTCCAAAATTTCCTTGAAGCGAGAGCCATGTGCTCATGGTAATCATATTTTGTATCTTCGGGGTTACTCTCCTCATCTTCCTCTTCATCCTCCTATTCCACACTTGCCTTGGCCTTCAAAGCTAGGTTGGGTTTGTTCACCCGTTGAGAGCGCATCACCGCATTGTCGGCTATCTTATCCAAGATTCTCATAGCAACAAACTCATCCAACACTTCACTTGAGGACAAGGTATGGAAGTCCGACCTTTGACGGATGACACATAACATGGCCTTGTGGTAGGGCATCATGGCCTTGAGAAACTTGCGCTTGATCCAATTGTCATCCGTATCCTTGCTCCCATGATCTCAGAGTGAGACTGCGAGAGTGGTTAATTCCGGTAGAGCTCACGAGGTTCTTCATCTTCATTCATCGCAAACTCATCAGCTTCATCTTGCACCACTTCATAGTTGGAGCGTTGAATGCTTGCGCTTCCCTTGTAAATGGAAACAACATGTTCCCAAGTTTCCTTGGCCACGGTGAAGGGTCGGACATGAGCAATGTCTTCGGGTGGAATTGCATCTTGAATAATGAAGAGAGCGGACTCGTTGAATTGATTATCCGCGACTTCTCTAGGGGTGAAGTTGCTTGGGTCATGCGGGTAGAAACCTTGCTCAATAATTCTACAAAGGTTAGTGTTACTATGATTTAAAGGACGTTTAAAGCAATAGACCCAAGAGGCAAAATCTTCATTTTTCACAAACTTAGGAGGAGGACCAACATGATTTAAATGAGTGGAGGGAACCGGTCCTCCATAAGTAAGAGGTGGTTCAACATGGGCAAAGATGCCGTTTCCACTTCTACCACTAGGCAAGGGAATTTTATCACTAGAAGCTTCCCCCTTATCGGAATTAGCATCCATCACCTTGTTAGTAAGAGCGACCACTTCCAATGATGCAGTGGATAACTTAAGACCATCAAGAAACTCCTTGAACATGCCTTTGACCTCGGTCGTCGTGGAGGTTTTCAATGTGTCCAAAGCCACATTGAATTCCTCACGTGAGACCGGGGATCCCCCATCTGCCGTAGACGAGGAAGGATTCACACCGGGGTGCTCCTCCTCACCGTCTGCGGTGTCAACCATACTCTTCAGATGGTGAAGTCCTTAATAAAGAGATGAGGCTCTGATACCAATTGAAAGGATCATATAGTTGACAAGAGGGGGGGGGGGATGAATAGGCAACTAACAATTTTTAGCTTTTCTTTACCAAATTAAACTTTGCATCAAAGTAGGTTGTATAGATATGCAACTAGGTGAGCAACCTACATGATGCAACAACAAGCACACAAGAAAGCAATGGATACAACACAATATAAGCTCGCACAAGTAAAGGTGAGAGATAACCAAAAGTGGAGTCGATGGAGACGGGGATGTGTTACCGAAGTTCCTTCCCTTTGAGGGGAAGTGCGTCTCCATTGGAGCGGTGTGGAGGCACAATGCTCCCCAAGAAGCCACTAGGGCCACCGTATTCTCCTCCTGCCCTCACACAATGCAAGATGCCGTGATTCCACTATTGGTGCCCTTGGAGGCAGCGACCGAACCTTTACAAACAAGGCTGGGGCAATCTCCGCAACTTATTGGAGGCTCCCAACGACACCACGAAGCTTCACCACAATGGACTATGGCTCCGGGGTGACCTCAACTATCTAGGGTGCTCAAACACCCAAGAGTAACAAGATCCGCAAGGGGTTCGTGGGGGGGATCAAATTTCTCTTGGTGGAAGTGTAGATCAAGGCCTTCTCAACCAATCCCTAGAGAATCAACAAGTTTGATTGGTAGGGAGAGAGATCGGGTGAAAATGGAGCTTAGAGCAACAATGGAGGTTAGGGATGGAAGAGGTAGTCAACTCGGAGAAGAAGACTCCCCTTATATAGTGATAGGACAAATCCAACCATTACCCACTTATCCAGCCCATGACATGCTGTACTACTGCAAGGGCCTGCAGTACCACCGCGAGGCACAACGGTACTACCGCTTGTGCGGCAGGAGCCAGACCAGCCCTGTTGCATTGAAGCAAAGAGGGGTAGAACCGCCGGAGCGGTATTACCGCTTGCCATTGCAGTACTACCACAAGGCAGGGTTTGTTTGGGCTGGGAAGGCATCGACGAAGAAAAATACATCTGTGGCTACTCCCGTGAGTTTTGATCTGTGCAAAAACCCGACACGACACTACCGCATACAGGGAGCAGTACTACCGCGTAGGGCGCGGATGTAAAAAATTACATCCGCCCCTACTTCCACTCGTGTTGTTGTGCTGGGCCCGAGGCCACAGTACTACCGCACCCGGGGAGCGTACTACCGCAAGGTCCTGCGGTACTACCGCGTCCCCGGCCGGCACTACCGTGGGCCTCTACGGTACTACTACTCCCTTGAGTGGTACTACCGCATGCCACAGCTCAATAACACTAGGAGTCCTTCATTTTGCAAAGACA
This sequence comes from Triticum dicoccoides, assembly GCF_002162155.2. Classification (NCBI taxonomy): domain Eukaryota; kingdom Viridiplantae; phylum Streptophyta; class Magnoliopsida; order Poales; family Poaceae; genus Triticum; species Triticum dicoccoides. The sequence continues at coordinate 67,319,523 of NC_041387.1, read as the reverse complement.
CAGATAAACGGTCGTTGCTCCAAAGAGGCAAAGGAAAGGTGGTGCAAAGGAACAGTCATGTACGTGTTGGTTCCACCCTAACCTTTCCAAAGCGGACCCCCTCTTAATAGTACAACTTTCCTACGACTCAAATCCACGGAAAAGAAACGTAGAGAAACTCCGTCTTCACTAGGCTCCGAGGGGCAACGAATCATCTTGTGCCTAAACATGAGATATCTGAAATGCTCAATGCACATGATTAGTCCGCAAATGCATTGTCATCAATCACCAAAACCACATAGGGTGAAATATGCCCTTACACCCCATGATATAATACGCTCTATCACACATAAGCCTTATTACATCTTCCTCAAAACAGCCACCATACCTACCTATTATGGCTTTTCCATGGCCATTCCGAGATATATTGCCATGCAACTTCCAGTGCTTCTGTTTTGATGACTTGAGCATTTATTGTCATATTTCTTTGCATGATCATATAGCTGACATAGTAGTTGTGGCTTAGCCACTGTGCATCATTTTTATACATGTTACGCTAGATCATCTATCAGAGGCATTCATATAGAGTCATACTTTGTGAGGGAGTCCTGGATTAGGGGGTGTCCGGATGGCCGGACTATGACCTTTGGCCGGACTCCCGGACTATGAAGATATAAGATTAAAGACTCCGTCCCGTGTCCGGATGGGACTTTCCTTGGCATGGAAGGCAAGCTTGGCGATACGATATGAAGACCTCCTCCCATTGTAACCGACTCTGTGTAACCCTAGCCCTCTCCGTGTCTATATAAACCGGAGAGTTTTACTCCGTAGGACGAACAACAATCATACCATAGGCTAGCTTCTAGGGTTTAGCCTCTTTGATCTCATGGTAGATCCACTCTTGTACTACTCATATCATCAATATTAATCAAGCAGGAGTAGGGTTTTACCTCCATCGAGAGGGCCCGAACTTGGGTAAAAACATCGTGTCCCTTGTCTCCTGTTACCATCCGCCTAGACGCACAGTTCGGGACCCCCTACCCGAGATCCGCCGGTTTTGACATCGAATTGGTGCTTTCATTGAGAGTTCCTCTGTGTCGTCACCTTTAGGCCCGATGGCTTCTTCGATCGTCAACCACGACGCGGTCCAGGGTGAGACCTTTCTCCCTGGACAGATCTTCGTATTCGGCAGGTTCGCACTGCGGGCCAACTCGCTTGGCCATCTAGAGCAGATCGAAAGCTACGCCCCTGGCCATCAGGTCAGGTTTGGAAGTTTAAACCACAAGGCCGACATCTGCGAGGACTTGATCTTCGATGGATTCGAGCCACGGTCGAGCACGCCGCACTATCACGATGGGCATGATTTAGCTCTGCCGCCGGACAACACCCAGAGCGTCGCTCAGGTGCCCGCTCCGACCATTAGCTCGGAGTCAACCACGCCAATTGGGGACGGATGGTTGGACGCCGCCCCAGGTGCCGCAATCCCTACGGTGATAGAGCCGAACACCAGCCCAGTCCTTCGCAAGGCCCGTGACTCCAAGGTGCCGGACTCCGCTCCGGACTTCGTATATCCCGCACCCCTTCCGATCGAACCCGATTGGGCTCCGATCATGGAGTTCACCGCCGCGGACGTCTTTCAGCACTCCCCTTTGGCGATATCCTGGATTTACTAAAGTCTCTCTCTTTGTCAGGAGAGCCCTGGCCGGACTATGGTCAACAGGGTTGGGATGCGGACGACGAAGAAATTCGAAACCCACCCACCACCCACTTTATAGCCACTATCGACGATCTAAACGACATGCTCGACTTCGACTCTGAAGACATCGACGGTATGGATGCCGATGAAGGAGACGAACAAGAACCAGCACCTATAGGGCACTGGAAAGCCACCTCATCATACGATGTATACATGGTGGACACACCTAACAGAAATGACAACGAGGATCAAAAGGGCGCAACCAGGGATCGCTCCCTCGAAAAACAATCAAAGCGGCGGTGTAAGCACAAAGCCAAGCCCCACCTCGAAAAAGCCCCAGCCATAGAGCAGGGCGAATCAACAGAAGACGAACATGCCATCAAGCAACCGTCCAAACAGGGCGGACAATCCGAACAACCCATCCCCGGGAAAGATAATAGTCTGGACGACCTCACGCTGGACAAAATGCTAGAACATCAGAACCTCCACCAAAGGCTCGTTGCCACTACACGTAGCCTGAAAAAGCAGAAGTGGAGGCTCAAAACAACGGAAGACGCACTCAGGATCAGATGGGGAAAAGTACTCAATACCGCACACAAGTACGGCAACAGTCGTCACACAAAGAGCTATCCGAAGTGGAAACTACTACCGGAATTTGATGAAGAGGCCATAAAGCCCCCACAGTCAAAAAATAAGGATGCCACAAGGTCGGATAGACGACCCCATGATCGATCTCAAGCAACAAAGGGCGCCGCACTCAATACGGCGCGTGATCCATCCAAGAATTCGCATAAAAAAACTGGCCCAACCAGATCCATCTATGGGCCAAGAAAGCAAGCTCCAGTGAGCAATGCAATGCAAAAAATATCCAAACATCGCGGCACACCTAAATACAGGGGCGCCGCACATCCCCTATGTTTCACTGATGAGGTGCTGGATCATGAATTTCCAGCAGGATTCAAGCCCGTGAACATAGAAGCATACGACGGAACAACAGACCCTGGAGTCTGGATCGAGGATTATATCCTCCGCATACACATGGCCAGAGGAGGTGACCTCCACGCCATAAAATACTTACCCCTTAAGCTCAAAGGGCCAGCCCGGCATTGGCTTAAAAGCCTTCCTGAAAACACCATGGGAAGTTGGGAAGCGCTCGAGTATGCTTTCCGGGCAAACTTTCAAGGGACCTATGTCTGACCTCCGGATGCAGATGATCTGAGTCATATAACTCAGCAGCCCGGAGAGTCAGCCCGGAAACTCCGGAACAAATTCCTTACTAAAAATTATCAGATATTTGACTATCCGTACGCCGAGGCCCTAGCAGCTTTCAAACATAGCGTCCGAGACGAATGGCTCGCCAGACACCTCAGCCAAGAAAAGCCAAGAACAATGGCCGCATTAACAAGCCTCATGACCCGCTTTTGTGCAGGAGAGGATAGCTGGTTGGCAAGAAGCAGCACCAGCGACCCGAATACGTCCGAACCCAGAGATGGGAACGGGAAACCGCACCGTAACAAAGAACCGCACCGGATCAAGGACAACAGCCCGATGAGCACGGCAGTAAACGCCGGATTCAAAAGCTCTCGGCAAAATTAGATAAAGCCACCCCCAAAGATGACAGGGACGAGCTATCCAACCTCAACAAAATCTTGGACAAAATATGTCAAATCCACAGTACTCCTGGGAGACCTGCAAACCATACCCACGGAGATTGTTGAGTCTTCAAGCAGTCCGGCAAACTCAACACCGAACACAAGGGGCTCAACACACCAAGCGAGGATGATGACGCACCCCACAAGCAGAACACCGGAGAACAAAAGAAGTTCCCACAAGAAGTCAAGACAGTAAATTCACTTCAGATGACAAAAGGGAAAAACAGAACGGCGCTTACGAAGGCACGTGCCATACAGCCAGCCCCAAAGGAGCACCGCCACTGGTTGTTACAACCAATCACCTTTGAACATCAAGATTACTCCATAGGAGCCCGGAACGCAGGCTGGACTGCCTTGGTCTTGAATCCGATTATTAACGGACTCCAATTTACAAAAGTCCTTATGGACGGCGGCAGTGACTTGAACCTGTTATATCAGGACACAATCCGCAAACTAGGGGTAAACCCAGCTATAATCCACCATGGCAGCACTTCCTTTCAAGGAGTCACGCCGGGCCCAGATACCCAGAGTATGGGTTCCCTTTCGTTAGAAGTCACGTTCGGCTCACCCGCCAACTTCCGAAGCGAAAAGCTAACATTCCACATCGCCCCATTCGTAAGTCGCTATCAAGCGCTACTGGGACGTGAAGCTTTCGCCCGCTTTAACGCAATACCGCATTATGCATCCCTTACACTTAAAATGCTCGGCCCACGAGGCATCATTTCATTACAGGGGAATACAAATTGACCCCTGGACAGCCGCCCACTAATCCAGCCCTACCATCCCGGACATGGCTCGACGAGTCCGACGTAAACGTACATATGCTTAATAGCCGCATAACCCTGTACAAGAGGCTCCGCGTGTTCACGCCAGGAGACAATATGGCTCAATTCTTGCTCCAACTATATTTTGTTTATTTTAATATAGATTTATCACACGCTTATTTTTTTACTAAGTTCCTCTCTTTCGCAGACGAACATCATGCTACGCCCGTCCAGGATACGGCACAACGGAGACACAGGCGCAGACGTGCAGCAGGGACCCGTTTCAAGGATTCTTTTTAGATTAAGACCCTGCGTAAACCTTTTTTACTGTCTCTTGTTGACAACATCCCCCAGTTTTCGCTATAACCGAGGAGGAGGCTCGCGTCTTGGCATGTGGCCATGCCAGAATTTTTGCGCGTACCTGGACACCAGGGGCTTTTTTACCAAGGGCTCTATTTCGGCCCGTCTTCATAAAGACCGAATAGCTTAGGGAGTGTTCGGCGTCGCGAGTTTGGCCTTATATGCATCAGCTCCGAATCATGTCTTTGGTCAAATATTGGGTTTGCCCGGCTCCTGTGTTTTGCTGCCTTACGTTCCGCTATATCGGCTAACACGGCACCAGGAGAACTACTGCGATTGTGCCTCGGTTCGACTAGGCGAGCACCTCAGTAGAGAAAGCCGAAAACTGACTGTCATGATATAGCGAGAGACTGGTCAACCACTCGATGACTTTCGAAATCTTTAGGATTCCTCCGCATTAACGAAGGGCCGCTTCCCGGTTAGGCACACTCGCGCCCCGAATTCGGGTGAGTGCGGTGCCCCTAGGGGCTATTCAGTAGCCCCACTGTCAAACTCCTATGGCTAAGTGAAAGTGATAAAGCATTATAGTCCGATTGCCTAGTTCGCCGCGCCACCACCTCCTTTATAGGACCAAGATGTTGGATTAAGTGTGAAAAGGCACCTTTTTGCAAACACCCCCCATTCTATGCGTGGGGGCTGAAGCCAACGACTGCCATCTTTCAGGTTATATACACATATATACATTAAACGGCCGCACAGGAGGCCTCATAATTCTTGCAGGCACAAGTATAAAAAGCCTTTATATTCCATCAAAATATTCGTTTTACAATAGTACACGCTATTCGAACACAACATCCTTCGAGCACTTCGACTCTATTAAACGAGCGCAATGAAGAACTTCCTCAAAATAGTGCTTGGCAGGTACTCGGCTTTCGTCCGAATCCTGGGATGCAACAACACTGGCCTTCATATCCGCCCATTATGTTTTGACACGGGCAAGAGCCATCTGTGCGCCCTCTATGCACGCCGACCTCTTCATTGCATCAGCATGCGGTACCGAACCAAGGAACTGCTGCACCAAGCCAAAATAACTCTTCGGCTCCGGCTTCTCCGGCCATAGACGACTCGCAACATACCGCATGGCGAGTCCGGATAACCTGTTCAGCTCCGCCCAGGCGGCCAAACGGTCGGATACCGAAAGTGGGCATTCTGGATTGTGGAACTGCGACCAAAAAAGCTCTTCCAATCCATGGTCACCTCGGCCACGAAAGTGTTCGGTCGCGTCCACCGCACTAGCTGCCAAATCTAGATAAGTGTTTTCTGCACTCCACTGCCGGTCTAACGGAGCATACTTGGGGTCTCCGAACTTCATCCGTAGCATATAGGGCTTTCCAGCTGTGATATCCCCGGCCTGACGCAGCTCCTCCTTCATAGATCTCATTGCAGAGCGAGTATCCTTGGCCTCGGCAGTGATCTTTTCGAGGTCCTTCTGAGCCACCCTATCTTCTTGTTCAAGAAATTTACAGCAGTCGGTAGCATCCTTCAATTTTATGGCCATCTTGGCTATTACCTTCTTGCTCTGGCAGTGAGCAGCCTGTTCGGCTTTCAGCTCTTCAGCCGCTTTAACGGCAGCCGCATCACTTCTCCTTGCTTGCTCCTTGGCTCGGGCAAGTTCCGCCCGAAGGTTCTCCACGGCAACAGCACCATCTACATTAAGCACATATCTTATAAGGCATGAGCATCGAGCTCCTATTACTAGGTGTCTTTGGAACATACCTTGTGCCTCGTCTAGCCGCTTATTTACAAGCGCGATGTCGGCATCTGCTACGTCAAGTTGCCGCTTTAGCTCGGCAGATTCATTAGTCCGGCCGGCCACCGAACGCCTCGCCACCTTCATAGAAAAGGCGACATATTATACCTGGGGTTATGATCCTCTGTGCACCGTCACTCTTGACGACACACAGAGTCTCAGGGGCTACTATTTATACAGGGCACATTTAATATGCGGCTCTACCAAAAGGTACACCTTTTTACGTACCTCAAAGCCTGTTAGTAAACTCCTGGCAGCCTCGTACAATCCGCTTTCCGCGGATGAAATCCTTCCAATCACCGTATTCATCAACATACGGTGTTCTTCTGAGATGGACGCCCTCCCAAGCAGATCCTTCAGCCCCTACGACCGCACACCAGAGGGTGCCGGACTAGCCTGACGACCTTTTCCAGGGTCCGGACTTGGAAAAACTCTCCGAGACGACACCTCGGGGTCGCCTGCCTCGTGAGACGGTGCAACAAGGGGAGGCGTTTCGCTCTCTATCATCTCTGGACGAAGATCCCCTGAAGATGAGCTCTACTGAGAAGGGTTGAGATCCGAACTGCAAGGTAATGTTTCAGTTATCTTCCTCAGAAATAAAACAGGAGTGTCATTCATTATGGAACCCCTCCCTTCACTTACGTCTCGGGGGCGAGCGGGTCCCCTTTAGGGGGTGATTTGGCCGGGGCGTTCTCCGGTGCCGAACCCTCTGGCAAAGATTTCTTCCCCCGTTTTGAGGCCATCACCTCCGGGTCTTCAGAGGCAGTCCTTTTCTTTTCCTGGTCGGGGGAATTTTCGATTCTTCCATTCCTAACAGCCTCCTTCATGGAGGCGGTAGCTCCTTGGTTCCCCCCTTCGCCTTCTGCCAAAAGCACGACCTCCAGCGTCCTGGTTAGCATGGGATTCGGCGCGGTCTCGGGCAGGGGGGCTGGACACCTGATAAGCTTTGCCTTCACTATCCACTCCTGTTCAAAGGACAACTCTATTAAGGGTAATTTTGTGATGAAAATACGGATGGTGTGTCCAAATACGGGGCTACTTACCTTAGCATCCGGGCGATTGCAGCTCAGACCTGCGTCCTCGGACAAATCCGGACACCTTGCTTGTGATCCGAAGAACAATTTGTACATCTCCATGGGTGACGCGCCCATGAAATGTTGGAGGACTCGCGGTCCCTCTGGATTAAATTCCCACAGGCGGAAAGGGCGACGTTTGCAGGGCAGTGTGCGGTGAATCAGCATAACTTGCGCCACTACGGTCAAATTGATATCTCTTTCTAGAAGATCTCGAATGCGGTCCTGCAGTAAGGGCACATCTTTGGGTGGCCCCCATATAAGTCCTTCATTAACCCATGATGCTAGCCGTGGGGGGGGGGGACCCGAGCGAAAAGTAGGTGGCGCCACCCATGTGGTGCCCCTGGGGGCTATGATGTAAAACCAGTCCCGTTGCCATAAGCCGAACTCCTCTTGAAAAGAGCCCTCGGGCCATGGAGCGTCGGCCATCTTGCTTATTATAGCTCCTCCGCACTCAGCGTGCTGCCCCTCGATCATCTTCGGTTCCACCTTGAAGGTTCTTAGCCACAATCCTAAGTGAGGAGTAATATGGAGGAAGGCCTCACACACGACAATGAATGATGAGATTTGGAGGATGGACTCCGGAGCTAAGTCGTGGAACTCCAGCCCGTAATAAAACATAAGCCCCCTCACGAAGGGATCAATCGGGAAGCCTAGCCCCCGAAGGAAGTGAGATGCGAACACCACGCTCTCACCGGGCTGGGGAGTGGGAATGGCCTGCCCTTGAGCAGGCAGCCTATGCGAGATTTCGCCGGTTAGATACCTGGCATCTCTCAGCTTTCGCACATGTTCTTCTGTAACAGAGGAAGGCATCCACCGGCCTTGAAGGTCGGAGCCGGACATCGTCGAAGGTCTGAAGCGCCTAAAACCAGAGCTTTGAGTGTTGGAACTCGAAGTAAGGGGCGGATTCGATTGGATTGAGAAGAAATGAGTCGAGCCTTGGTCTCTTTATAAAGGAGTTGAATACAAAGAGCCCTCCCCGTAACCGTTTGGGACTCGCTTTCAATTAGGGAGTCATACCAAAGGCACGGTTGGGTTACCCACGCCCGTATTGATGAGAATCCCGGAATAAGGGGACACAATCTCTGCTTTGACAAGACGTGCTAAGGAAACCGCCTCGCTAAACGCGCTAAGGTGGAATAGTAAAACGATTCGAATAAAGGCCTGGCCATGACGTGACGTCACGCTGCGGAATACGTCAGCATATTAGATTTGTGCAAATATTATTCTCTCTACGGTGGCATGTGGAACTTATTTTGCAGAGCTGGACACTATCCTTGTGTTCAACATCTTCTATGAAGTATTCGGAGGAGGAACCCGTCTTGCAATGCCGAAGACAATTTGTGCGCCGGACTCGTCGTCTTGAAGCCTGGTTCAGGGGCTACTGAGGGAGTCCTGGATTAGGGGGTGTCCGGATGGCCGGACTATGACCTTTGGCCGGACTCCCGGACTATGAAAATATAAGATTAAAGACTCCGTCCCGTGTCCGGATGGGACTTTCCTTGGCGTGGAAGGCAAGCTTGGCGATACGATATGAAGACCTCCTCCCATTGTAACCGACTCTGTGTAACCCTAGCCCTCTCCGGCGTCTATATAAACCGGAGAGTTTTAGTTCGTAGGACGAACAACAATCATACCATAGGCTAGCTTCTTGGGTTTAGCCTCTTTGATCTCGTGGTAGATCCACTCTTGTACTACTCATATTGTTGGGGATATAACTATTTGTGTAAGCCGCCTAGGAGGGGCCGGGTTACGCAAAGAGGACTCACCAGAGAGAAGCCCAAGACAAAGTATGAAGATGGCGGTTCATAGAGAGCTTAAGGCCCGTTGTAGTAACCCGCTGTAATAATATTACTTGTATCATAAGGTAGACTTAACTAGTCACCGAGCCAGACATTGTTTATGAGCCGGCCGGGACTCTGTAAGCCGCAGGGCGTCGACCCGTGTATATAAGGGGACGACCCATTGGCGGCTTAGGGCAAGAAAACAACTCATCGAGAGCCAGGCATAGCGTATCTTGCTCCCTTGTCATCGAAACATCAATACCAACCCAACTAGACGTAGGCCTTACCTTCACTGTAAGGGGCCGAACTATTATAAACCATCTCGTGTCCTTTGTCCCGTTTAACCCCTTCAAGCTTCCTAGTTGCGATGGCTCCACAACTAAGTCCTTTCACGAGGACATCTGACGTGACAATTCCACGACAGTTGGCGCCCACCGTGGGGCCAGCGCACGGTGGATTTGAGTTCTTGAAGGGCAACTTCGAAGGGCTCAAGGAATACGTAGTGGGCCGGATGACCAAGAGTCATCGCGGCAAGATCTACATCGACGACGAAGGCTGGGGCCCCGACGCCGGCTCAATTGAGTACGGGTACCGGGTCCCCTTCGGAGGGATCCACGTCTTCATCGGCCGGATCGGTGAGCCGGGGCCTGAGCCGGACAATTGCACCGACCTCGTCGAGACGGCTCAGCGTGCGAAACCCGCCCGAGTTCAACCCGGCATGAAGCGTGTCTTTGTGGGCTGCGTCCACGGAGAAGAGCTTTCTGAAGGCCCTGAAGATGGTGGTGAGACGGCCGTCCCCTCTGACGGTGATTCCTCCACCGGTTCAACAGATTCTTTGTATCAAGTTCAAGATGGTGCGCTCGGGGGCTGTTCCGATGGCCTTAGTATTCCGGACCTCTGTGAGCCGCCAAATTGGGCAGGAGTCTTTATGGCTGGGACTCAACCCGGACAAAACTCTACAGCCACGGCCGCAATTACTTCTGGGTTAGGAGCAGCCAGGGCAGGAGGCCCTGTGCGTCCGCCGGCTCAAGTGCTAATAGACCTCATGGACAAGCTTACGACCCTGTTAACCGCCACGGTTATCCCTGCAAACAAAGATGAGCATGACGCTGAGGTAGCACAGGTACGCGAGGAGATAGCTCAAGGCAAGGAGGCCTTAGCAGCTGAGGATACTAGGCTAGCTACGGAGCGGGCGGCTCTCGACGCCCGGGCACAGCGGTTGCAGTCAGAGGCTTATCAGCTCACAATGAGTTTAAACGCGTCCAATGAAGTAATGAGGAGGAGACACCAGAAGGCCCAATCCCGGTTGCCTCCGAATTACGATCCTAGGGTTCTTTTTGCCACATCCGGGGCCGGCCCAAGTAACCCGCCCAATGCCAATCAGTTTATGACACCCGGAGCGGGAGGACCGGCTCATCGTCAGGAGATGCCACCTCCTCATATGAGCATGGCACCGCCGCGTTATGTGCCAATACCGGAGGGTCACTTTTCCAACCCCATGGAGAATTTAATTGCAGCATCAGCATGTTTAGCAGCTCTTTCGGTGGACGGTGATGATCCAACAGCAGTGAAGACCCGGAGGATTAGGGAACTTGTCCAGACGGCCCTGGCTCAGCAGGAGACCTATTCTTACAGCCGGGATAGGATTCATTCAACCCCTCCGCCTTGGTTAGCGCCGCCTCGTCAGAATCGGAGCCCGAGTTACAGCAGGCACATGGAGTCCTAAGCTTTATCAAGCAATGCCCAACGCCGTAACCAACATGGGGGCTATAACCAGGTGCAAGACCGAATACGTCAGGAGAAAGAGCGGGCGGCTCAACAGGCGGCTCAGCTGACGGCTCATCAGGACATCCTGGAGTACCCAACGACTTCTATTGAGTTGGGAGTAGCCATCAGAACTGGTGGAGTTCCTTGTTTGATACCGGCTTTGCGCAACGTGCGCCTACCTAAGGACTTCAAGGGACCTCGGAAGGTGCCGAATTACACGGCCGACTTACAACCCGGAGCATGGATTGAGAGTTATGAGATGGCCATGGAGCTGTTGGAGGTCAGCGACGCGGCAATGGCTAAATACTTCACCATGATGTTAGATGGAACGTCCCGGTCCTGGCTAAAAGGTTTACCACCCAATTCCATTGGTTCGTGGGAGGAGTTAAAGGCCCGGTTCATCCAGAACTTCAAAGATACCAGTAAGCAGTCCATGTCAATCATGGACTTGACAAGTTGTAAGCAGGGGGAGGGTGAGTCCACCACCCATTGGGTACGCCGGGTCAAGGAGATAATTCATTCATCTGATAAGATGGATGCCGGCTCTGCAGTCCTCATGTTGGAGAAAATTTGCAACTTTGAGCCACTGAGGCAGAAATTGGGACGCCTAAAGCATGACTGCACCAATATGGGAACGCTGATGGCGGCTTTAGTCAAATACGCCGATTTTGATAATACCAAGGACCCTGCGTCTGACGATGAGAAAACAGGGAAGGGTAAAAGGAACGGTAATGGAAAAGGTCAACAACATAACCAGGGGAATCAAGGCGGCAATAAGCGTAAGGCGGATGGTAGTCCGGAGCTTGTGGCTAACGCTAGTACACATGGTAACAATCAGAGACACAAGGGTAAATGGCCTCGAACCGGCGGGTCAGGTCCATCTCTTGAGCAGCTACTCAACGAGCCCTGTCCGAAACACGGCACTCGGGAGCACCCCGCTACTCACCTGTGGAAAGATTGTGCGATCATGAAGGCGTTTAAAAATTCCAATATCTTCGATGGTGGTCATGGACCTAGTGGCGGTTCAAGGGCCGGCGGCTTTCATGGCCCGGGTGGCGGTTCAAATTCCGGTTTTCAGGGACAACCGGGTGGAAATAGTCAATAGCAAGCTGGTCAGGGAGGACAACCGCAGCAGCAATCGGGTTACCAGAGCCAACCGAAACAGTTGAGCGGTGGGCAATACCATGTGTTCACCACTAGCTTATGCAAACGTGACCAGAAGGTTCATAAAAGGGCTGTAAATTCGGTCGAGCCGGCGGTCCCTCGTTATTTGAGATGGTCAGAGCAACCTATCATTTGGAGCAGGGAGGATCACCCGCTACGAGTTGATAATCCGGGTCAGTTAGCCTTGGTTGTAGCACCCCAGGTTGGTGGATATGAATTCACTAAAGTACTCATGGACGGAGGTAGCAGCATCAATATCCTCTATTATGAGACCTTCCAGCGTATGGGGTTAACTGAGAAGAATCAGAGGACGTCCAACACTGTTTTTCATGGAGTGGTCCCACGTAAGTCAGCTTACCCAGTTGGTAAGATTGAATTAGAGGTGGCTTTTGGAGATGAGTATGATTCCAGGGCTGAGAAGTTGACGTTTGAGGTGGTCAAGATCAAGAGCCCGTATCACGCTCTATTCGGGCGACCGGCTTATGCTAAGTTCATGGCCCGGCCGTGTTATGTTTACTTACAGCTCAAGATGCCGGGTTACAAGGGCACCATCACCGTGCATGGGAGTCGAAAGGTAGCCTTGGAATGCAAAGAAGGCGACGCGGCTTACGCTGAGACGGCCTGTGCCGCGGAGGAACTCAAATTTTATCAAGACAATGTTGACCCGACGGATATGTCCTCCCTCAAGAAACCAACTATAGAGCATGACCCGGCGTTGAAGTTTAAATCGGCCGCTGATACAAAGCTTGTTGACTTCACCCCGGGGGACACCTCTAAGCAGTTCAGTATCAGTGCCAATTTGGATCCTAAATAGGAAAGCGCGCTCATCGAGTTCATCCTTGAGAACCGGGACATCTTTGCATGGAAACCTTCTGACATGCCGGGTGTACCGAGGGAACTCGCTGAGCACACTCTCAATATTGATCCAAAGTATAAGCCGGTCAGGCAGTTTCTCCGACGATTCAACGAAGAGAGACGAGCAGCCATTGGAGAAGAGGTGGCCCAGCTCTTAGCAGCCGGGTTTATTGTTGAGGTCTTTCATCCAGAGTGGTTGGCTAACCCGGTGCTGGTACTCAACAAGAATGGCACTTGGCGGATGTGTGTGGATTACACAGACCTAAACAAGGCTTGCCTGGCTGATCCCTTTGCACTCCCCCGTATTGATCAAATCATTGATGCTACGGCAGGTTGTGAACGTTTGAGCTTTTTGGATGCTTACTCTGGCTATCATCAGATCAAGATGGCAGTCAAGGACCAGGAGAAGACAACTTTCATCACTCCATTTGGGGCCTTCTGTTATGTGTCTATGCCGTTTGGGCTCAAGAGTGCCCAGGCAACTTATCAGCGATGTGTGCAGAACTGTTTGCACGATCAGATTGGGCGCAATGTTCCTGCTTATGTGGATGACATCATGGTGAAATCCAGAGAAAAGGAAACTTTAATATCCAGTTTGAGAGAAACCTTTGACAATCTTCGGGTTTACAAGATGATGCTTAACCCGGCCAAGTGTGTATTTGGTGTACCTGCAGGCAAGCTCTTGGGTTTTGTGGTGTCAAATAGAGGCATTGAAGCTAATCCGGAGAAGATCACGGTGATCACCTCTCTGGCTAAGCCGGCGTGTATCAATGATGTTCAACACCTGGCGGGACGTGTTGCTGCTTTAAGCCGGTTCATAAGACGGTTAGGGAAGAAGGCCTTGCCGCTATACCAGATGATGAAGAAGACGGACACTTTTGTCTGGAGTGATGCTGCTAACACTGCCTTTGAGGATTTAAAGAGACAGTTGTCTAAGCCACCAGTTCTTGCAGCTCCCATTGATAAAGAGCCGCTATTGTTATATGTGGCTGCTAACTCACGGGCTGTCAGTGTGGCCATCGTGGTGGAACGAAAGGAGGCAGGCAAGGAGTATCCGGTTCAACGGCCGGTTTACTACATCAGCGAGGTGCTCATTGAGTCTAAACAAAGGTATCCACATTGACAGAAGCTTGTTTATGGTGTGTTCATGGCAAATCAGAAACTGAAGCAGTACTTCCAAGGTCACCCTATAACGGTGGTGAGCTCAGCTCCTTTGGGAGATATCATTCAGAATAGAGAAGCTACAGGGCGAATCGCCAAGTGGGCCATTGAGCTTGGTCCTTATGGTTTAAAGTATATGCCCCGTACTGCCATCAAATCTCAGGCGTTGGTGGATTTTATCAATGATTGGACAGAGTTGCAGGCACCTGAGGAGAAGCCGGACAATACGTATTGGACTATTCATTTTGATGGGTCCACGCAGTTAGAAGGATCAGGGGTTGGGGTTGTTTTAACTTCCCCTCGAGGTGACAAATTTCGTTATGTGCTCCGGCTCATGTTTCCTTGTACTAACAATGCAGCTGAATACGAGGCCTTGCTCCATGGTCTCCGGATGGCTAAGGAGATGAATTTAAGCCGGGTAAGGTGCTTGGGCGACTCAGATCTTGTGGCTCAGCAGGTCTCAGGCACATGGGATTCTAAGGACCCCCTTATGGCGGCTTATCGTCGTGAAGTTGATGCTGTAGCTGGGTACTTCAAAGGGTATCAGGTGGAGCACATTGACAGAAGGAAGAATGAGGCGGCGGATGCTTTGAGCCGGTTGGGCTCTCAGCGTAAGCCGGTGCCGCCTAACACCTTTCTGGACATTTTACATAATCCTTCTGTCAAGGTACCTACAGAGGAAGAGCTTGCAGTGCCAGACCAGGAGGCACAGTTGGTGGATGCACTTCACATTATTCCGGATTGGACATTGCCATATCTGGCTTATATGACCCGGGGAGAGCTGCCTGAGGATGAGACCTTGGCGAGACAAATTGTCAGACGATCCAAATCCATTACAATTGTTAATGGCGAGTTACATCATCTTAGTGTCACAGGTGCGTTCCAGCGTTGTGTGTTGCCTGCAGAGGGTCAAGAGATACTTCGAGAGATCCATGAAGGGGATTGTGGTCATCATGCCGAATCAAAATCTCTGGTGGCCAAGGCTTTTCGTCATGGTTTTTATTGGCTGACGGCTCATGCTGATGCAGAAGATCTTGTTAGCAAATGTGACGGGTGTCAAAAGTTCTCAAGACGAGCTCATGTGCCGGCTCAGGAGTTGAGGATGATTCCAATTACTTGGCCATTCGCAGTCTGGGGGCTTGACATGGTGGGACCTTTCAAAAGGTCTAAGGATAAAAAAACGCACCTCCTGGTGGCAGTGGATAAGTTTACAAAGTGGATTGAGGCAGAGCCGGTCAGTCAGTGTGATGCGGCCACAGCGGTGCAGTTCATCAAAAAGGTGATCTTTCGTTTTGGTTTTCCACATAGCATCATAACTGATAATGGCACTAATCTCTCCAAGGGTGCCATGGAAGAATTCTGTCAACGGGAACATATCCGGCTTGAAGTTTCGGCTGTTGCTCATCCTCAGTCCAATGGTCAAGAAGAGCGAGCTAATCAAGAGATTTTAAGGGGTATCAAACCACGACTCTTGGTCCCCTTACAGCAGACTCCGTGTTGCTGGGTGGAAGAGTTGCCCTCTGTGCTGTGGAGCATCAACACTACGCCTAACAGATCAACGGGTTACACGCCTTTCTTCATGGTTTATGGAGCAGAGGCAGTTCTGCCAAGTGATATCCAGCACGATTCACCCCGTGTGGCGGCAAACGTTGAGGCTGATAATGAGAAGGCTCGACAGGAGGCTCTTGACTTGTTGGATGAGGAGCGAGACTTGGCACTAGCCCGCTCGGTGATTTACCAGCAAGACCTTTGTCGCTATCACAGCCGCCGGGTCAAAAGCAGAACGTTTCAGGAAGGCAATTTAGTGCTCCGGCTCATCCAGGATCAGACTGATATGCACAAGCTATCCCCTCCTTGGGAAGGACCCTTTGTGGTCAGCAAGAATCTGCACAACGGGTCATATTACCTCATCGATATTCGAGAGCACAAGGACTCAGGTAAATCAGAGGAGGAGACCTGCCAGCCGTGGAATATAGCCCAGCCACCGGCTCTTTAGATGTATATATTTTTGACAATGTACATATTATATAAAGTAATAAAGCAGGACCTCTGTCCTTTTTTCACCCTCAAAAAAGTGTATATGTCCTTTTTGACAGGTGGTGGAAACAACCAATAGGGACCGGATCAAATCTGAATCCGGTCTTACCGTTGGTCCGGCTTATGATCAGATCTGAATCTAGCCATGGTCATTTGGGGGCTTCATGTTCAAACATAGGTCGTATCCGAACCAAAGTGAACATAGCTGTCGATACCCACTTGATCAGCATATTTGCCAAGCCTACTTGGGGGCTTCCTGATCATATTTGAATCATAGCTTAACCCCTTTAGGTCCGACGTGGATCATATACGAATCAGCGTCATTAAACAAATCCTATGGTCACTTGGGGGCTTCCTGTTCAAACATAGGTCGTATTCGAACCAAAGAGAACATAGCTGTCGATACCCACTTG
Organism: Triticum dicoccoides; assembly: GCF_002162155.2. NCBI lineage: Eukaryota > Viridiplantae > Streptophyta > Magnoliopsida > Poales > Poaceae > Triticum > Triticum dicoccoides. The sequence goes on along the minus strand of NC_041387.1, from coordinate 67,303,068 downwards.
ATTGGCATCGCCACGCCACTGGGGGCTATATGATCATATCCGAATCTTAGCTTAACCCCTTTGGAACGGTTTACTGATCGTATCCGAATCAGAGTCCTGTAAAAGTATTTTTGATCATTCTAATACCTTGTGCAAAGCATTTTAAGGTGTTTTTTTGTCTTGCCGGTTTAATATTCGTCACCCCAGGTTATTTAAGTACCAGGTGAACATTATATGAGCCGGGAAGATCATTCAAGGATTGCAGAATAAGGCAAGCAAAATTTAACACGCCAAGGAAGTAAAAGCCAGAAATATACAACCATGGCGGCTTACGAAAAGCGTTAAGTGATAAAAGCATGCACGAAGGCATGATGAGCATTAAGAAGTTATTTCTACCCTATTACATGACTCCCCGAGTCTGAATAGGTGAAGCATTGTATTTTGGCCAAACACCCGGTGATTCACTCCTTCGGCGGGCTTGAAGGCTCCGAGTTACCCTTCTCCGCTTCTCCGTCGGCTGTTGTTTCCTGGAAAGTTGATGAAGCCCAATCAATGCCGCTCAAAGCTTCAAATTCAGCTTCATCAACTATTAAACCGGCCGGGTCCACTTCAGGGGCAAAAGTATGCATACGAATTGGAGGGATCAGGCTGATTTGATCATATGGAGCGTTTGGGATTTTCCGGTTGTTGATGTCATAAGCTGACGCATACTTGCTGAGGTCAGTATCGTTTCCAATAAGGGTGGCCACCGGACGTATGGCCTTAACACAGGCGTGGAAGTCATGATCATCAAAGGCATTGCCGTCTTCCTTTAGACTCGGATATCCAAGAGCAAGATCTGTCGTGTCTAGTTCTGGGAGCCATGCTTTTGCCCGTCTCAATGCAGCTACGGCCCCGGCTCTTGAAGATGAACGCCTTAAGTCTTGGATCCGCAGAGGAAGAAAGGCAAGGCTCTTTAAAAAATCTTGCAAAAGGCGGGGGTGTGGAGTTGATAAAGCTACAACAGCCAGGGCACGTTGTGTCCCGGAGTATAGCTGTTCCACTAACATATAAGCTACTTTAAGCTTGATCAGCGTGTTCTGCTTTAGATTGACACTCCTGAAGCCTGTATGTGCACAAGCATAACGGTAAGCCGGAAGTACTTACTATTGGGGAACGTTGCAGAAAATTAAAATTTTTCCTACGGTTTCACCAAGATCCATCTATGAGTTCATCTAAGCAACGAGTCAAGGGGAAGAGTTTGCATCTACATACCACTTGTAGATCGAGTGCGGAAGCGTTCAAGGGGATGGTGATGATGGAGTCGTACTCGTCGTGATTCGGATCACCGATGACCAAGTGCTGAACGGACAGCACCTCCGCGTTCAACACACGTACGGGACGGTCGACGTCTCCTCCGTCTTGATCCAGCAAGGAGGAAGGAGAGGTTGAGGAAGGCAGGTCCAAGGGCAGCACGACGGCGTGGTGCAGTTGGTGCAGCAGTATTCCGACAGAGCTTCGCCGAGCACGTACGGAGGAGGAGAGGTGTTGGGGAGGGGAGGGGCTGCGCCTTGAGTTGTGGTGTATTGCAGCCCTCCCCTCACCCCTTTATATATAGGGGAAGGGGCAAGGGGGCCGGCCCTCTAGGGGAAACCCTAGAGGGGGGCGGCGGCCAAAGGGTGTGGGGCTTGCCCCCCAAGCAAGGGGGGTGCGCCCCCTTTAGGGTTTCCCCCCAACCCTAGGCGCATGGGCCCAAGGGGGGGGGCGCCAAGCCCACTAGGGGCTGGCTGCTATCCCTACACAGCCCAAGTGGCCCCCCGGGAGGGGTGGTCCCTCCCGGTGGACCCCCGGAACCTTTCTGGTGGTCCCGATACAATACCGGTATGACCCCGAAACTTTCTGGTGCCCGTTTAACAACTTCCCATATATAAAACTTTACCTCCGGACCATTCCGGGACTCCTCGTGACGTCCGGGATCTCATCCGGGACTCCGAACAACATTCGGTAATCACATACTTGTCTTCCTGATAACCCTAGCGTCACCGAACCTTAAGTGTGTAGACCCTACGGGTTCGGGAGACATGCAGACATGACCGAGACTCTCCGGTCAATAACCAACAGCGGGATCTGGATACCCATGTTGGCTCCCACATGCTCCTCGATGATGTCATCGGATGAACCACGATGTCGAGGATTCGATCAAACCCCGTATACAATTCCCTTTGTCAATCGGTACGTTACTTGCCCGAGACCCGATCGTCGGTATCCCAATACCTTGTTCAGTCTCGTTACCAGCAAGTCACTTTACTCGTACCGTAATGCATGATCCCGTGAACAAACACTTGGTCACCTTGAGCTCATTATGATGATGCATTACCGAGTGGGCCCAGAGATACCTCTCCATCATACGGAGTGACAAATCCCAGTCTCGATCCGTGTCAACCCAACAGACACTTTCGAAGATACCTGTAGTGCACCTTTATAATCACCCAGTTACGTTGTGACGTTTGGTACACCCAAAGCACTCCTACGGTATCCGGGAGTTACACGATCTCATGGTCGAAGGAAGAGATACTTGACATTGGAAAAGCTCTAGCAAACGAACTAACCGACCTTTGTGCTATGCTTAAGATTGGGTCTTGTCCATCACATCATTCTCCTAATGATGTGATCCCGTTATCAACGACATCCAATGTCCATAGCCAGGAAAACATGACTATCTGTTAATCACAACGAGCTAGTCAACTAGAGGCTCACTAGGGACATATTGTGGTCTATTTATTCACACGTGTATTACGATTTCCGGATAATACAGTTATAGCATGAATAAAAGACTATTATCATGAACAAAGAAATATAATAATAATACTTTTATTATTGCCTCTAGGGCATATTTCCAACAGTCTCCCACTTGCACTAGAGTCAATAATCTAGTTACATTGTGATGAATCGAACACCCATAGAGTTCTGGTGTTGATCATGTTTCGCTCGCGAGAGAGGTTTAGTCAACGGATCTGCGACATTCAGATCCGTATGTACTTTGCAAATTTCTATGTCTCCATCTTGAACATTTTCACGGATGGAGTTGAAACGACGCTTGATATGTCTGGTCTTCTTGTGAAATCTGGGCTCCTTCACAAGGGCAATAGCTCCAGTATTGTCACAGAAAAGTTTGATCGGCCCCGACGCATTGGGTATGACTCCTAGGTCGGTGATGAACTCCTTCACCCAAATAGCTTCATGCGCTGCCTCCGAGGCTGCCATGTACTCCGCTTCACATGTAGATCCCGCCACGACGCTCTGCTTGCAGCTGCACCAGCTTACTGCTCCACCATTCAACATATACACGTATCCGGTTTGTGACTTAGAGTCATCCGGATCTGAGTCGAAGCTAGCGTCGACGTAACCCTTTACGACGAGCTCTTCGTCTCCTCCATAAACGAGAAACATGTCCTTTGTCCTTTTCAGGTACTTCAGGATATTCTTGACCGCTGTCTAGTGTTCCTTGCCGGGATTACCTTGGTATCTTGCTACCAAACTCACGGCAAGGTTTACATTAGGTCTGGTACACAGCATGGCATACATAATAGATCCTATGGCCGAAGCATAGGGGATGAGACTCATCTCTTCTTTATCTTTTGTCGTGGTCGGTGACTAAGCCGAGCTCAATCTCACACCTTGTAACATAGGCAAGAACCCTTTCTTGGACTGATCCATTTTGAACCTTTTCAAAATCTTATCAAGGTATGTGCCTTGTGAAAGACCTATGAGGCGTCTCGATCTATCTCTATAGATCTTTATGCCTAATATATAAGCAGCTTCTCCAAGGTCCTTCATTGAAAAACACTTATTCAAGTAGGCCTTAATGTTGTCCAGAAATTCCGTATTATTTCCCGTCAAGAGTATGTCATCTACATATAATATGAGAAATGCTACAGAGCTCCCACTCACTTTCTTGTAAACGCAGGCTTCTCCATAAGTCTGCATAAACCCAAACGCTTTGATCATCTCATCAAAGCGAATATTCCAACTCCGAGATGCTTGCACCAGCCCATAAATGGATCGCTGGAGCTTGCATACTTTGTTAGCGTTCTTAGGATCGACAAAACCTTCCGGTTGTATCATATACAGCTCTTCCTTAAGATGCCCGTTAAGGAATGCCGTTTTGACGTCCATCTGCCATATCTCATAATCATAGTATGCGGCAATTGCTAACATGATTCGGACGGACTTAAGCTTCGCTACGGGAGAGAAAGTCTCATCGTAGTCAATCCCTTGAACTTGTCGATAACCCTTAGCGACAAGTCGAGCTTTATAGATGGTGAAATTTCCATCCGCGTCCATCTTCTTCTTAAAGATACATTTGTTTTCTATCGCTCGCCGATCATCGGGCAAGTCAGTCAAAGTCCACACTTTGTTTTCATACATGGATTCTATCTCGGATTTCATGGCTTCTAGCCATTTGTTGGAATCTGGGCCCGCCATCGCTTCTTCATACTTCGAAGGTTCACCGTTGTCTAACAACATGATTTCCAGGACAGGGTTGCCGTACCACTCTGGTGCGGAATGTGTCCTTGTGGACCTACGAAGTTCAGTAGCAACTTGATCCGGAGTACCTTGATCATTATCATTATTTTCCTCTTCAGTTGGTGTAGGCATCACAGGAACATCTTCCTGAGCTGCACTACTGTCCCGCTCAAGAGGTAGTACTTCATCGAGTTCTACTTTCCTCCCACTTACTTCTTTCGAGAGAAACTCTTTTTCCAGAAAGGATCCGTTCTTAGCGACAAAGATCTTGCCCTCGAATCTTAAGTAGAAGGTATACCCAATGGTTTCCTTAGGGTATCCTATGAAGACGCATTTTTCTGACTTGGGTTCGAGCTTCTCAGGTTGTAGTTTCTTGACATAAGCATCGCATCCCCAAACTTTCAGAAACGACAGCTTAGGTTTCTTCCCAAACCATAATTCATACGGTGTCGTCTCAACGGATTTTGACGGTGCCCTATTTAAAGTGAATGTAGCTGTCTCTAGAGCGTATCCCCAAAATGATAGTGGTAAATCAGTAAGAGATATCATAGACCGCATCATATCTAATAGAGTGCGATTACGACGTTCGGACACACCGTTACGCTGAGGTGTTCCAGGCGGCGTGAGTTGTGAAACGATTCCACATTTCCTTAAGTGTGTACCAAATTCGTGACTTAAGTATTCTCCTCCATGATCTGATCGTAGGAATTTTATCTTTCGGTCATGTTGATTCTCTACCTCATTCTGAAATTCCTTGAACTTTTCAAAGGTCTCAGACTTGTGTTTCATTAAGTAGACATACCCATATCTACTTAAGTCATCAGTGAGAGTGAGAACATAACGATATCCTCCGCGAGCCTCAACGCTCATTGGACCGCACACATCGGTATGTATGATTTCCAACAAGTTGGTTGCTCCCTCCATTGTTCCGGAGAACGGAGTCTTGGTCATCTTGCCCATGAGGCATGGTTCGCATGTGTCAAATGATTCATAATCAAGTGACTCTAAAAGTCCATCAGCATGGAGCTTCTTCATGCGCTTGACACCAATGTGACCAAGGCGGCAGTGCCACAAGTATGTGGGACTATCGTTATCAACTTTACATCTTTTGGTATTCACGCTATGAATATGTGTAACACTACGTTCGAGATTCATTAAGAATAAACCATTGACCATCGGAGCATGACCATAAAACATATCTCTCATATAAATCGAACAACCATTATTCTCAGACTTAAATGAGTAGCCATCTCGTATTAAACGAGATCCAGATACAATGTTCATGCTCAAACTTGGCACCAAATAACAATTATTAAGGTTCAAAACTAATCCCGTAGGTAAATGTAGAGGTAGCGTGCCGACGGCGATCACATCGACTCTGGAACCATTCCCGACGCGCATCGTCACCTCGTCCTTCGCCAGTCTCCGCTTATTCCGTAGCTCCTGTTGTGAGTTACAAATATGAGCAACAGCACCGGTATCAAATACCCAGGAGTTACTACGAGTACTGGTAAGGTACACATCAATTACATGTATATCGAATATACCTTTAGTGTTGCCGGCCTTCTTATCTGCTAAGTATTTGGGGCAGTTCCGCTTCCAGTGACCCTTCCCCTTGCAATAAAAGCACTCAGTCTCAGGCTTGGGTCCATTCTTTGACTTCTTCCCGGCAACTGGCTTACCGGGCGCGGCAACCTCTTTGCTGTCCTTCTTGAAGTTCTTCTTACCCTTGCCCTTCTTGAACTTAGTGGTCTTATTGACCATCAACACTTGATGTTCTTTCTTGATTTCAACCTCTGCTGACCTCAGCATAGAAAATACTTCAGGAATGGTCTTTACCATCCCCTGCATATTGTAGTTCATCACAAAGCTCTTGTAGCTTGGTGGGAGCGACTGAAGGATTCTGTCAATGACTGCCTCATCAGGGAGGTTAATATTCAGCTGGGTCATACGGTTGTGCAACCCAGACATCTTGAGTATGTGCTCACTGACAGAACTATTTTCCTCCATCTTACAACTATAGAACTTGTCGGAGATGTCATATCTCTCGACCCGGGCGTGAGCTTGGAAAACTAGTTTCAGCTCCTCGAACATCTCATATGCTCCGTGATGCTCAAAACGCTTTTGGAGCCCCGGTTCTAAGCTGTAAAGCATGCCGCACTGAACGAGGGAGTAATCATCAGCACGAGACTGCCAAGCATTCATAATGTCTTGGTTCTCTGGGACGGGAGCGTCACCTAGCGGTCCTTCTAGGACATATTGTTTCCTGGCAGCTATGAGGATGATCCTCAGGTTCCGGACCCAGTCCGTATAGTTGTTGCCATCATCTTTCAGCTTGGTTTTCTCTAGGAACGCGTTGAAGTTCATGTTGACATGAGCGTTGGCCATTTGATCTACAAGACATATTTGCAAAGGTTTTAGACTAAGTTCATGATAATTAAGTTCTAATCAAATTATGAACTCCCACTCAGATTAGACATCCCTCTAGTCATCTAAGTGTTACACGATCCGAGTCGACTAGCCCGTGTCCGATCATCACGTGAGACGGACTAGTCATCATCGGCGAACATTCTCATGTTGATCGTATCTTCCATACGACTCGTGTTCGACCTTTCGGTCTCCGTGTTCCGAGGCCATGTCTGTACATGCTAGGCTCGTCAAGTTAACCCTAAGTGTTTTTGCTGTGTAAAACTGTCTTACACCCGTTGTATGTGAACGTAAGAATCCATCACACCCGATCATCACGTGGTGCTTAGAAGCGACGAACTTTAGCAATGATGCACAGTTAGGGGAGAACACTTCTTGAAATTGTTGTAAGGGATCATCTTATTTACTACCGTCGTCCTAAGTAAACAAGATGCATAAAACATAATAAACATCACATGCAATTATATAAAGTAGTGACATGATATGGCCAATATCATATAGCTCCTTTGATCTTCATCTTCGGGGCTCCATGATCATCTTGTCACCGGCATGACACCATGATCTCCATCATCATGATCTCCATCATCGTGTCTTCATGAAGTTGTCACGCCAACGACTACTTCTACTTCTATGACTAACGCGTTTAGCAATAAAGTAAAGTAGTTTACATGGCGTTCTTCAATGACACGCAGGTCATACAAAAAATAAAGACAACTCCTATGGCTCCTGCCGGTTGTCATACTCATCGACATGCAAGTCGTGAATCCTATTACAAAGAACATGATATCATACATCACAATTCATCATTCATCACAACTTCTGGCCATATCACATCACATGATCAATCGCTGCAAAACAAGTTAGACGTCCTCTAATTGTTGTTGCATCTTTTACGTGGCTGCAATTGGGTTCTAGCAAGAACGTTTTCTTACCTATGAATAACCACAACGTGATTTTGTCAACTTCTATTTACCCTTCATAAGGACCCTTTTCATCGAATCCGCTCCAACTAAAGTGGGAGAGACAGACACCCGCCAGCCACCTTATGCAACTACTGCATGTCAGTCGGTGGAACCGGTCTCACATAAGCGTACGTGTAAGGTTGGTCCGGGCCGCTTCATCCCACAATGCCGTTGAAGCAAGAAAAGACTAGTAGTGGCAAGTAAGTTGACAAGATCCACGCCCACAACAAAATTGTGTTCTACTCGTGCAAAGAGAACTACACATAGACCTAGCTCATGATGCCACTGTTGGGGAACGTTGCAGAAAATTAAAAATTTTCCTACGGTTTCACCAAGATCCATCTATGAGTTCATCTAAGCAACGAGTCAAGGGGAAGAGTTTGCATCTACATACCACTTGTAGATCGAGTGCGGAAGCGTTCAAGGGGATGGTGATGATGGAGTCGTACTCATCGTGATTCGGATCACCGATGACCAAGTGCTGAACGTACAGCACCTCCGCGTTCAACACACGTACGGGACGGTCGACGTCTCCTCCGTCTTGATCTAGCAAGGAGGAAGGAGAGGTTGAGGAAGGCAGGTCCAAGGGCAGCACGACGGCGTGGTGCAGTTGGTGCAGCAGTATTCCGACAGAGCTTCGCCGAGCACGTACGAAGGAGGAGAGGTGTTGGGGAGGGGAGGGGCTGCGCCTTGAGTTGTGGTGTATTGCAGCCCTCCCCTCACCCCTTTATATATAGGGGAAGGGGCAAGGGGGCCGGCCCTCTAGGGGAAACCCTAGAGGGGGGCGGCGGCCAAAGGGTGGGGGGCTTGCCCCCCAAGCAAGGGGGGTGCGCCCCCTTTAGGGTTTCCCCCCCAACCCTAGGCGCATGGGCCCAAGGGGGGGGGGCGCCAAGCCCACTAGGGGCTGGCTGCTATCCCTACACAGCCCAAGTGGCCCCCCGGGAGGGGTGGTCCCTCCCGGTGGACCCCTGGAACCTTTCCGGTGGTCCCGGTACAATACCGGTATGACCCCGAAACTTTCCGGTGCCCGTTTAACAACTTCCCATATATAAAACTTTAGCTCCGGACCATTCCGGGACTCCTCGTGACGTCCGGGATCTCATCCGGGACTCTGAACAACATTCGGTAATCACATACTTGTCTTCCTAATAACCCTAGCGTCACCGAACCTTAAGTGTGTAGACCCTACGGGTTCGGGAGACATGCAGACATGACCGAGACTCTCCGGTCAATAACCAACAGCGGGATCTGGATACCCATGTTGGCTCCCACATGCTCCTCGATGATGTCATCGGATGAACCACGATGTCGAGGATTCGATCAAACCCCGTATACAATTCCCTTTGTCAATCGGTACGTTACTTGCCCGAGACCTGATCGTCGGTATCCCAATACCTTGTTCAGTCTCGTTACCGGCAAGTCACTTTACTCGTACCGTAATGCATGATCCCGTGACAAAACACTTGGTCACCTTGAGCTCATTATGATGATGCATTACCGAGTGGGCCCAGAGATACCTCTCCGTCATACGGAGTGACAAATCCCAGTCTCGATCCGTGTCAACCCAACAGACACTTTCGGAGATACCTGTAGTGCACCTTTATAATCACCCAGTTACGTTGTGACGTTTGGTACACCCAAAGCACTCCTACGGTATCCGGGAGTTACACGATCTCATGGTCGAAGGAAGAGATACTTGACATTGGAAAAGCTCTAGCAAACGAACTAACCGACCTTTGTGCTATGCTTAAGATTGGGTCTTGTCCATCACATCATTCTCCTAATGATGTGATCCCGTTATCAACGACATCCAATGTCCATAGCCAGGAAAACATGACTATCTGTTGATCACAACGAGCTAGTCAACTAGAGGCTCACTAGGGACATATTGTGGTCTATTTATTCACACGTGTATTACGATTTCCAGATAATACAGTTATAGCATGAATAAAAGACTATTATCATGAACAAAGAAATATAATAATAATACTTTTATTATTGCCTCTAGGGCATATTTCCAACACTTACTGCAATAGTCATTGTACGTTTGCCATGTTAAAACTATGTCACAATAACTTACCAAAGATGGCTGAGACCATTTGGGATATTTGCTGTTTTAAGTTTGACAGCTCAGTCGTTGCTTCTGCAAGAGATGCTTCGGCTGTTTCGGCCCGAGTCACCAGGGAATCCTTTTCATCAGCCCAAATTTTCCATTTCGACTCAAAATTATTCTTTAGTTTCTCATTTTCAGAGACACTAAATTCAAATTTGGAGTTAGCTTTTTGCGTCTCAAGCTCTTGAGTTTCCAGACGACTCTTCAGGGCAGCGAGCTCTGATTCAAATTGACTTATGGCAGCCTCCATTGACACCGGGTTATGGTAAGGATTCTAATAAGGTAAACATTCAAGTCCCAAGCACTTTACAAGTAAAGATACTTGGCACTTGGGGGCTAATGTATGCTGAAAGAAATTTTAACTTTATCCTGCCGGGTTAAGTCTCAAGCACCTTACAAGTAAGGACACTTGACACTTGGGGACTAATGTGTATTGCAAATTTAAAGACCTTATGTTATACCAGGTTAAATAAATTCTTTTTAAGCCGGATCAGTTAACAAGTAAAAGCAGATTTCTAAGTCTACAGCGTATTGGTTCATAAGCAGTAGACTTGGGGGCTGGTACAGTATATATAAGGCTCGGATAAAAGTACAAGTTTATACATTTGGCAAGGACTTTAGGCTGCCCTGGTTCAACAAATTGGGACTTCACAATCTCAACTTCCGGGTCATTTCTCTTCACCGGGCTAGGAGTCTCCGGGTCACTTGTGTGGAGAATGTCTTCGGTAGGTGGATCAGAGGTTGGTAATGGAATATCAGAAGTCGGGTCAGGCGGCGGCTGATTGGTAGCGTTGTCTGGAGTAGACGCATTAATCACCGGTTCAGCCACAACCGGTCCTTCGGACGGCTTATTCTTCTTTGCCCGCTTGCTGGGCTTCACTTGCATACTGTTAACAAAAGTAGAAGGATGAATATGCAAGCACAGGTAAGATAAAAGTGCATAAGTTTACATTACCCGGGAGCAGTTTTGAAAGTCGACATATTTGACTGCATGGATTCACTAGAAGAAGGAGAGGTGTCCTGATAATTGGAGTCAGATGAATTGAGAGGTTGACGAATTAAGCCTGCTAAAGGTAAGACAGAGCGTAAATCGGAGATAACCTCAGTCCGACGTTTCCTGGTTACATCAGGTAAGCCGGAGGAGAGTTCTGCATCCTTGTTGTTCCGGGTCTGCCTCCGGTTCTCAAGCTGTTGTTGCTTCAAAATAAATTGAGGATCTTGATAGGCAAGTGCATGTGAAAATCTTACTTTCCGGGTCACCCTTCGGGTCTTTCGCTTTGGCAAAGGCTCTGAGTCGGAGGAGATTATAGTTACCTCTTCATTAGCTGCTCGACTGTTCCCCGTATCCTCCAGAAAGGATAAAATGTCAGACAGGTGATAACAAGGGACTTAAGAAAATTTAAAGATTACCTCTTCCTCATCCGAAGAGCTATCCTCCAATCTGAGTAAGTCGGAGGCGTTGGGTTTCTTTTTCTTCGAGGTTCCTACCTTGGCGGCTTTCCTTTCAGCTTTCTTGGTCGTTCTGGCTTGTTTGGCAGCTTCATGGTCATATTTGGCTTTCCAAAAGTCATCACCAGCCTGTGGAAAAAGTTAAAGAATCATGAGTATCAAGAAAGGTATCATATATCCGTAAACATTCGTTATGATTGATAACTTACCACAGGGGCCGGGTTATTCTTGCAAAATGGAAGTAAACCGAAGGCTTTGCTCGTCTCAGTGCCCTCCTTCAGCAGTGACTGGGTTGTAGCATCCACCACGTCATCTGGTAAGTCGTCAGGGCTATGGCGTTGCGGATCAGTCTTTTCTCCAGTATAAGTACACATTAAGCCGGGACGGCGGCTTAATGGAAGTATTCGCCAAGTAACCCAGACTCGGACCAGATCGATGTCGTTTAACCCATTTCCCAAGAGAGCTTTAATCTTCCTGATGGTAGGATTGAGAGGCACGCGTTCAAGTGTTGTCAGCTTGTCGAGTAACTGATGGTTAGATTCAAGGCGCAGGGCGCGAAAGCCGGGCAGAGGCTTTTCATCAGCCGGAGAAGTGTCCTGACAGTAGAACCACGTCTGGTTCCAAGATTTGGGGTGACTCGGCAGCTCAGCATAAGGGAAAAGACAGTCTCTCCGTCGCTGGATTGAGATGCCGCCAAGCTCAAGACTGGGCCTGTTGGCACGTTCATTTTGCCGGTTCATGTAAAAAAGTTCCCTGAACAAAAGCAGACTTGGCTCCTCTCCCAGGTACACCTCGCAGAAGACTTGAAAATTGCAGATATTTGACACTGAATTGGGTCCGATGTCTTGAGGTCTAAGGTCAAAGAAATTTAAAACCTCTCTGAAGAATTTTGAGCCGGGAGGAGCAAATTCGCGGCTCATATGATCCGTAAAAATTATTACTTCCCCTGCTTTGGGGTAAGGCTTTTCTTCAGACGGGTCAGGGGCACGGTACGACATGACGTCCTTTTTTGGTAGATGCCCAGACTTTACAAACTCAGCTAGTTTGCTATTGGTCAATGTGGATGGAACCCAATTGCAAGTTACAGGGGCCTTGGTAGCCTTAGGAGCCATCACAGAAATTGGCCTATGGAAAACAAGAAGATCCGGTTCAATTTTAACCCGGGAGGAAACTCTTGATTAAAAGTGGCGGCTTAATGAGGGGCCTAATGATATAAGGGTGACTGTACAACAATATTTAAGCCGCTACAAGTATCAAGTGCAATTCAAGAAATTTCCGGGTCATGAAGAGCAGTCAAGGTTTTGTATCATTTATTTAAGCTGGATACCTCGACAGTTGTATTTCAGGACATTTACCACAGGAGGTTTTCCGGGTGATGAAGACAAGTTTCACAGAGGACAATTATTACTTTGGATCAAAATATTGCCTTGGAAAGAAATTTTCCTAGACCTAAAAACAAAGCAGAGAAGCTCGTATACTCGAAAAGGGGTTCTACACAAGGGAAATGAGATCTATTCCTGTGCGAGATCAATACAAATAAGCACGGCAGCAGTTCTATGTAGTTTCTACGGTCTAAACAGGGCGTTGGAGGATAGAACTAGAGAAGGTTTGCGTCGGGCAGTGATGAACACCGACGAACTCGGCAAGAACCCAACGTAGATCTGAGAAAGGGAATGAGAAGAGCTCACAGATGCGGATGCGTCGCGGGAGTTCACCGTCGATCTCTGGTCGGAGTCAGGTCGATGCAGCGGCCTGAGTCGGTGAAGACGAGGGGTTCGGCGATGGCAGCGGCAGAGCACAGGAGGAGGCAAGAGGAAGAGGACGACTAGGGAAGACCTAGGTCGCTCTATTTATAAGGGAAGACTGACCGAGCAGGCACGAAAAACGAGGAGATGACATTCATTATCCAGCGGCTCTGGCGCCTCGATTCTCGGAATGGTCAATAAAGACAAAGATCCGTTGAAGATGTGATGTTATAAAAAATGAAGCTTTAATGAAGATGGCGTCACAGAGATTTAATCCGGAGTTAGATGATGATGTCACGGCGGGTTAAAATCCTTCGTGCAAGATAAAGACGGCAGAGCGGTTTATAGGGTATTTTAAGATTGACATGAACCGGTTCAAATCAATCTGGGGCCTAATGTTGGGGATATAACTATTTGTGTAAGCCGCCCAGGAGGGGCCGGGTTACGCAAAGAGGACTCACCAGAGAGAAGCCCAAGACAAAGTATGAAGATGGCGGTTCATAGAGAGCTTAAGGCCCACATGCGACTTAAGGCCTGTTGTAGTAACCCGCTATAATAATATTACTTGTATCATAAGGTAGACTTAACTAGTCACCGAGCCGGACATTGTTTATGAGCCGGTCGGGACTCTGTAAGCCGCAGGGCGTCGACCCGTGTATATAAGGGGACGACCCACTGGCGGCTTAGGGTAAGAAAATAACTCATTGAGAGCCAGGCATAGCGTATCTCGCTCCCTAGTCATCGAAACATCAATACCAACCCAACTAGACGTAGGCCTTACCTTCACCGTAAGGGGCCGAACTAGTATAAACCCTCTCGTGTCCTTTGTCCCATTTAACCCCTTCAAGCTTCCTAGTTGCGATGGCTCCACAACTAAGTCCTTTCACGAGGACATCTAACGTGACAATTCCACGACACATATCATCAATATTAATCAAGCAGGAGTAGGGTTTTACCTCCATCGAGAGGGCCCGAACCTGGGTAAAAACATCGTGTCCCTTGTCTCCTGTTACCATCCGCCTAGACGCACAGTTCGGGACCCCCTACCCGAGATCCGCCGGTTTTGACACCAACACTTTGTTATAGGTATCGAGTTGTAATTTTTATTCCTTTTGAGTTATAAGTAAATAGAAGTGTGATGATCATCATTTTTAGAGCAGTGCCCAGTGAGGAAAGGATGATGGAGACTATGATTCCCCCACAAGTCCGGATGAGACTCCGGACAATGAGAGAAGACAAAAAAGAGAAAAAGAAAAAAAGGAAAAAAGAGAAAGAAAAAAAGAAAAAGAATAAACAAAGAGAGAAGGGCCACTGTTAGTATCCTTTACCACACTTGTGCTTCAAAGTAGCACCATCTTTTTCATATGGAGAGTCTCATATGCTATCACTTTCATATACTAGTGGTAATTTTTCATTATAGGATTAGATGCACACCCACTTAGTTTTCATATGGAGCTTTCATACACTTATAACTCTTAGTGCATTTGTTGCATGGTAATCCCTACTCCTCGCATTGATATCAATTGATGGGCATCTCCATAGCCCGTTGGTTAGTCGTGTCGATGTGAGACTTTCTTGCTTTTTGTCTTCTTTATATTTACCCCTATCATCATACTCTATTCCACCCATAGTGCTACATCCATGGCTTGCACTCATGTATTGCGTGAGGGTTGAAAAAGCTGAAGCACGTTAAAAAGTATGAACCAATTGCTCGGCTTGTCATCGAGGTTGTACATGATTTATACTTTGTGTTAAGAAGACAGAGCATGACAAGACTACATGATTTTGTAGGGATAGCTTTCTTTAGCGTTTATATTTTGAAAGACATGATTGTTTGTTGGGATGCCTGAGTATTGATGTCTTTATGTCAAATTATAGACTATTGCTTTGAATCACTTATGTCTTAATATTCATGCCATGACTAGATATATGATCAAGTTTATGTTAGGTAGCATTCCACATCAAAAATTATCTTTTTTATCATTTACCTACTCAAGGACGAGCAGGAATTAAGCTTGGGGATGCTGATATGTCTCCGTCTTATCTATAATTTTTGATTGTTTCATGCTAATATTATTCAACTTTTACATACTTTTGGCAACTTTTTATATGATTTATTTGGACTAACTTACTTATCTAGTGCTCAGTGCCAGTTCCTGTTTGTTGCATGTTTTTGTATCACAAAAAAACCCATATCAAACAAAGTCCAAACATGATGAAACTCCACAGAGAATTATTTTAGAATATTTGTGGATTTTAGGAGTTGGAATCACCGCAAACGGAGGCCCACACGAACCATGATACACCAGGGTGCGCCCCAGGCCCCTGGCGCGTGGTGGTGGGTTGTGCTCACCTCGTACGTCGGTTGGATCTCTACTTCGGGCGCAAGGAAGCTTATATCAGGAAAAAAACATCGTGTAAAAAGATCAGCGCAATTGGAGTTACGGATCTTCGGGAATATAAGAAACGGTTTTCGGCCAGATTTGGGGAGCACGAAACAGAAGAAAACAGAGAGGGACATCCAATCTCGGAGGTGCTCCTGCCCCTCCGCCTCCATGGAGGCCATGGACCAGAGGGGGAACCCTCCTCCCATCTAGGGGGGAGGCCAAGGAAGAAGAAGGAGGGGTGGGGGGGATCTCTCCCCCTCTCTCCCGGTGGCGCCGGAACACCGCGGGGGCTAGGATTGTGACGACGATCTACATCAACAATCTTGCTACCGTCAACACCAACTCTCTCCCCCTCTATGCAGCGGTGTAACACCCCTTCTCCCCATTGTAATCTCTACTTAAACATGGTACTCAACTCCATATATTATTTCCCAATGATCTATGGTTATCTTATGATGTTTGAGTAGATCCATTTTGTCCTATGGGTTAATCGTGATCTTGGTTGGTATGATTGTATATTTTATTTATGGTGCTGTCCTACGGTGCCCTCTATTCTCACGCAGACGTGAGGGGTCCCCGCTTTAGGGTGTTGCAATATGTTCATGGTTCGCTTATGGTGGGTTGCGAGAGTGACAGAAGCTTAAACCCGAGCAGGTGGGCTATGGCGTATGGGATAAAGAGGACTTGATACTTAATTCTATGGTTGGGTTTCATGACCTTAATGATGTTTAGTAGTTGTGGATGCTTGCTAGAGTTCCAATCATAAGTGCATATGATCCAAGTAGAGAAAGTATGTTAGCCCATGCCTCTCCCTCATATAAAATTACAAGAATGATTACCGGTACTTGTTATCGATTGACTAGGGACAAATGACTTTCTCATTGACAAAAGCTATCCACTTTTACTACCTCGCGATTTATTCGTAGTTTTATTCTCGCAAAGTACTTGTAGATTTATTCTTGAAAAAATAGTTTCATACTTGTTCTAGGTAAAGCAAATGTCAAGTGTGCGTAGAGTTGTATCGGTGGTCGATAGAACTTGAGGCAATATTTGTTCTGCCTTTAGCTCGTCGTTGGGTTCGACACTCTTATTTATCGAAGAAGGCTACAAACGATCCCCTATACTTGTGGGTTATCACACATTATAAAAGCGTTCATTCCAACTCTGAGAGTCTTGCACCAGTCCACAAATGGACCGCTAGAGCTTGCACACTTTGTTAGCACCCTTTGGATCAACAAAACCTTCTGGTTGCATCATATACAACTCTTCTTCAAGAAATCCATTAAGGAATGCAGTTTTGACATCCATTTGCCAAATTTCATAATCATAAAATGCAGCAATTGCTAACATGATTTGGACAGACTTAAGCATCGGTACGGGTGAGAAAGTCTCATCATAGTCAACTCCTTGAACTTGTCGAAAACCTTTTGCAACAAGTCGAGCTTTGTAGACAGTAACATTACCGTCAACACCAGACTTCTTCTTGAAGATCCATTTATTTTTTATGGCTTGTCGATCATCGGGCAAGTCCACCAAAGTCCACACTTTGTTCTCATACATGGATCCCATGTCAGATTTCATGGCCTCAAGCCATTTCACGGAATCTGGGCTCATCATCGCTTCCTCATAGTTCGTAGGTTCATCATGGTCTAGTAACATGACTTCTAGAATAGGATTACTGTACCACTCTGGTGTGGACCATACTCAGGAAGACCTACGAGGTTCGGTAGTAATTTGATCTGAAGTTTCATGATCATCATCATTAGCTTCCTCGCTAATTGGTGTATGAATCACTGGAACTGATTTCTGTGATGAACTACTTTCCAATTTGGGAGAAGGTACAATTACCTCATCAAGTTCTACTTTCCTCCCACTCACTTCTTTTGAGAGAAACTCCTTCTCTAGAAAGGATCCATTATTAACAACAAATATGTTGCCTTCTGATCTGTGATAGAAGGTGTACCCAACAATTTCCTTTAGGTATCCTATGAAGACGCATTTCCCCGATTTGGGTTCAAGCTTATTAGGTTGAAGCTTTTTCACATAAGCATCGCAGCCCCAAACTTTAAGAAATGACAACTTTGGTTTCTTGCCAAACCATAGTTCATAAGGCGTCGTCTCAACGGATTTCAATGGTGCCCTATTTAAAGTGAATGCAATCGTCTCTAAAGCATAACCCCAAAACGATAGCGGTAAATCAGTAAGAGACATCATAGATCGCACCATATCCAATAAAGTACGGTTACGATGTTCGGACACACCATTACGCTGTGGTGTTCTAGGTGGCGTGAGTTGCGAAACTATTTCACATTGTTTCAAATGAAGACCAAACTCGTAACTCAAATATTCGCCTCCACGATCAGATTGTAGAAACTTTATTTTCTTGTTACGATGATTTTCCACTTCACTCTGAAATTCTTTGAACTTTTCAAACATTTCAGACTTATGCTTCATTAAGTAGATATACCCATATCTGCCCAAATCATTTGTGAAGGTAAGAAAATAACAATACCCGCCACGAGCCTCAACACTCATTGGACCGCATACATCGGTATGTATTATTTCCAATAAGTCAGTAGCTCGTTCCATTGTTCCGGAGAACGGAGTTTTAGTCATCTTGCCCATGAGGCATGGTTCGCAAGCACCAAGTGATTCATAATCAAGTGATTCCAAAAGCCCATCAACATGGAGTTTCTTCATGCGCTTTACACCATATGACCTAAATGGCAATGCCATAAATAAGTTGCACTATCATTATCAACTTTGCATCTTTTGGCTTCAATATTATGAACATGTGTATCACTACAACCGAGATTCAACAAAAATAGACCACTCAACAAGGGTGCATAACCATAAAGATATTACTCATATAAATAGAACAACCATTATTCTCTGATTTAAATGAATAACCGTATCACATTAAACAAGATCCAGATATAATGTTCATGCTTAGCGCTGGCAACAAATAACAATTATTTAGGTCTAAAACTAATCCCGAAGGTAAATGTAGAGGTATCGTGCCGACGACGATCACATCGACCTTGGAACCATTTCCGATGCGCATTGTCACCTCGTCCTTAGCCAATCTTCATTTAATCCATAGCCCCTGTTTCGAGTTGCAAATATGAGCAACAGAACCAGTATCAAATACCCAGGCGCTACTACGAGCATTAGTAAGGTACACATCAATAACATGTATATCAAATCTACCTTTCACTTTGCCATCCTTCTTATCCGCCAAATACTTGGGGCAGTTCCGCTTCTAGTGACCAGTCCCTTTGTAGTAGAAGCACTCAGTTTCAGGCTTAGGTCCACACTTGGGCTTCTTCCCGGGAGTAGCAACTTGCTTGCTATTCTTCTTGAAGTTCCCTTTCTTCCCTTTGCCCTTTTTATTGAAACTAGTGGTCTTGTTAACCATCAACACTTGATGCTCCTTCTTGATTTCTACCTCCGCAGCCTTTAGCATTGCGAAGAGCTCGGGAATCGTTTTTGTCATCCCTTGCATATTATAGTTCATCATGAAGCCTTTATAGCTTGGTGGCAGTGATTGAAGAACTATGTCAATGACGCTATCATTAGGAAGATTAACTCCCAGCTGAGTCAAGTGGTTATGGTAGCCAGACATTCTGAGTATGTGTTCACTGACAGAACTATTCTCCTCCATTTTGCATCTATAGAACTTGTTGGAGACTTCATATCTCTCAACTCGGGCATTTGCTTGAAATATTAACTTCAACACTTGGAACATCTCATATGCTCCATGACGTTCAAAACGTCTTTGAAGTCCCGATTCTAAGCCGTAAAGCATGGCACACTAAACTATCGAGTAGTCATCAACACACGACTGCCAAACATTCACAATGTCTGCAGTTGCTGGCGCAGGTGGTACACCTAGCGGTGCTTCCAGGACGTAATTCTTCTGTGCGGCAATGAGGATAATCCTGAAGTTATGGACCCAGTCTGTGTAATTGCTACCATCATCTTTCAACTTAGCTTTCTCTAGGAATGCATTAAAATTCAAGGGAACGGTAGCACAAGCCATTGATCTACAATAACATATATATGCAAAAAACTATCAGGACTAAGTTCATGATAAATTAAAGTCCAATTAATCATATTACTAAAGAACTCCCACTTAGACATCCCTCTAGTCATCTAAATGATCACGTGATCCAAATCAACTAAACCATGTCCAATCATCACGTGAGATGGACTAGTTTTAAATGGTGAACATCTCTATGTTGATCATATCTACTATATGATTCACGTTCGACCTTTCGGTCTTAGTGTTCCGAGGCCATATCTGCATATGTTAGGCTCGTCAAGTTTAACCCGAGTATTCTGCACGTGCAAAACTGGCTTGCACCTGTTGTATATGAACGTAGAGCTTATCACACCCGATCATCATGTGGTGTCCTGGCATGACGAACTGTAGCAACGGTGCATACTCAGGGAGAACACTTATACCTTGAAATTTAGTAAGGGATCATCTTATAATGCTACCACCGTACTAAGCAAAATAAGATGCATAAAAGATAACATCACATGCAATCAAAACATGTGACATGATATGGCCATCATCATTTTGTGCTCATGATCTCCATCACCGAAGCATCGTCATGATCTCCATCGTCACTGGCTTGACACCTTGATCTCCATCGTAGCATCGTTGTCATCTCGTCAACTATTGCTTCTACGACTATCGCTACTGCTTAGTGATAAAGTATAGCAATTACATGGCGATTGCATTTCGTACAATAAACTGACAACCATATGGCTCCTGCCAGTTACCGATAACTCTGTTACAAAACATGATAATCTCATACAACAATTTATATCACATCATGTCTTGACCATATCACATCACAACAAGCCCTGCAAAACCAAATTAGATGTCCTCTACTTTGTTGTTGCATGTTTTACATGACTGCTATAGGCTTTTAGCAAGAACCATTCTTACATACGCATCAAAACCACAATGAGTTTTTGTCAAGTGTGTTGCTTTAACCTTCAACAAGGACCGGCCATAGTCAAACTCGATTCAACTAAAGTTGGAGAAACAGACACCCGCCAACCACCTATGTGCAATGCACATCGGTAGAACCAGTCTCATGAACGCGGTCATGCGATGTCGGTCCGGGCCGCTTCATCCAACAATACCGCCAAATCAAAGTAAGACATTGGTGGTAAGCAGTATGACTATTATCGCCCACAACTCATTGTGTTCTACTCGTGCATATATCATCTACGCATAGACCTGGCTGGGATGCCGCTGTTGAGAATGTAGTAATTCAAAAAAATTCCTACGATTACGCAAAATCTATCTAGGAGATGCATATCAATGAGACGGGAGAGTGTGTCCACGTACCCTCGTAGACCGAAAGCAGAAGCGTTTAGTAACGCGGTTGATGTAGTCGAACATCTTCAAGATCCAACCGATCCAAGTACCGAATGTACGACACCTCCGTGTTCAGCACACGTTCAGCAAGATGATGCCCCTCGAGCTCTTGATCTAGTAGAGGGTTGAGGGAGAGTTCCGTCAGCACGACGGCATGGCGACGATGTTTATGATGTTACCGGCGTGGGGCTTCGCCTAAGCACTACGACGATATGACCGAGGTGTTAAACTGTGGAGGGGGGCACCGCACATGGCTAAGAGATTGTCTATTGTGCTTTGGGGTGCCCCCTGCCCCCATATATAAAGGAGGAGAGGGGAAGGCCGGTCGGCCCTGTAGGGAACGCCAAGAGGGAGGAGTCCTACTAGGACTCCAAGTCCTAGTACGATTCCACTTGGTGGAAGGGGGAAGGAAGGAAGGGAGAGGGAGAGGGAGAGGGAGAGGGAAAGGGGGCCGCGCCCCCTCCCCTAGTCCTATTCGGAGTCCCGATGGGGGGGGGCGCCTCCCCTATGTGGGCTGTCCTCCCTATCCCCTATGGCCCATGATGGCCCATTGCTTCCCCGGGGGGTTCCGGTAATCCCTCCGGCACTCCGTTTTTACCCGGGACCACTCGGAACTCTTCCAGTGTCCGAATAACTTAGTTCAATATATCAATCTTTATGTCTCGACCATTTCGAGACTCCTCGTCATGTCTGTGATCTCATCCGGGACTCCAAACAAACTTCAGTCATCAAAAACACATAACTCTTAATACAAATCGTCATCGAACGTTAAGCGTGCGGACCCTACTGGTTCGAGAACTATGTATACATGATCGAGACACATCTACGATCAATAACCAATAGCGGAACCTGGATGCTCATATTGGCTCCTACATATTCTATGAAGATCTTTATCGGTCAAACCGCATAACAACATAAGTTGTTCCCTTTGTCATCAGTATTTTACTTGCCTGAGATTCGATCGTAGGTATCATCATACCTAGTTCAATCTCGTTACTGGCAAGTCTCTTTACTCGTTCCGTAATGCTTCATCCCGCAACTAACTCATTAGTCACATTGCTTGCAAGGCTTATAGTGATGAGCATTACCGAGAGGGCCCAGAGATACCTTTTCGATACACGGAGTGACAAATCCTAATCTTGATCTATGCCAACCCAACAAACACCTTCGGAGACACCTGTAGAGCATATTTATAATCACCCAATTATGTTGTGATGTTTGATAGCACACAAGGTGTTCTTCCGGTATTCTTTTTTTTGCATGGTAATACGTGTCTCATTCATATCATAAAGATTAAAGTACAAGTCACGTAAGGACCAACATGACAAAACTGAAAAGCTAGCAGAACATCTCTGAGCTTGACACCAACGCCCATCACCTGCCTCCGGCACCACGACAGTAGCCACCGAAGAAAAGAATGATGGATCACCTCCTCACCCGAGCTCGATGCGGCTCCATCGCTGATATGCAGCTTTGCGAACCTCCAAGGTGGCTCACCAAAAGTGAAGCCCTTACCGTTGAACGAATCAGACCAGGACAACACCCCGGACACGCCATCGAACTCCAGATATGGCACCCCACCGCGACTAAGACGTCACAGAAGAAAACCATACCTGTCATCCACGAACCACGAATCCAGCACATGTTCCGTCTTCCACATGTCGTCGATGCAGACCACAATCTGCATCTGCTCCTGGACTACCTCCCAAGCTCCGCGTCGACGCTGGAGCAAACGCCGTCGCAACGGCGGAGCCCGAGTACACATGTCCACCACGAGGATGCCGCCGCCGCCACGCCATCCTTGCTTGAACAGACTGGTTTTCAAATCCATCCCCAACCATAGGACCGATGGCCTTGTCAAGGAAGGATCCGAAGAATCTTTATTCAGTGCTGTCATCGTTGCCGCCGAAACGAAGACGATGAACAACCTAAAAATCTAAACTACGAGAGAGTAAAAATGATCCACACGCGTGGATCCGACGGCCCCCTCACCACTGACGACCGAGGTCGCCGGCGGAGGAGAGCCGCCGGAGGACGGCACTGGAAGATTGGTCTCCTGGCGGCGGCTAGGGTTCCAGCGCCAGGGACAGGAGGAAAACACGTGCGTTGCATAATCTCATAGTCTGAGGAACATGTATCTCTACTCCTAATGGAGCAGTTGGTAGTCTCCGTCAGTCAATTTTCATCCCACCTACTATGGTTTTTTTGTCCCACTTTTGCTGGTTTTTCGTAGATTTTTTTCATCCCTCCCCCACCCCACCCCATCCCACGCAGCCACCAAAAAAATGCCATACCCACAAAAAAAACTCCATCGACCCCCACTCCTTTCGATCCCATCGCTCGTTGCCGCCGCCGCCGCGTCTCTCGATCCCATCGATCCCATATATCATTGCCTGCGCCACCGCCGCCGTCCGAGGGGTCGCCGCCGTCGCCGCCGTCCGAGGGGGAGCCACCGTCGCCGCCGCCGCCGAAGGGGGAGACACCGCCGCCGCCTCTACAAGCTAGGGCGATTTGAATCCCACTGCCGCCGAACTCTAGGAAACGCCCGATGGCATACCCTGGAAGGCCTGGATCAAGGAGGAGCACAGGTATAGCTGGCCAAATGGGCCGGTTTTTTCGGGCCGGCCCGTGAGCACGCCGGCACGGCCCGCCTTGGGCCAGGCATGGCACGGGCTAAACGGGTCGGGCCAGGCACGCGGCACGCCCTGGGCCATGCCTGGGCCTGGAGGCTAGGCACGCGGGCCGGCACGGCACGGCCCGTTTAAGTTTTTTTATTTTTTTATACATCTATATATGGCCCAATATGTAAAAATAGGCTAAAAACGCTCAGTGCGTCAAATAATAGGCTGAAAATATGCGGCCCACCGTGCTAAACGGGCCAACGTGCCGGCCCATTTACTAACTGGGTTGTCTCAAAAAAAAAATTTACTAACTGGGTCGTGCCTGGGCCTGGGGGCGCAGCACGCGGGCCGGCACGACACGGCCCGTATAGTAATCGTGCCCTGGCGGGCCGTGCCGGGCCAGGCATGATTATAATGGGCCGGGCCGGGCCGGCCCGTTTGGCCAGGTATGAGCACAGGTATACCCCGGCCTCTTCTCTTCTAGGGTTCGCCACCTCGGGCGCCCCCGACTTCACTCCTCTGCTGCCCCTCCCCCTCTGCCTGCCTCCTATACCTCTCCCTTCGGTTACTCTATGGGAGATCAAGCGCGAGTAGCCAGCCGATGAGCCGCCTCGTTTCCCGGCGGAACCTCGTCGCCGCCTCGTTTCCCGGCGGAACCTCGTCGCCGCCGCGGCCATCCGATGATCCCCCGCCACGCTCGCTTCCAGGTGACCCACATCTCACCCGTGCTTCATTTTTTGGCGGCGATCTGATTCCGTCATAAGCTTGTCATCCTGCTCCGAGGAGGCGGGGCGATTTCAGGCGCGATCTGGGCTGGTAGCTGTCAGGGTTTTGACTTCCGAGGGGATCCTGAGATTGATTTGCTACTCCTCGATTCTGCACTAAACACGTACCATTCGGTGGTTACTAACAGGTTTTTGGCGATGTGCAGGTGGCTGCACACGCCAGCATTTGCGATGGTGAGGTCTCTGGTCAAGCCCATGGGAAATGCAAAATTTCGGTAAGATGGCCGGGATTTTGTTTATCTGCTTGTATGCGTTGTTTTAAATTGGTCCTGCGTGATAGCTTTGTCGTATACAAGCTTCAGAACTGTCTCTGTCCATGGGGTTAGTGATTACTGCTTGTGATGTTTAAGAGCAACACACAGGAATAAGATTATTTGTACTTCTTTCCTGTGAAGTTCCTATTGGGCAAAGTGGGCAAGATGTGTTTGAATAATATCGTGCTTTGTTTTCTAGGCCCGCGCTATGATAACTTGACCCCTTTGTAGTACACAGCAATCTCATGCGTTTGTCCTCCAGCTACAATGTTCAAATACTCAAAATTTAAAAAAATACAGATCCTGGAATTGAATTGTTGAAACATGGAATCATTCAGCTTCATAGTTTAATCTATGACTATCACATTCCCCACCAACTGATGTAGTAAGTTCAGTGCAGGGAAGATGGATAATGTCCTTTAATTGGCGACAAATTTATCAAAGTTGCTCAGGTTTAGGGATATGAAATAAATGTATTGATGTTTTGGGGTGCTTCTCTTTTGATTTCCATGATACAGTGCTATGAGTGCAATTTTCTATCAACTTCTCTCTCATCTCAAAATACATTTTTTTCTTCGAAAAGAGCTCAAAATACAAAGACTGTCTTTTCCTTGTTTAAACTTTACTGGTATTGTCGTGTGTGTATTAGCTCTGAAGTGTGTTCTCAAACAATATGTAATATTTTTGTGTTGTAGCCATTTTTGGAGAGTTTATCTATATGCCCAAAGCATGTGCTTCACAACCCACTTGGAGCTCCAGAGAGGTATGTGTTATTTTCTTGTACTATTTTTGGCTGCCGTTGTTTTGAATCTTATGTTTCAAAATTAACTCAACTAGAAAACAACGAGTTGGGGCGCGGCAGGCAGGGGAGCGTCACCAGGGAGATGGAAATGTATTGTGGGAAAAAGGACAGAGATCCCCGAGCGTTTGCGAGAGGGGATGGAGCGGCGACTGCGTTGACCCGACCAGTTGCAAGTGGATGGAGCGGTGGCTGCACGGACATGCTCCTGGAGGTGCCGGTATGCACCCTCATTTTGAGCCTGGGAGGATCCTCGCCCTGTCCTGGCCTCAAGGGTGCTCATCTACTTGGTATCGTGCTCTGCAGTCAGAATGATGTGCTAATGCAGGTTTGGTTTTTTACTTATTCCTATTTTCTATGCATATCCCTGAATTTTGCGAGCCATGCTTTAAATGCTGCTGTGTTTGCCATTGTGTCATGTATAATGACTCTTATTGACGCACTGCTGCAACCCAGTTTGTTTAACAAATTGATGCAAGAAACAAACTAATACAGAGAGAGTACAAGTTTTATTGCACTAATCTATATATGCCCTGCAGTACCTCTGTGTTTGGCGAAAGGCAAAGATGGATAAAGTTTGTAGCTTTTTGTTCCCGTTTTTTCCCATCGAAATTATGGATTTAGAAGCTAATCATGGATTGTTTCAATTGCCTGCTATATTATGGATTTGCAATGAGCACAAGCCTGCAAAGAAAAGCCGTTGCCGCTGATGACATAACACTGTGGCTGAGATTTTTGATTATGTTAGTACAGACTTATATTACGTCGCAACAAGAATGTATAGAGCTCTAGAGCTCTGTGGATCCTTCTCTTCACAAAAGGTGAGGTGCAGAGTTCATGATTTGTGCTTATTAAAAACCGAAGAAAAGGAACGAGTTGCTTGATATGTTGACAGGTTGTAACAAAAACATGCTTACAGTTCTAACATGAATTTGATTGAACTGGGAGCTGTGACATGCAAATGTTTTATGGTTGATGGTTCTGTAACATCGGTAATTTGTATAGAGTCTCTGGTTTCATCTTCTTTGATTATATATTTTCTGGTCAAGATTGAAACGCACTATGCACCTGTTCTTTTTATTGTAGTTCCATTTTTTGTCAAATTTATATATTTTCTATCAATAGTAACATAGACGTATATTGTTACTCTATTTTGGATTTTTGTTCACCCCAAAATGCAATATAGATCTGCCATTGACATTTTTTTGGAGCACTGGATGAACATTTGCTGAGATGCTGATATGAAAAGCCTTTGTTTCCTCATAAAATGTTTTCCATCGGTTAAACTTATTGGATGCATGCAGTGGGCCTTTGGTTCCGCGAGCATATACGGGGGAGTTACATCGCACGCAGAAGGTCAGTTGCACATCTCCCTTTCCTCCTCTGCTAAAATTTTCTCGTTCTTAAAAAAACCCAGTTCTGAATGTTGTATATTGTAATTTGCAGCTCGTTCTTGTCTTACTCGATGACCATTGTTTGCCCAGGATCTATATCAAGAGTTAGAGAGTTTGTACGAGATTTGTTATCAGGATCTTGCCGGTGACTGCTTGAACTTTATACCATGCACCTCTGCCTTACCCAGTGTGTGAACCTGCTGCGATTCTGCCTAAGCGTGTTGCTAAGCAGAATTTTTTTGCTTTTCATTCTGATGAGCAGTTGTGGTTTTCAGCAGCAAAGTCTTTGTGTTGAAAATGAAAAATACTTCTCTTTTTTATTTTGTTTGTTTGTTCTGCTTCATCTTCATAGCACAAAGGGGCTTGCGCTAATGTCTAAGACAGGAGCTTGTCACGGGTGTATTGTATATATTTATTTATATGTTATATTTTTGATGAAAATGCATCAGTGAGCTGAATCCATGTTACTTTTTGAGAAGGAAATAATAGTGCGTTTGGTTGGTAGAAAAAATGTGTTCCGGCGGTTATGATGGAAAAGTACAGCGAGCGTTTATTTCGGCCACGATGGTTGTCATAAGAGCGCTTTGTTTATCCTCTTGCAATGCAGCATGTTTGCTATACGTTATTATTATGGACAATGGAAATTCAAAATATTTTATTTCAGGGAAGATTCTAAAACCAGTTAAGTATCTATGGGCTGGTTAGGACAATGCTCATATTGTTTGAAACTGAACTATTTGATAATCATTTTAATCTCGAGTTGTGTTACCAATGGGTGCTGATCATGCGAGAGAACTAGGACAAAACAGAGTAGCTATTGTTAGCGGTGTGCAGGGGTTGAGGAGCATCTACATGAAATGGAGGGGGGCATGCATTGTGTGTGACCCGTCGTGCCGCCGCCGCTGTTTGCATGCACATGAATTGGACGTGGCAAAGCTTATCTTGGAGACCGACTAGAAAATAGTGGCGGCTAAGTTAAGAAGCTCATATATTGATAGATCAATATATGGCCTATTGTTGAGGAGGTAAAGGAGTGCATGCGATGAAGGGAGGAGTTCAGGGTGGTATGGGTGAGATGATTGACTAATGGAGCTTCTCATTGGCTAGGAAAGGAGGGTTGTGCGAATAAGTTATGTAAAACTTGGGCCAGCTTGTTGGATTGTATTAGTGATGTTTTCGACTCGGATCATGCCAAGATGAATAAATAAACCACAACCCATTCCAACTAAAAAAACATTTTTATTTGAGTTTTCAATAAGAGCATCTATAGTCGGATTTAACAAATTCACCACCCTAAATGTCAACAGTCACGGTCGGCCAGTGTCTGTTTCGAGCCCCTGTTTGTTCTGTGCATGCAACCATACTTCTCATTTTCTCCCTTATATATCCGGTGACTTGCATGTGATTGAGGGAGATTAAGAGATAGAAAGAAAAGGAAGAAATTGTGGTCTGGGGGCGAGTCGCGTCCTAGGTGGCGGATTGACCAGGTGCGTCTGCGAGCCCTCATATCCTCCGCATATTTGGTGTCAATATGAGAGTCTGTGGACAACCCGGGCTTGTAGAGATGATATGAGGGGTCCGGTTGGGTTACATTTTTTTCTCTCCCCTACTCGGTGACTGACCGGACGTGTCCGTGCACGTTTGAGAACATTCTATAAGGGGACAAGCTATAGGTGCTCTAAGATTATTGTGTTTGATATTTCGATGTGTGTTAGATGATCGTCAAAAGAAAAAGATGTGTGTTAGCTTAGACGACATTATTCTCTATTATTATAGCTCAATGAGTAGGAGTGGCCGAGCTTAGTGGAGGCCAACATAGGAGGTCATTCCCAGCCCATGGGATTTCTTTATACTATTCCTCACTAAATTAATCAGAGAATTAATGAAATCTAGCTAAAGCTTGGTTTGGGTCCACCCCCCCCCCCCCTCCAAAAAAAAACCCATTGCCCAAGTGGCCCAAACTATGCCACTCGCAGGTAGCATCTCAATTTTTTTTCAAAAGCCCGTGACAACGCATGGGCATTCTACTAGCAAGTCATGAAGAAAGCAGTAGCAATGAAACTGTAATGATCATAATGCTAAGCTAACGGATGGGTCTTGTCCATCACATCATTCTCCTAATGATGTGATCCCGTTTATCAAATGACAACACATGTCTATGGTTAGGAAACATAACTATCTTTGATTAACGAGCTAGTCTAGTAGAGGCATACTAGGGACACTATGTTTTGTCTATGTATTCACACATGTACTAAGTTTTCGGTTAATACAATTCTAGCATGAATAATAAACATTTATCATGATACAAGGAAATATAAATAACAACTTTATTATTGCCTCTATGGCATATTTCCTTCACCATGCACCCTACCAAACAAGCAAAAGTGGGTTGGATTGGGAACTTTTGCCCTCATGCACCCTACCAAACACACCCTAAGTAAACTTTGATG
>NC_041387.1:67272097-67273409 GCF_002162155.2 Triticum dicoccoides | reverse complement strand
TGCAAGTCGTGAATGAGGAGGCTAGGGTGCAACCAACCATTGCTCTCACTGAGAACCGGAAATTCGACATACGAAAATGTCAAACAAATAAATCATTATGCGGACCAGATCCCATAGACCTCACGACATGCTTGCCTACGGACTGTTTACCCCACATGAGGTTGAGACATCTTTTATTCTTTTTGTCCCCGTTATTATTGCAAAGAGCCAAATGCATGAAAGTCTTTGCAAATAACCAAATGCATCAATGGATTTCTCAGCGTGACCATATTTAGTGCATTGAGTTGTTTGTTCCCTCCGTCATATAAGCCATGAGAAGACATAGTTTGGGCCCTGCCTATATATATATGACTCAGATGTAAATCTTGTGACGTGACAGATCTCCGTGCCCTCCAAAATTGTCCAGTAAATAATAATTTTGACATCAGGTCAACTTTGATTCGCCGTCGGATGAAGTCTCTGAATATATGTTTTTTGGTGCATTACACATGTTTTACTAATCAAACTGAAGATCTAAAAACTCGTGTCAGACTTACACTTACACACCCAACGGAAGGAAGTATATATCAATGATTGAGATTTTTTTTTTTTGGGGAGAAAACAATTGAGAAAGTAAAAATGTAACTATATTGATTTCCTTAGTATTAAAAACGAGGCATGCATGGTGTTTTTATGCGATGTAACAAATGCATTCTTGGGGCATTTTTGGAATACTTGCATGCACTTGTAAGCTGCCACAGAATTCCGTGGCCGGCGGATCGGCAGCGCAGCGCAGTGACAGACACGGATCTGCATGCACGCACGCTGCATGGCCCTCTACGCACGCGTGCGATCTCCTCGTTCGGGCTGCCGGCCGGCTCTTCCCTTTCTACCGGCTTCACACCACTTCTGTTATTCCTCAGATAGTTTTCTCGAACTGAATCACTGAAGTAGACCCGTTTGCTCGATGTATGGCATGCACGCGGGTTGCTCGCCTGTGGGGTGTGGGCTGTGTGGCTGGCCTTCTCTCGTTTGGAAAGGCTAATCAATCCCGGGTCGTCAATGATTGGCATATCAAGGAGACATCAACACATACTCTTTCTACGCAAACCATGTTTTTTTATTCCAATGCCTAGGCAAACCATGTATTTGAACTCTAGTATTGGAAACTAGAAATCAAAGATCCACCGAAAAAATAGATTATGTAGTCCTCTACACAATTGCACGCGATCCTAGTTTACCCGCAACGAGTAACACGAAACTACGCCCGCGAAAAAAAGTAACACAAACTAAACCGTGATGAGTAACACAATCATATTAACCATTATCCCCG
>NC_041387.1:67212005-67271801 GCF_002162155.2 Triticum dicoccoides | reverse complement strand
AACCATTAGCGAACCAACCTGTGGTTGGATGGTTAGAGGGACTGTGGTATCCCCAGCCCATCAAGATTCAAATTCTGGTGTTTGCATTTGGTGACTTCATAAAATCTTAAAATGATATGCCATGTGCCTGTTACAAGAGCGTTTCAGGCCACCAACCAAGACGAATTGACGAGGCGCATGAGCTTATAAGAGGCATTGGGCCCTCTCGCCAAAAGACTAGGCTGATAGGACAAGACACCCTCATCCTTATAAGTCATGCTCTGCCTCCTCTCAGGCTAGTCATAGTGGGAGTAACTTAGCTAGTAACATAGCATATTTCAATACAAATTTGCTTATGTGGCATGTATCTAATGAGGAGAGTTGTGTTTAGAGTAACATAATATGTTACTGTCCTCCTAACCACCCAACCACAGATTGGTTCGCATGCACAGAGGGACTTGTTGGGTTTAGTTTCACATCAATTATGCGTGGAGCCTAAGCACAACTTGTAAGGGGGAGGCTGTCCCCTCCTGCCAGACTAGTCTTTCGGGGAAGGGGAAGAGGGACCAACGCTTTTATAAACTCATGTTGCTCTTTGATTGGGCCTTATTAGTGGGCCGAGGCGATTTCGCAGTGGGCCATAGCGCATGTGAATTAGAAATGCTAGTTCGCAAACTCGAAATTGTGTAACGAAAGCCTCATGTGTCCCTAATCCCAACGCATGAAAAGAGCATGATAGACAGAGGTTTCAAAAAAGTCGTTACACGTCTCAGCAAGCTCCTGATTGCTATGTACTCAGGAGCTTGCTGCGGCAAACTGCTACTCCTCAGTACTTGTGTGTGGTCGTCGTCCTCGCAGAGCTGATAATGGTAGTTAAATGCACACACCATCTTCTTCTTGTTTTTCCTTTTCAGTTTTGCCTTTTTCTGTTTTAGTCTTATAACACTTGAGTAGTCCAAGTTTTTGCAGGGATAGAAGACCAAGTTTTTGCAAAGAAACAACCTCCTCAATAATTTGTTTCTTCTTATATTATAGGAGTATATACAATAATATACATGTTTGCTTGATGTTAGTTAGACTTCATTTAATGGAGAAATAAACCAAGCCTCAAACAAGAATTTTGATTGCTTCTTATTATTCGGTACTGAACAAGGACGCCGATAAGTCCTGGAAGTTTGGGATTTGCCCATGGCAAATCGAACGTTTTTCTTTTGGCAATTTATATACAGGGTGGTCCTCAGTTTGTTTTTTGCCAGAAAATTGACGTGCTTGTCAACTAAATTTGCCATCCTCGCATCAACTAAAGTTGTCATAAAAAATATTCAATTTGTCATGGAAAATCCCAAACGTTCGAGATTTATCACTTTCGTAGAACAATGGTCATTTAATTTTTCATGAAACAACTTTCTCTCTCTCTTTCTCCCCTCACATTATTTCATACTCATCTCCACAATTCTGATGCGGCACTTCTCTAAAATAATACCTGAAATGGATGTTAGAGATGCCCTTATTTATTTATTTCTTTATTTTGAGAATAAAGAGATGCCCTTAGCTTTTCTTTAGGGGTAACTAACCAAATGCAGGTACCTGTAAAAAAAAAGCGGGACATGACTTTTTCTTTTGCGGTACGCAGCTGCAGGCGCAGCAGTCCCGGCCCAATATGGAGTCAGTCGAACGCCCCACAGACTTTTTCTTTTGCGATCACGCCCCACAAACAGTCCACTGCCATGCATGTCGGCCTGCTACGTGCAACCAAAAAAAAAAAACTTAATTACGCCGCTCACCAGTGCCATTCATCAAATTTGCAGAAACAAGTTGGTCCACGTGAAGTTTATTTTCCGACATCCAGCAGATATCATTCAATCAGATTGTATTGATAACCATGTAGCTGGAGTATACGAGACACAGATGGAGGCAAAGGCAAACACTTGTGATTGTCTGCCCATAACTGAAACATCGTTCTTTTTCCTGATCTCATTAGGCCAGTCATCCATCTTTTTTGTTAACGGATCTATCCAGCCATCTCCATCCCCACCAAAATAACCAGTAAACTAAAATTCCTTTTTTTGCGGAGGCAGTAAACTAAAATTTGCCACTTACATGCTGCTAAATCAAGCACTCTCAGTACTAATATTTTTCTTATTAATGTTTTTTTTTGTATATTTTCAGTAGTCAAGATTTAGGAATACTTTGGTGAACAAGAATTTGGAAAATTATACCATTTAGTTTCTCGACCCCTAGATATGATCCTCGCAAAAATAAAACCCTAGATATGATGAGATGATTAAGAATCATTATTTCCATCTTCCTTTGGGCGCAGAAAGGTTGCTAGCCAGAGAGGGACCTCACAACCGTGTAAAACTGGCAAGAAAGGTAGAAATGTGTTTTGCATAGACACCCTGTCCGGAAGACCCCCGCAGCAGTTAGATGCTACTGGTCCTGCTTTCTTGTGGACCATCTTATAAGTGCATGAAAAGTGTTCAAACAAGCCATGATGATGCACACCACTACGGCACATATTGGTTTTATCTACTTCTATTCTATGGCTGTCCATTGCATGCATATAGTCTCCGAGGCCATCTCAGATTGGTACCAATTGATATAGTATTCATGAGACTCTGATTAAGCTCACTGATTTTTTAGAAAAGGAGGATGACCCCCGGCCTCTGCATCTGGACAATGCATACGGCCACTTTATTAATTATTCTCACA
This sequence comes from Triticum dicoccoides, assembly GCF_002162155.2. Classification (NCBI taxonomy): domain Eukaryota; kingdom Viridiplantae; phylum Streptophyta; class Magnoliopsida; order Poales; family Poaceae; genus Triticum; species Triticum dicoccoides. Next base: position 67,269,110 of record NC_041387.1, on the reverse strand, counting down.
AGACCTTACAAAGTAATACAACAGTAAGACTAAAGCCGCCGTCTAAGCACCTCTATCTAACTGATGAATGGGCGCAGATAGCCTGGGCCTAATACCAAACAGACATCGCAGCCAAACCTAACATCTAAGACCTGAGAACCCATCCAGGACGCCTGCCGGGCATGGGTCTCACCGGTCCGGCGTGCACTCAGATGTCGCCGCCGCCAACTACCACCGCTCCATCTTCAGAACTGTACTGATGCATCAACCTTGCTCGGTCTAGCTATCGTCGACGCCACCACGGCGCCAAACGGCACCTCCTCCCTGCGCGCACACAGCTGAGCACGTCGCGGTCGCCACTGATACACCTCAGCGCCATGCTGCCAGGTATCACCAGCCGACACAGCTTGAAGTCCTTGGTAGATCTGTCGTGCGTAGCACCTGCCGACCAGGCATGACAAAGCGTAGCACCTGTCGGTCAGGCATGACTTGACATCACCACCGAATCTCCGTGCAAGACGAAGCCGCTCCACCTCCTGCCTCTGACATCCAGCGCTGCTCCGCAAACGATGCTCCCAAGAGAGAAATGACACCGCAGTGCCGCCATCGTCCGATCTGGAACACCGAATCCTAGGGTTTCCCCTGGAGCAGCACGAGTGGGTCGACAAAAGTTACACGACGATGCCTTCATCAAGTTAATGGCGAGAACGCCGCCATCGCCTGCCGTCGGCTCGGTTTTCACCGGCAACCATGTCTCCCCTACTCGCAGCCGGGACAAGATGATGGATCTCGAGATCCGATCACCAAGCCTCTGGCCGGCCATCTCGGGAAGAAGATGACCACCACGTCCACCAGTGTCACCACGCCGGGCGCGCGTCGCCGCCGGCACCCCCATGGTGTCTAGAGGCCGACAAGCCCCGACGAAACCCCTGCCTCGCCAGCCGCCATGGCCCAGACCCCGGCACCACCAGATCCAGATCGGATCGGGGTCCAGGGCCCCAAGCCGCAACCGCCGCGGAGGCAGCACCACTGGACGGTGCCTAGCCCTCCAGCCTGCCGCCGAGTCATCGCCGGAGCTCCGCCGCGCCACGCCGCCAAGCCGCCGCCGGGATACCTCGCGCCACCGCGAGAGAAGCCACAGCCGCCGCGCGTTGGAGAGGCCTGGAGCCGCAGCTGCACCGCCGCCAGGCAGGAGCGCCGCCACCCAGCACGCCCTCCGCTGCGCCGCTGGGCCCCGCCCAGCCCAGCGCCATCTCGCGCCGCGCCGTCCCGCGCCGGACGCCCATCGCGAGGAGAGGGGCAAGATCCCCGCCGCCACCAACGCCGGCCGGTCTTTGCCCGGCGGCGCTGTGCGGTGGCGGCGGGGGGAGAGAGGGCGACGAGGGAGTACGAGGGGCGGCGGCTAGGGTTTCCCCCGAGGACGCTCGCGGGAGCGGCTCGGGGGTCGGGGGAATAGAAACCGGATGTGGCTTCTCAAAAAAGAAAAGAGGCCAGCCTTCATTAAGCTCCCTGATAGATTGTGCTGTGCATCCTTAGCTTTAACTCAACACATGTGTATGCTATATTGAGCGTCTTTTGCATTAGTTAGTTCCAGGGGCATAATCCAATTGTCCTACCGAGTGCACCGACTAAATTATGGTCCAAAAAAATACCAACTCTAACATTTAAAAATCATGACATGCATGACTTGCGAATTGGTAGATGGGTTTTAGGAATGGCCTTTTGATTCAAAGGATTTTCGTAGGATTTAGAGGATAGTAATTCTTAAGATTTTTCTATGTGGGTTGATTGATTTGTACGACTGAACCCTACAATTTTTTCTAAGGACATTTTCGTAGAGTATTGGCAAAACCCCGCACGATGGTATGCCGCATGTCCGATCGAGTACATGATGCATCGTTCCTTGACAACATACAACAGATGGATACTGACACGTCTCTGCCTATCATGACAGCCAATAGACGGTTCTGTGAACACAACACATATCGAACTCCCATCTCTATGAATTGCTCCGTCAGCCTAACACAACAATCGAAGGGAAGCAACATGTGTTGACATGTTTCCGCTTAGCACATGAGGCCAGGTTATCGATAACTAGACCGATAATCATTATTGCAATTTTATTTGAGGGAGAGGCATAAGCTAACATACTTTCTCTACTTGGATCATATATACTTATGATTGGAACTCTAGCACACATCTGCAACTACTAAAGATTCATTAAGGTAAAACCCAACCATAGCATTAAAGCATCAAGTCCTCTTTATCCCATACGCAAACAACCTACTTACTCGGGTCTGTGCTTCTGTTACTCACGCCACCCACCATAAGCAAATCATAAGCATATTGAAACACCCTACAGCGGGGATCCCTCACGCTTGCGCGACATGGAGAGCACCATAGGACAGCACCAATAATAAAACATACAACTCAAACCAATCATGATCATCAAATAGCCATAGGACAAAAGAAATCTACTCAGACATCATAGGATGACAACACATCATTGGATAATAATATGAAGCATAAAGCACCATGTTCAAGTAGAGGGTACAGCGGGTTGCGGGAGAGTGGACTGCTGGATATAGAAGGGGGAAGGTGATGGAGATGTTGGTGAAGATGACAGCGGTGTTGGTGAAGATCGCGGTGATGATGATGGCCCCCGACAGCGCTCCGGCGCCACCGGAAGCAAGGGAGAAAGAGCCCCCCTTCTTCTTCTTCTTCTTCCTTGACCTCCTCCCTAGATGGGAGAAGGGTTTCCCCTCTGGTCCTTGGCTCCCATGGCTTGGGAGGGGCGAGAGCCCCTCCGAGATTGGATCTATCTCTCTGTTTCTGCGTTCCCTGGCTCTACCCCTTCACCATTTTCTTTATATCTGGAGATCCGTAACTCCGATTGGGGTGAATCTTTCGCCCAGATTTTTCTGTAAAATTAGCTTTCTTGCGCCAAAAGAAGAGCGTCAACAGCCTTACGGGTGGACCATGAGGGTCAGGGGCGCGCCGCGGGGAGGGGGGGGGGGGTAGGGCGCCCCCTACCTCGTGACCACCCCGGACACCGTTTCGCGTTGATTTCACTTCCCCAAAATCATAAACATTCCAAAAAAATATCCGTCCGTTTTTATCCCGTTTGGACTCCGTATGATATTGGCTTTCTGCGAAACAAAAAACATGCAACAGACAGGAACTGACACTGGGCACTGGATCAATATGTTAGCCCCAAAAATAATATAAAAGGTTGCCAAAAAGTATATGGAAGTTGTAGAATATTGGCATGGAACAATCAAAAATTAGAGATACGACGGAGACGTATCAGCTACCTTGAGTCTGTCTCGAATCAACTTAACCTTCTCCTCAGAATCTCTGATTAAGTCTAGTCCGAACAACTGTCGATCTCCAACTTCATCCCACGATAATGGTGTCCTGCACCTCCTTCCGTACAAAGCTTCGAAAGGGGCCATCTTTAAATTGGCTTGATAACTGTTGTTATAGGAGAACTCTGCATAGGGCAAATTATCATCCCAACTAGATCCACAATCTAGCGCACAAGCTCTCAACATGTCCTCCAGAATCTGATTGACTCTCTCGGCCCGTCCATCTGTCTGTGGATGAAAGGTTGTACTGAACTCTAGCCTGGTACCCAAAGTTCCATGCAATTGATTCCAAAACTTTGAAGTAAATTGTGTTCCTCTATCCGATAAAATGGTCCTCGGAACTCCATGCAGACATACGATCCTGGTCATGTATATCTTTGCCAACTTAGCACTCATAAAAATTGTCTTCACCGGGATGAAATGGGCTACCTTCGTCAAGCGATCAACTACGACCCAGATAGAGTCATAGCCTGAACTGGTCCTGGGTAATCCAGTGATGAAATCCATGCCAAGTCTATCCCACTTCCATTCGGGTATCGGCAACGGCTGTAGCAACCCTGCTGGTTTCTGATGTTCTGCCTTAACTCTCGGACATACATCACATACTGCTACATACTCGGCAATATCCTTCTTCATTCCTGTCCACCAGAAACTTTCCTTCAAATCTAGATACATCTTGGTGTTGCCTGGGTCAATCAAATAAGGCGAATCATGAGCCTCCTGAAGAATCAACTTCCTGATCTTAGGGTCGTTAGGCACATAAATACGATCCTAAAACCATAAAGTGTCATGCTCATCCTCAGGAAATCCTTTAGCCTTTCCTTTACTCATCCTTTCCTTTATCTCAGCAATCTCCTTGTCCGTCTTCTGGGCTTCTCTGATCTTACCCAACAAAGTAGACTGAATTTTCAATGCTGCAACGTAACCTCTCGGAACTATCTCCAAACGTAGCTCTCGAAGGTCATCGGCTAGCTCCTTAGGTGATCCTCCGGTTATGAGCGTGTTAACATAACTCTTGCGGCTCAACGCATCTGCTCCAACGTGGGCCTTTCCTGGATGATAATGCAATCTCATATCATAATCTTTTATGAGCTCCAACCATCTCCTTTGCCTGAGGTTTAAGTCCTTCTGCGTGAAGATGTACTTCAAACTCTTGTGATCCGTATATACATCACAATGGTTACCGATGAGAAAATGTCTCCATGTCTTGAGCGCATGCACTACGACTGCTAACTCCAAATCATGCGTAGCATAATTTAACTCATGAGGTCGAAGCTATCATGAGCCATATGAAACAACTCTTCCGTCCTGCATAAGCACACCTCCAAGTCCTTGATGTGAAGCATCACAATACACATGGAAATCCTTGCGTATCTCTGGGAGAATCAGCACTGGGGCTGTAACCAAATGTTTCTTAAACTCCTGAAAACTGGCCTCGCAATCCTCAGTCCATTTAAACTTGATGTCCTTCAATAACTCCGTCATGGGTTTTGCAGTCTTGGAAAAAATCACAATAAATCTCCGAAATAACCTGCGAGTCCCAGAAAACTTCTGATCTCTCCCGTTGAGGTGGGTGCCAACCATTTAGTGACAGATGCAACCTTAGTAGGGTCTACTGCTATTCCTTCTCCGGATATAACATGTCCGAGAAATCCAACTTCCTTCAACCAAAACTCACATTTGCTGAACTTGGCATACAACTGATGTTCCCTGAGCTTCTCAAGAACCAAATGCAAATGTTTCTTATGCTCCTCTTCATTCTTTGAGTAGACCAAAATGTCATTAATGAACATGACGACGAACTTATCCAAAAACTCCATGAACACCTTGGTCATCATACTCATGAAATAGGCAGGGGCGTTAGTGAAACCAAATGACATAACTGTATACTCATATAGCCCATACCTCGTGGTAAAAGCTGTCTTAGGTATATCCTGCTCTCGGATCTTCAACTAGTGATAACCTGATCGAAGATCGATCTTGGAGAAAACTTTAGCTCCCTATAGCTGGTCAAACAAATCATTGATCATCGGCAGAGGGTATTTGTTCTTGATCGTCACCTCATTCAACGCATGATAATCAATAACCATCCTTAAAGATCCATCCTTATTCTCCACTAGAAGCACCGGGGCTCCCCAAGGTGATGAACTTGGTCGGATATAACCTTTCTCTAGTAACTCCTTAATCTGCTTCTTAATTTCCTCCAAATCATTATCAAGCATCCGATATGATCTCTTTGATATTGGTACGGTGCCTGGCCATAACTCAATCAAAAACTCAATATCTCGATCTGGTGGCATGCCTGGTAACTCTTTCGGAAATACGTCGGGAAAATCCTTCACCACTGGTACTTCCTCCTGAACAACTCCTGATAAGGAATTCACTTGAGTCCTCCTCGTCGCATGCCTAGACACATACTTGATCCTCTTTCCTTCTGGGGTGGTGAGAAGAATTGATTTACTAGCGTAATCGATGTTTCCCTCATACTTGGATAGCCAATCCATGCCTAGTATCACATCCAATCCTTGTGACTCCAGGACAATCAGGTCGGTGGGGGAAAACATGTCTACCTATGGTTACTGGCAACTGATAGCATCCCCTACTAGCCATATTATCCGCTCCTGGGAACTTACTAACATAGGTGACTGAAGGGCTACTATTGGCAACTTATACTTATCCACAAATCCCCTTGATATGAATGAATGAGATGCACCAGTGTCGAAAAGAACAAGTGCTGTAAATGCATTAATCAAAAACTTACCGACAACTGCGTCGGGTTGATCCTCAATCTCCTCCACGCTGACGTGGTTCACCTGACCTTTGGTGAAGGGGTTGGGTTTCTTTGTAGAACTTCCATTGCCATTTCCATTCTTTGCTTCAGGACATTCAGTGGCGTAATGTCCGGTCTTCCCGCACTTGAAACATGTAATGTGACTCAGATCCCTCTTGGCTGGTGTTGCGGGGTTGGAACGGTTCTGATTGTTGCTTCCTCCATTTTCATTGCCATTCTTAGGGCCACTGTGGTTGTGTGAACTTCCTCCATTGTGTGTATGTCCTCCATGGTTATGGCCTCCATGGTTGTGAGTATGTCCTCCCGAATACGGGGAATAGCGGGGCTTCTGGTGAGCTCCAGAAGTGTACCTCCCCTGTCCATACTTCCTCTTGCGATTGTCAATCTACTGTTGCTTTCCTTCTATCATGAGGGCCCTATCTACTAACTCCTGGTAGTTGTTGAAAGTTTCCACCATCAACTACATGCTTAGCTCATCATTGAGTCCCTCAAGAAACTTCTCTTGCTTTGCGGCATCCGTGGCCACATCATCTAGGGAATAACAGGCTAACTTGCTGAACTCATCCACATACCGTCCCACTGTACGACTCCCTTGGTGCAAGTTGCGAAACTCGTGCTTCTTCATGCTCATAGCTCCTGCTGAGACATGGGCGGTGCGGAAAGCCTGCTGAAACTGATCCCATGTAACTATATCGATGGGGTAAGTGGTGGTGAAGTTCTCCTACCAAGATGTTGCGGGTCCATCAAGATGATGTGCGGCAAAGCGCACTTTCTCTGCATCTGTGCATCCTGCAATAGTCGGCTCTCTTCCAATCTTGCGGAGCCAATCATCTGCAACAATCGGCTCGGTGCTACTAGAGAACACCAGCGGATTCAACCTCAGAAAACGGGCTAGGTTGTCAACAGGGGGTGATGGCGGTGGGTTGTTGTTATTGTTGTTGCCTTGGTTCTGGTTCTGAACTAGCATCTACATCAAGGCATTTTGCTGCTGGATCAACTGGGTGAGCTCCAGTGGGAACACAAATCCGGTGTCACATCTCGGAGGCATCTGATGGGTTAGAAGGGGTGAGAAGACATAATAGAATAAGGTCTAAGAGAGATTTCACTACCCATATGGACATGAGACAAAAACAATCAATTCACTTCATTCAATATCAAACAAGGTTCACACAAATGATCTAACTATGATTACAAAATGATCGATGCTAACTACTTGGAAGAATACTACCAGTAACACGGTGGTTGTCTAGAAATTTTGATCGGTGGAAGACTCCATGATATCTGCTCCAGCTTCATCTACGTAGTCGTCATCACTATCATCATTTGCATCTCTATCCGTGTCGGTGTCGTCCAAGATGATGTAGTACTCCGAATTGATCTCCTTTTCAGGTTCTCGCTTATGGTTCTCCACGGGTAGTCCCAGCTTCCTCATATCCATCGCGTGTTGACTTGAGTTCCTCTTCTAGCTCGATATTCTTCTTCGTCAGCTTCTTGATCTTCTTCATGTTCAAGCACAGCTGATTCTCGTATCGGCGAATGTGATCCCCCATCTCTTGAATGTAAGCTGCAATTGATCCATCCTTCCTGGTATGAATCATCTCCCATTCCTCGTCTCGGCGTCCACATATTTGATAGACGGTGTTTTCAAGCTCCTTGTGATACACCTCACATATGCATCCAAAAGTGATGTGGGATGCCATGCTCTTTCCCAAACTCCAACTTGGTGCATCCAGGTAGAAATCAATAGGCTCCGTTGTTGGTGCAAATGTCATCCCAGGTACCCAAAATTAGATCTTCCAGCGCTCCTCTTCTGGTAAAGTGCAGAGAAAGTCCCAGTGAAGCTTGGTAGTCCGATGTTCAAGTACTTAGTGACTTCCTTCAAGTGTCGTCCGAAAGGGGTGTCGTCGTCCGGCTGGGTGAACTTGTTCCTAGGGTCCGCCATCTATAGAGTAGAAATAGAGGAGAGTTAGAATTGAGCAAAGAAGAGAAATCCTGTGGCTTTTCCTAGTGGTCGCATCCTACAGTAAGCGTGTGCTCTGATACCATCTTGTAGCGACCACGATCCCAATGGACTGAAGTCTCTGTGCTTAAGTGTCATCCCTGGATCGATAATGTTGACACACACAGTACTCGAGGAATTATAGCAGAGTTCAATCACACAATTATTACATCGAGGTTCTCATAAAGAGTATGATTACATAAATAATGCGATTGAAGGCCATCTAAACTAAATAACTGCGGAAGCTTCGAAGGTAAATGAGTCCATCAACTCCAACGACATAGATGAGTGCACGACAACGACCTATCGCACCTTATTCGTCGTCTAAGTAGTCTGCAACATGAAACGTTGTAGCCATGTAGGTCAGCACATTGAATATGCTGGCAGAGTTATACTATAAAGCAATGAATGCAAGACCTATATCTATATGCAATATTTGGCTGGTGGAGGCTCTAAGTTTAATTTTTTGCATAAAGCTAGTTTTCCCTACAACAAAGGAATAAATTTATTTTACTACTCCCAAGTTGTACCAATATTTGAGAAGGTTCCTCCAACTCAAATCCCAATTAAACAAGTATCATCATTAAACCCAAATTCAATTAATAAAAGAGTGATGAGATCAACAATAATATCCAATTCCAGATACTCAAGATGTCCATAACCGGGGACACGGCTAACCATAATTAATTTATACACTCTGCAGAGGTTGCGCATTTTTCCCCACAAGACTCGACCGCATCCATGATCAGAAGATCGAGACATAGCCTTTCTGAAGCATTAACTCTCTACTCCGGGCAGACTGGTACACCTACTTTCCCCTACATCTGCTAGTCCACCTCTTCGAGAGCTCATACAACTTACTCAACTATGCAAGAGCCCATAATGGCTTGTGGCTGCACACGGAAGTTTCTGGTCATGAAATATCATATGACCCCTGATACGTCTCCAACGTATCTATAATTTATGAAGCATTCATGCTATTTTATTATCTGTTTTGAATGTTTATGGGCTTTATTATACACTTTTATATTACTTTCGGGACTAACCTACTAAACGGAGGCCCAGTCCATATTGTTGTTTTCTTGCCTATTTCAATATTTTAAAGAAAAGGAATATCAAACGGAGTCCAAATGGAATGAAACCTTTGGGAGCGTGATTTTTGGAACGAACATGATCCAGGAGACTTGGAGTTGAAGGCAAGGAAGCTTCGAGGTGGCCACGAGGGTGGGGGCGCGCCCACCCCCTTGGCGCGTCCCCCTGTCTCGTGGGCCCCTCGAGGCTCCCCCGACCGACTTCTTTCGCCTATATATTCCCATATACCCTAAAACATCGAAGAACAAGATAGATCAGGAGTTCCGCCGCTGCAAGCCTCTGTAGCCACCAAAAACCTCTCGAGAGCCCATTCCGGCACCCTGCCGGAGGGGGGGATCCCTCACTGGTGGCCATCTTCATCATCCCGACGCTATCCATGACGAGGGGGGAGTAGTTCACCCTCGGGGCCGAGGGTATGTACCAGTAGCTATTTGTTTGATCTCTCTCTCTCTCTCTCTCTCTCTCGTGTTCTCTATGGCACGATCTTGATGTATCGCGAGCTTTGCTATTATAGTTGGATCTTATGATGTTTCTCCCCCTCTACTCTCTTGTGATGAGTTGAGTTTTCCTCTTGAAGTTATCTTATCGGATTCAGTCTTTAATGATTTGAGAACACTTGATGTATGTCTTGTCGTGCTTATCTGTGGTGACAATGGGATATCACGTGATCCACTTGATGTATGTTTTGGTGATCAACTTGCGGGTTCTACCCGTGAACCTATGCATAAGGGTTGGCACACGTTTTCGCCTTGACTCTCCAGTAGAAACTTTGGGGCACTCTTTGAAGTACTTTGTGTTGGTTGAATAGATGAATCTGAGATTGTGTGATGCATATCGTATAATCATGCCCACGGATACTTGAGGTGACATTGGAGTATCTAGGTGATATTAGGGTTTTGGTTGATTTGTGTCTTAAGGTGTTATTCTAGTACGAACTCTTGAATAGATTGATCCGAAAGAATAACTTTGAGGTGGTTTCGTACCCTACCATAATCTCTTCGTTTGTTTTCTGCTATTAGTGGCTTTGGAGTGACTCTTTGTTGCATGTTGAGGGATTGCTATATGATCTATCTATGTTATTATTGTTGAGAGAACTTGCACTAGTGAAAGTATGAACCCTATGCCTTGTTTCCTACCATTGCAATACCGTTTACACTCACTTTTATCATTAGTTACCTTGCTGTTTTTATAATTTCAGATTACAAAAACCTATATCTAGTTATCTACTATCCATATTGCACTTGTATCACCATCTCTTCACCGAACTAGTGCACCTATACAATTTGCCATTGTATTGGGTGTGTTGGGGACACAAGAGACTCTTTGTTTGGTTGCAGGGTTGCTTGAGAGAGACCATCTTCATCCTATGCCTCCCACGGATTGATAAACCTTAGGTCATCCACTTGAGGGAAATTTGCTACTGTCCTACAAACCTGTGCACTTGCAGGCCCAACAATGTCTACAAGAAGGTTGTGTAGTAGACATCAAGCTCTTTTCTGGTGCCGTTGCCGGGGAGGTGAGTGCTTGAAGGTATATCTTTAGATCTTGCGATCGAATCTTTTTGTTTCTTGTTTTATCACTATTTTAGTTTATAAAAGAAAACTACAAAAAAATGGAATTGAGTTTGTCTCATATGCTTCATCTTTAAAATATCTTTCGTGAGTATGATGAAAAGGAAAATTGTGCTCAAGTGCTAGAAGAAGAAATCTATAAAATGCTTGATACTAAATCTTTGAATGATGAGCATGATTGCAATGTTGTTAGTATGAACTCTTTGAATATCCATAGTACTAATGATGATTGCGCTAGTTATGATGAAAATATCTCTTATAAGCATGTCAATTTTTGTGGAGTAGATTGGGTTTGCAAGTACACACCAAATAGGGAAAATAGATATTGCAAGAGGCATAAGTATTTAGAAACTAAAGGGTTGCAAGAAAGGTTTAATGTTAGTGCTGAAAAGTTAAGATATCTTTATCGTTGTGAACTTTGCAATGAACGTGGTCATTTAAATCTCCGATGCAAATTGTTTCATGATCGAATCGTGTCCAAAAATTGTGATGATATGATTTCCCTTGCACATCATAATGAACTTAGTTTGATTTTGGGTTATGAAGAATCGAAACATGCATCTAAGCATATTCCAAAATTTAACCTTGAGCATTTCCTTGATATCGATCTAGAGAAGATTTATTTGTATTGTGCGGTGAATTGCATTGAAAATCCTTATATTGCCAATTACCTAAAGAAAAGGAAGCAAATAGAAGATGAAGAGAATACTAATGAAAGGGAAGAGACTTCCCAATATCCTCCTATTATTTCTTATGATGAATCAGGTAATGAGGAGGAGCTTTCTATTCAACCAATCTTATCAATAAGGAGCTCAAACAAGAAGGTTGAACCCACACATAATGTGAAGAATAAAAAGAAAAGGAGGAGCAACAAAGGTAAAAAGGTATCCCTACCAAATGATGTTGCTCCCACTACTCATTGTGATGATGGTAATTGCTATACTATTGGTGCTATCCATGCTATTAATGATGAGAGTGATTATGCTTATGATAAGAAAAGACCCAAGCTTGGGGAAGCTATGTTTGATGAGAATGAAATATTTGAGAATATATTTGCTGAAATTAATGTTTGTCCCAAGCTTGGGGATGCTATGTTTAATTAAGATGATATTTTTAGCATCCTAAGTTTTGATTTGCAAAGTTCTTATGATGATAGCGTGCCTCTTACCTATGATGATTATATTGATGAAAGTGGGTTTGGAAGAGTGTCAACTTTAGGAATTAGTGATCCCACTATTTTGGAGGATGTTGAATTTTATTGTGATGAATATGAAAGTGGATTTGGAAGAGTGTCAACTTTATTTAGTGATGATTCCACTATCTTGGAAGAGGTTTCAATCGATTATGATGAGAACAAAGTTGCTACTTATGATGATTATTGTGATGAAACTTATGCTATACAAAGTAGTGATGATCATATTTATAAAACATGTCATGATTATGATTACCCTTTTTATGAACATTACTCTTTTAATGTGGAAACAATTTATAGTATTCAAGTCTCTTATGATACTCCCACTATTTCGAATGAGAAGAATTGTGCTTATGTGGAGAGTAGTAAATTTTCTATGCTTGTAGATCATGAAAAGAATGCTTTAGGTGCTGGTTATATTGTTGAATTCATTCATGATGATACTGAAAATTATTATGAGAGAGGAACATATGCTTGTAGGAATTGCAATAGTATCAAGTTTCCTCTCTATGTGCTTAAAGTTTTGAAGCTATGCTTGTTTTACCTTCCTATGTTAATTGATTATTGTTCCCATAAGTTATTTTCTCACAAAATCCCTATGCATAGGAAGTGGGTTAGGCTTAAATGTGCTAGTCATATGCTTCATTATGCTCCCGTTATGTTTCAATTCTTATCTTTTATGTGAGCATCATTGTCATCATCATGCCTAGCTAAAAAGGCATTAAAGAAAAATGCTTGTTGGGAGACAACCCAATATTTACCCTTGCTATTTTGTCTGTCCACATGATTATGCTACTGTAGTAATCATGTTTTATAGCTTTTGTTTCAATAAAGTGCCAAGTAAGACCTTTAGGATAGCTTAAGGTGATAGTTGTGTTGATCCTGCTGAAAATCAAAAACTTTTGCACTCAGTAAATTAGTTTTGTTAATTCACAGAAATGTGCTCTTGATCTGATTCATTTTGCTTTGGATTGGTACACGAATTGCTTAGGCCTTCCTAATTTGGTAAGAGTTTTGGAGTTCCAGAAGTATATGTTTGATACAGATTACTACAGACTGTTCTGTTTTTGACAGATTCTGTTTTCTATGTGTTGTTTGCTTATTTTGCTGAATCTATGAGTAGTATCGGAGGGTATGAACCATAGAGAAGTTGGAATAAAGTAGATATTACACCATTATGAATTTATAATGAGTTCATCACAGTACCTAAGTGGTGATTTTATTTTCTTATACTAACGGAGCTTACAAGTTTTCTGTTGAGTTTTGTGTTGTGAAGTTTTCAAGTTTTGGGTAAAGATTCGATGGACTATGGAATAAATAGTGGTAAGACCCTAAGCTTGGGGATTCCCAAGGCACCCCAAGGTAATATTCAAGGACAACCAAGAGCCTAAGCTTGGGGATGCCCCGGAAGGCATCCCCTCTTTCGTCTTTGTTCATCGGTAACTTTACTTGGAGCTATATTTTTATTCGCCACATGATATGTGTTTTGCTCGGAGTGTCATTTTATTTTGTTAGTATTTTCTTGCTGTTATTTATAATAATGTTTTGCATCTATATTTTCAATAAAAAATGTCAAGGATAGCCTGTGCCATGCTTATTTTGCTAGTATACATGTTGCTGTTTGAAACCAGAAAGTTTACCGCTGTTGCAAAAATTCCCTAGAAAACTCAGAGAATGGTATAATGTTGAAACTTTTTGCATATTGTGCTCTGATAAATATTATACAGTAAGGCATTTTTCTCGTAATCTTTGGAGTTAGGGAAGTATTATGAATCTTGCATTCTTTAAGGACTATACTGTTTTGGCAGATTGCTGTTATGTTTGCATTGTTTGCATATGTTTGCTTGTTTAATGATTCTATTTGAGGATAGGAGTATTAAATATGCAGAGACATTTACTATGCAATGTTGAATAATAATTTTAGTGATTTGTTACAGTAGAAAATGATAAATTTTTGCATTGGTTTATACCAACCTATCTCACGAGTTCTTGTTGAGTTTGGTGTGGATGAAGCTTTTGATAAAAAGAGAAACCATGATATGAGAGGAATTAAGGAGACACAAAAGTTCAAGTTTGGGGATTCCCAAGGCACCCCAAGATAATATTTCAAGAAGTCTCAAGCATCCAAGCTTGGGGATGCCCCGGTAGGCATCCCACCTTTTTTCTTCAACAACTATCGGTTAGTATCGGTTGAACCTAAGTTTTTGCTTCTTCACATGAGTTGTGCTATCCCTGCAATGTCATTTTATTTTGCTTTGCTTTCTGTTTGAATAAAGTACTTAAGATCTGAAATTCTTAAATGAGAGAGAGTCTTCACATAGTTACATAATTATTTAGCTACTCATTGATCTTCACCTATATCTTTTTGGAGTAGTTTGTGATTTACTCGTGTGCTTCACTTATATCCTATGAGTAAATGGTTGAATGAGTTGAATGTCATAAATCTGAAATTATATATGTTTCATTTGCTTATACCACGGGGAGTAATGACTTCACATCTAAGAAGTAGAGGTTGTAAATTTATTGAAGGTTAGCAAGCATTGTATTGGTCATTTGAACAATTCATGAAAGAATATTGAAGGAAGAGAGATTTCACATATAAATATACTATATTAGACATCTTTTATAATTGTGAGCACTCATTAAGTATGACATGCTAAAGAGTTGATGTTGGACAAGGAAGACAACGTAATGGGTTATGTTTTCTCACATCTCTATATTGTCATGGATCATTCAAACATGTTGAGCTTGCCTTTCCCCCTCATGCTAGCCAAAATTCCTTGCACCAAGTAGAGATACTACTTGTGCTTCCAAATATCCTTAAACCCAGTTTTGCCATGAGAGTACACCATACCTACCTATGGATTGAGTAAGATCCTTCAAGTAAGTTGTCATCGGTGCAAGCAATAAAAATTGCTCTCTAAATATGCATGATTTATTAGTGTGAAGAAAATAAGCTTTATATGATCTTGTTATGGAAGAAATAAAAGTGACGGACTGCATAATAAAGGTCCATATACAAGTGGCAATATAAAGTGATGTTCTTTTGCATTAAGATTTTGTGCATCCAACCATAAAAGTGTTGGAAATATGCCCTAGAGGCAATAATAAATTGGTTATTATTATTATATTTCCTTGTTCATGATAATCGTTTATTATCCATGCTATAATTGTATTGATAGGAAACTCAGATACATGTGTGGATACATAGACAACACCATGTCCCTAGTAAGCCTCTGTTGACTAGCTCGTTGATCAATAGATGGTTACGGTTTCCTAACCATGGACATTGGATGTCGTTGATAACGGGATCACATCATTAGCAGAATGATGTGATGGACAAGACCCAATCCTAAGCCTAGCACAAAGATCGTGTAGTTTGTATGCTAAAGCTTTTCTAATGTCAAGTATCATTTCCTTAGACCATGAGATTGTGCAACTCCCGGATACCATAGGAATGCTTTGGGTGTACCAAACGTCACAATGTAACTGGGTGGCTATAAAGGTGCACTACAGGTATCTCCAAAAGTGTCTGTTGGGTTGGCACGAATCGAGACTGGGATTTGTCACTCCGTGTGACGGAGAGGTATCTCTGGGCCCACTCGGTAGGACATCATCATAATGTGCACAATGTGACCAAGGGGTTGATCACGGGATGATGTGTTACGGAACGAGTAAAGAGACTTGCCGGTAACGAGATTGAACAAGGTATCGGTATACCGACGATCGAATCTCGGGCAAGTACTATACCGCTAGACAAAGGGAATTGTATACGGGATCGATTGAGTCCTTGACATCGTGGTTCATCCGATGAGATCATCGTGGAACATGTGGGAGCCAACATGGGTATCCAGATCCCGCTGTTGGTTATTGACCGGAGAACGTCTCGGTCATGTCTACATGTCTCCCGAACCCGTAGGGTCTACACACTTAAGGTTCGATGACGCTAGGGTTATAAAGGAAGTTTGTATGCGGTTACCGAATGTTGTTCAGAGTCCCGGATGAGATCCCGGACGTCACGAGGAGTTCCGGAATGGTCCGGAGGTAAAGATTTATATATGGAAAGTTGTTGTTCGGGTTCCGGAAAAAGTTCGGGTTTTTTCGGTATTGTACCGGGAAGCTTCCAGAAGGTTCCGGAGGATTCCGGAGGGGTCCGGAGGTCCGGAAATTGTTCCACCACGTCCAATACAGTAGCATGGGCTGTAGGGGGGCGCCCTAGCCTTAATGGGCCAGGGGCACCAGCCCCCCCAAGGCCCATGCGCATGGGAAGGGGAAAACCCTAAAGGGGAGGGCCTCCACTTGACTTGGGAGGCACTCCTCCCCCCCTTGGCCGCCGCCCCCTCCTCAGATTGGATCTGAGGGGGCCGGCCCCCCTCTCCCTTTCCCCTATATATATGTGGGGGTGGGAGGGCAGCCGCACCACATGTTCTGGCGCAGCCCTCCCCCTCTCCCAAGTACTCCTCCTCTCCCGCGGTGCTTGGCGAAGCCCTGCAGGATTGCCACGCTCCTCCATCACCACCACGCCGTTGTGCTGCTACTGGATGGAGTCTTCCTCAACCTCTCCCTCTCTCCTTGCTGGATCAAGGCATGGGAGACGTCACCGGGTTGTACGTGTGTTGAACGCGGAGGTGCCGTCCATTCGGCACTAGGATCTCCGGTGATTTGGATCATGACGAGTACGACTCCTTCAACCCCATTCTCTTGAACGCTTCCGCTTAGCGATCTACAAGGGTATGTAGATGCACTCTCCTTCCCCTCGTTGCTAGTTTCTCCATAAATAGATCTTGGTGACACGTAGGAAAATTTTGAATTTCTGCTACGTTCCCCAATAGTGGCATCATGAGCCAGGTTTATTGCGTAGATTCTTTGCACGAGTAGAACACAAAGTAGTTGTGGGCGTTGATTTCTTTCAATATGCTTACCGTTACTAGTCCAATCTTGTTTCGACGGTATTGTGGGATGAAGCGGCCCGACCGACCTTACGCGTACACTTACGTGAGACAGGTTCCACCGACTGACATGCACTTGGTGCATAAGGTGGCTAGCGGGTGCCAGTCTCTCCCACTTTAGTCAGAACGGATTCGATGAAAAGGGTCCTTATGAAGGGTAAATAGCAATTGGCATATCACGTTGTGGTTTTGCGTAGGTAAGAAACATTCTTGCTTGAAACCCATAGCAGCCACGTAAAACATGCAAACAACAATTAGAGGACGTCTAACTTGTTTTTGTAGGGTATGCTATGTGATGTGATATGGCCAAGAAGAATGTGATGAATGATATGTGATGTATGAGATTGCTCATGTTCTTGTAATAGGAATCATGACTTGCATGTCGATGAGTATGACAACCGGCAGGAGCCATAGGAGTTGTCTTTATTTATTGTATGACCTGCGTGTCATTGAACAACGCCGTGTAATTACTTTACTTTATTGCTAACCGGTAGCCATAGTAGTAGAAGTAATAAGTTGGCGAGACAACTTCATGGAGACACGATGATGGAGATCACGATGATGGAGATCATGGTGTCATGCCGGTGACGATGATGAGCATGGAGCCCCGAAGATGGAGATCAAAAGGAGCAAAATGATATTGGCCATATCATGTCACTTTTTGATTGCATGTGATGTTTATCATGTTTATGCATCTTATTTGCTTAGAACGACGGTAGTAAATAAGATGATCCCTCATTAAAATTTCAAGAAAGTGTTCCCCCCAACTGTGCACCGTTGCGGAAGTTCGTTGTTTCGAAACACCACGTGATGATCGGGTGTGATAGATTCTTACGTTCACATACAACGGGTGTAAGCCAGATTTACACACGCGAAACACTTAGGTTTACTTGACGAGCCTAGCATGTACAGACATGGCCTCGGAACACAAGAGACCGAAAGGTCGAGCATGAGTCGTATAGTAGATATGATCAACATGAAGATGTTCACCGATGATGACTAGTCCGTCTCACGTGATGATCGGACACGGACTAGTTGACTCGGATCATGTAATCACTTAGATGACTAGACGGATGTCTATCTGAGTGGGAGTTCATAAGATGAACTTAATTATCCTGAACATAGTCAAAAGATCTTTACAAATTATGTCGTAAGCTCGCGCTTTAGTTCCACTGTTTAGGCATGTTCCTAGAGAAAATATAGTTGAAAGTTGACAGTAGCGATTATGCGGACAGTAGAAAGCTTATGTCCTTAATGCACCGCTCAGTGTGCTGAACCCCAAACGTCGTTTGTGGATGTTGCGAACATCGGACATACACGTTTTGATAACTACGTGATAGTTCAGTTAAACGGTTTAGAGTTGAGGACCAAAGACGTTTTCAAAACGTCGTGGAACATATGAGATGTTTCGAGGGCTGAAATTGGGATTTCAGGCTCGTGCCCACATCAAGAGGTATGAGACCTCCGACGATTTTCTTAGCCTGCAAACTAAGGGAGAAAATCTCAATCGTTGAGCTTGTGCTCAGATTGTCTGAGTGCGACAATCACTTGAATCGAGTGGGAGTTGATCTTCCAGATGAGATAGTGATGTTTCTCCAAAGTCATTGCCACCAAGCTGCTAGAGCTTCGTGATGAACTATAACATATCAGGGATAGAGATGATGATCCTTGAGGTATTCGCGATGTTGGACACCGCGAAAGTAGAAATCAAGAAGGAGCATCAATTGTTGATGGTTAGTGAAACCACTAGTTTCAAGAAGGGCAAGGGCAAGAAGGGATACTTCATGAAACGGCAAATCAGCTGCTGCTCTAGTGAAGAAACCCAAGGTTGAACCCAAACCCAAGACTAAGTGCTTCTGTAATAAGGGGAACAACCACTGGAGCAGAATTACCCTAGATACTTAGTAGATGAGAAGGCTGGCAAGGTCGATAGAAGTATATTGGATATACATTGTGTTAATGTGTACTTTACTAGTACTCCTAGTAGCACCAGGGTATTAGATACCGGTTCGGTTGCTAAGTGTTAGTAACTTGAAATAAAGAGCTACGGAATAAACAGAGACTAGCTAAAGGTGAGATAACAATGTGTGTTGGAAGTCTTTCCAAGGTTGATGTGATCAAACATCGCCCACTCCCTCTACCATCAAGATTAGTATTAAACCTGAATAATTGTCATTTGGTGTTTGCGTTGAGCATAGACATGATTGGATTCATTTAAGGAGAATAATGGTTACTCTATTTATTTGAATAATACCTTCAATGGTCTTGCAACTAAAGGAATGGTTTATTGAATCTCGATCGTAGTGATACACATTTTCATGCCAAAAGATATAAGATAGTAATGATAGTACCACTTACTTGTGGCACTGCCATGTAAGTCATATTGGTATAATACGCATGAAGAAGCTCCATGTTGATGGATCTTTGGACTCA
Organism: Triticum dicoccoides; assembly: GCF_002162155.2. NCBI lineage: Eukaryota > Viridiplantae > Streptophyta > Magnoliopsida > Poales > Poaceae > Triticum > Triticum dicoccoides. Next base: position 67,249,736 of record NC_041387.1, on the reverse strand, counting down.
CTCGTTTTTTGAAAAGTTTGAGACATGCAAACCATGTCTATTGGTGTATACGCATGAAGAAACTCCATGCAGATGGATCATTTGGACTCACTTGATTTTGAATCACTTGAGATATGCAAATCATACCACATGGGCAAGATGACTGAAAAGCCTTGTTTTCAGTAAAATGGAACAAGATAGCAACTTGTTGGAAGTAACACATTTTGATGTGTGCAGTCCAATGAGTGCTGAGGCATGCAATGAATATCATTATGTTCTTACTTCACAGATGATTCAAGTAGATGTTGTATATTTACTTGATGAAACACAAGTCTGAATTATTGAATGGTTCAAGTAATTTCAGAGTGAAGTTTAAGATCTTCGTGACAAGAGGATAAAATGTCTATGATATGATCATAGAGATGAATATCTGAGTTACGAGTTTTGGCACACAATTAAGACATTGTGGAAATTGTTTCACAACCAATACCGCCTGGAACACCATAGTGTGATGGTGTGTCCGAACATCATAGTTGCACCCTATTGGATATGGTGCGTGCCATGATGTCTCTTATCAAATTACCACTATCATTCATGGGTTAGGCATTAGAGACAACCGCACTCACTTTAAATAGGGCACCACGTAATTCCGTTGAGACGACACCGTTTGAACTGTGGTTTGGAGAAACCTAAGTTGTCGTTTCTTAAAGGTTTGGGGCTGCGACGCTTATGTGAAAAAGTTTCAGGTTGATAAGCTCGAACCCAAAGCGGATAAAATGCATCTTCATAGGACACCCAAAACAGTTGGGTATACCTCCTAATTCAGATCCGAAAGCAATAGGGATTGTTTCTTGAATCGGGTCCTTTCTCGAGGAAAGGTTTGTCTCGAGAATTGAGTGGGAGGATAGTGGAGACTTGATGAGGTTATTGAACCGTCACTTCAAAAAGTGTGTAGCAGGGCACAGGAAGTTGTTCCTGTGGCACCTACACCAATTGAAGTGGAAGCTTATGATAGTGATCATGAAGCTTCAGATCAAGTCACTACCGAACCTCGTAGGGCGACAAGGACGCGTACTGCTTCAGAGTGGTACGGTGATCCTGTCTTGAAGGTCATGTTGCTAGACAACAATGAACCTATGAGCTATGGAGAAGCGATGGTGGGCCCATATTCCGACAAATGGTTAGAAGCCATGAAATCCGAGATAGGATCCATGTATCATAACAAAGCATGGACTTTGGTGGACTTGCCCGATGATCGGCAAGCCATTGAGATAAATGGATCTTTAAGAAGAACACGGACGTGGACGGTAACGTCACCGTCTATGAAGCTCAACTTGTGGCGAAGAGTTTTTCACAAGTTCAAGGAGTTGACTACGATGAGATTTTCTCATCTGTAGCGATGCTTGAAGTCCGTCGGAATCATGTTAGCACAAGCTGCATTTATGAAATCTGGCAGATGGATGTCAAAACAAGTTTCCTTACCAGTTTTCGTAAGGAAAGGTTGTATGTGATACAATCATAAAGGTTTTGTCGATCCTAAGGATGCTAAAAGGTATGCTAGCTCCTGCGATCCTTCTAAGGACTGGAGTAAGCATCTCGGAGTTGGAATATGTACTTTGATAAGATGATCAAAGATTTTAGGTTTATACAAAGTTTATGAGAAACTTGTATTTCCAAAGAAGTGAGTGGGAGCACTATAGAATTTCTGATGAGTATATGTTGTAAACATATTGTTGATCAGAAATGATGTAGAATTTCTAGAGAGCATATAGGGTTATTTGAAAAGTGTTTTTCAAGGGAAAACCTGGATTAAGCTACTTGAACATTGAGCATCAAGATCTATAAGGATAGATCAAAAACGCTTAATGGTGCTTTCAAATGAGCATATACCTTGACATGATCTTGAAGGTGTTCAAGATGGATCAGTCAAAGAAGGAGTTCTTGGCTGAGTTGTAAGGTATGAAGTTAAGACTTAAAGCTCGACCACGGCAGAAGAGAGAGAAAGGACGAAGGTCGTCCCCTATGCTTCAGACGTAGGCTCTATAGTATGCTATGCTGTGTACCGCACCGGAAGTGTGCCTTGCCATGAGTCAGTCAAGGGGTACAAGAATGATCCAGGAATGGGGATCATTGGACAGCGGTCAAAAAATTGTCCTTGGAGTAAATAAGGACATGTTTCTCGATTATGGAGGTGATAAAGAGTTCGGCGTAAAGGGTTACGTCGATGCAAGATTTAACACCTTTCTGAATGACTCTGAGTAGCAAAACGGATACGTATAGTGGAGCAACCATTTGGAATAGCTCCAAGTGGAGCGTGGAAGCAACATTTACAATATGACATAGAGAATTGTGAAGTACATACAGATCTGAATGTTGCAGACCCGTTGACTAAAACCTCTCTCACAAGCAAAACATGATCAAACCCAGAACTCATTGAGTCTTAATCACATGATGATGTGAACTAGTTTAGCGACACTAGTAAAGTCTTTGGATGTTGGTCACATGACGATGTGACCTGTGAGTGTTAATCACATGGCGATGTGAACAAGATTATTGACTCTAGTGCAAGTGGGAGACTGTTGGAAATATGCCCTAGAGGCAATAATAAATTGGTTATTATTATTATATTTCCTTGTTCATGATAATCGTTTATTATCCATGCTATAATTGTATTGATAGGAAACTCAGATACATGTGTGGATACATAGACAACACCATGTCCCTAGTAAGCCTCTGTTGACTAGCTCGTTGATCAATAGATGGTTACGGTTTCCTAACATGGACATTGGATGTCGTTGATAACGGGATCACATCATTAGCAGAATGATGTGATGGACAAGACCCAATCCTAAGCCTAGCACAAAGATCGTGTAGTTTGTATGCTAAAGCTTTTCTAATGTCAAGTATCATTTCCTTAGACCATGAGATTGTGCAACTCCCGGATACCGTAGGAATGCTTTGGGTGTACCAAACGTCACAACGTAACTGGGTGGCTATAAAGGTGCACTACAGGTATCTCCAAAAGTGTCTGTTGGGTTGGCACGAATCGAGACTGGGATTTGTCACTCCGTGTGACGGAGAGGTATCTCTGGGCCCACTCGGTAGGACATCATCATAATGTGCACAATGTGACCAAGGGGTTGATCACGGGATGATGTGTTACGGAACGAGTAAAGAGACTTGCCGGTAATGAGATTGAACAAGGTATCGGTATACCGACGATCGAATCTCGGGCAAGTACTATACCGCTAGACAAAGGGAATTGTATACGGGATCGATTGAGTCCTTGACATCGTGGTTCATCCGATGAGATCATCGTGGAACATGTGGGAGCCAACATGGGTATCCAGATTCCGCTGTTGGTTATTGATTGGAGAACGTCTCGGTCATGTCTACATGTCTCCCGAACCCGTAGGGTCTACACACTTAAGGTTCGATGACGCTAGGGTTATAAAGGAAGTTTGTATGTGGTTACCGAATGTTGTTTGGAGTCCCGGATGAGATCCCGGATGTCACGAGGAGTTCCGGAATGGTCCGGAGGTAAAGATTTATATATGGAAAGTTGTTGTTCGGGTTCCGGAAAAAGTTCGGGTTTTTTCGGTATTGTACTGGGAAGCTTCCAGAAGGTTCCGAAGGATTCCGGAGGGGTCCGGAGGTCCGGAAATTGTTCCACCACGTCCAATACAGTAGCATGGGCTGTAGGGGGGCGCCCTAGCCTTCATGCGCCAGGGGCACCAGCCCCCCCAAGGCCCATGCGCATGGGAAGGGGAAAACCCTAAAGGGGAGGGCCTCCACTTGACTTGGGAGGCACTCCTCCCCCCCTTGGCCGCCGCCCCCTCCTCAGATTGGATCTGAGGGGGCCGGCCCCCCTCTCCCTTGCCCCTATATATATGTGGGGGGTGGGAGGGCAGCCGCACCACATGTTCTGGCGCAGCCCTCCCCCTCTCCCAAGTACTCCTCCTCTCCCGCGGTGCTTGGCGAAGCCCTGCAGGATTGCCACGCTCCTCCATAACCACCACGCCGTTGTGCTGCTGCTGGATGGAGTCTTCCTCAACCTCTCCCTCTCTCCTTGCTGGATCAAGGCATGGGAGACGTCACCGGGCTGTACGTGTGTTGAACGCGGAGGTGCCGTCCGTTCGGCACTAGGATCTCCGGTGATTTGGATCACGACGAGTACGACTCCTTCAACCCCGTTCTCTTGAACACTTCCGCTTAGCGATCTACAAGGGTATGTAGATGCACTCTCCTTCCCCTCGTTGCTGGTTTCTCCATAAATAGATCTTGGTGACACGTAGGAAAATTTTGAATTTCTGCTATGTTCCCCAACAAAAAGCGCATGACAACCTCTGCTTCCCTCTACGAAGGGCCTATCTTTTACTTTATGTCTTTTACTTTATGCAAGAGTCAAGGTGATCTTCACCTTTCCCTTTTTTTATTTTATCCTTTGGCAAGCTCCTCGTGTTGGAAAGATCCTGATATATATATCCAATTGGATGTAAGTTAGCACGAACTAATATTGTTGACATCACCCAAAGGTGAATACGTTGGGATGCGATATTGTAAGCCCCTATCTTTCTTAGTTTCCGACTAAAACTCCATAACCATAAGTATTGCGTGAGTGTTAGCAATTGTAGAAGACTATATGATAGTTGAGTATGTGGAGTTTGCTAAATCAAAGCTCTGACATAGACCCTTCCTGAAAATAGGATGAATTGTAATTGTTTGATTATTAAGAATGAAGTTTACTAGTTTTCAAGAAAGTTTATGGTCTATGCTTTAACATGTGAATTGCTTGTTACTTGTTCATGAGAAGTTTTATGAGATGAACTACTGTTATGACATATAATCATGCTAGAAAAGGTGATTGAAATTATCATTGATCAAACTTGTGCACCTTCTAGCATTCACACTTCATAAATTCTTTCTTTTATCATTTACCTACTCGAGGACGAGCAGGAATTAAGCTTGGGGATGCTGATACGTCTCCAACGTATCTATAATTTATGAAGCATTTATGCTATTTTATTATCTGTTTTGAATGTTTATGGGCTTTATTATACACTTTTATATTACTTTTGGGACTAACCTACTAACCGGAGCCCCAGCCCATATTGCTGTTTTCTTGCCTATTTCAGTATTTCGAAGAAAAGGAATATCGAACGGAGTCCAAATGGAATGAAACCTTCGGGACCGTGATTTTTGGAACGAACATGATCCAGGAGACTTGGAGTTGAAGGCAAGGAAGCTTCGAGGTGGCCACGAGGGTGGGGGGCGCGCCCACCCCCCTGGGCGCGCCCCCTGTCTCGTGGGCCCCTCGAGGCTCCCCCGACCGACTTCTTTCGCCTATATATTCCCATATACCCTAAAAACATCGAAGAATAAGATAGACCGGGAGTTCCACTGCCCAAGCCTCTGTAGCCACCAAAAACCTCTCGGGAACCTGTTCCGTCACCCTGCCGGAGGGGGGATCCCTCACCGGTGGCCATCTTCATCATCCTGGCGCTATCCATGACGAGAGGGGAGTAGTTCACCCTCGGGTCTGAGGGTATGTACCAGTAGCTATGTGTTTGATCTCTCTCTCTCTCTCTCTCTCTCTCTCTCTCTCTCTCGTGTTCTCTCTATGGCACAATCTTGATGTATCGCGAGCTTTGCTATTATAGTTGGATCTTATGATGTTTCTCCCCCTCTACCCTCTTGTGATGAATTGAGTTTTCCTCTTGAAGTTATCTTATCGGATTGAGTCTTTAATGATTTGAGAACACTTGATGTATGTCTTGTTGTGCTTATCTGTGGTGACAATGGGATATCACGTGATCCACTTGATGTATGTTTTGGTGATCAACTTGCGGGTTCCTCCCGTGAACCTATGCATAAGGGTTGGCACACGTTTTCGTCTTGACTCTCCGGTAGAAACTTTGGGGCACTCTTTGAAGTACTTTATGTTGGTTGAATAGATGAATCTGAGATTGTGTGATGTATATCGTATAATCATGCCCACGGATACTTGTGGTGACATTGGAGTATCTAAGTGACATTAGGGTTTTGGTTGATTTGTGTCTTAAGGTGTTATTCTAGTACGAACTCTTGAATAGATTGATCCGAAAGAATAACTTTGAGGTTGTTTCGTACCCTACCATAATCTCTTCGTTTGTTCTCCGCTATTAGTGGATTTGGAGTGACTCTTTGTTGCATGTTGAGGGATTGTTATATGATCTATCTATGTTATTATTGTTGAGAGAACTTGCACTAGTGAAAGTATGAACCCTATGCCTTGTTTCCTACCATTGCAATACCGTTTATGCTCACTTTTATCATTAGTTACCTTGCTGTTTTTATAATTTCAGATTACAAAAACCTATATCTACTATCCATATTGCACTTGTATCACCATCTCTTCGCCGAACTAGTGCACCTATACAATTTGCCATTGTATTAGGTGTGTTGGGGACATAAGAGACTCTTTGTTATTTGGTTGCAGGGTTGCTTGAGAGAGACCATCTTCATCCTACGCCTTCCACGGATTGATAAACCTTAGGTCATTCACTTGAGGGAAATTTGCTACTGTCCTATAAACCTGTGCACTTGCAGGCCCAACAACGTCTACAAGAAGAAGGTTGTGTAGTAGACATCAACCCCTTTGAGCCTGGGTGGCGAACCGAGGAAAAAACACACGGGTACTCCGGGATTTCCCAATTGGACAAACACTGGATTCTCTCGGTTCCCCAACCAATCCACCCAGATGTGTATTAAAGTTGCCACCTTAATGTTATCCATGATTAGTAACTCTCATAACTTCCATGTGTATCACGATCCAATCCCCGTCTACGAGCATGTCTAAGCAATAATAAAGCATAACGTATATTGTCGGGGTGATCAAAAGGTATTAGGTTCCTACCTTATAATACTACAACCAAACCACATGTTCTCAATCCTACTCATGGAAATATTTTTGAGAGGCAATACTAATGCATAGTAAAAACTGGGTATAGAAGAGTATGATCAATGTGTAACTTGCCTTGCTGACGATCTGCAAACTCTAGAGATTCGTAGTAACAAGCTTCGTACTCCGGGTAATCTAGCATAGGCAAACATTAGCATACATAAGCAATCAATCAAACGAAACAAAGAGAAATCGAGAAAAGATCCAAATAAAACTCGAAACGAGCAAACAACTAAACTAACAAAAAACCAAACCTAACAACATTATTTTAATTTGGATTAGATCTTAACAGTAGGTACATGTGATTAGCTACGATTAGCAAAAAGAATCAACTCAAACGGAGTTACGAAACTCAAGATACAAATGAAACAAGATCGAATACTAATCTGGAGTAAACTTAAATTTTAAATTGTCAAAATCATGTTCAAGTTGGTTTACTGAAAAGAGGGGATCGGTACAAAGATTTAGGCGTTGGTTTCATCTAATTTGGATAAACGAGCTAAAAGTTATGCTAGTTTTAAGATTAGGGGCTAAATCGCGAGAAAAACTATTCATGTATAGGTCCCAGGCCGAAAATAAAACTAAAAAAAAAATCTACAGAACGAACATTCGCTAACAGTACCTAACGAACGAATTCGTTTGTGAAAATAAACTAACGGGTGAACGTTCGCTAAACTAACAGATCTAAAAAGAATAAAACCGATCTAAAAAAATAAAACCGAGAAAAACCGAGCGGTTTTATACCGGTTAACCGGAATTGACCGGCGGCGGGGAAAAGTCATCGTCGGCGGCGGCTCAGGCTTCGGCTCCGGTGGCGGTTCGGCGAGGCGAGGCGATGACGGCGGCGGTGGCGCGGGGCAACGGGGCTAGCACGGCGGCGACTTAGCAGCAGCGGCGGCATCGGCTGTACGGGATGGCGGCGGCGCTCGATGGAGGCGGCGGGGCGGTGTGGTGGCGGCTTGTGGGGAGGAGGGCGGCGGCGGGGCTCCGTTTATAAAGGCCAAAGGGGGCCTAGACTTGGACAGGGGGCGACGGGTGCTGCACCGACCCGGACTCCCCTTGCCGGAGTCTGGCGCGGTCACGGGGAGGCGAAGGCGGTTGGCGGCGGCTGGGCTTGGCCTCGGCGGCGATTGGGCCGACCCAGTCGGCACACACTTTTTTTAAAACGGTTTCCACGAAGAAAATCCTAATAAATAAAAATAAAAGTCCCAAAAATTCCAGAAACAATTTTCACTATCCCTACCTAATATTTGGGACAATATGAACATTTTTCTGGACTAAATGCAATTTTAAAAAATGCATGTTTTTCTCTAATTCAAATAAAATAGCAAATAAAATTCAAATAATTTAATAATTTGATTTCAAAATTTCTTTTCCAATATTTCTCCTCTGTTTTGAAGAAGTCATATTATCTTCTCTCATTTATTTTATTGTTGGAAATAATTGGAAAGAATTTATTGAAAATCAAATTGATCCTCTTTTCATATTTGAAATAAATTCAAATATGAAAATTTTATGAAACCTCCAACTCTCTCCTTGGGTCCTTGAGTTGCTTAAGATTTCTTGGATCACAACCAAAATGCAATTAAATATGAAATGCATAATGATCTAGTTATAACATCCAAATTGAAAATTGGAATGTTATAGATTACTACAATTGAAGAAAGGATTGTGAACCGAGAAGTATTGACTCAACATAAAAAGTAAACGATTTGTAGAGGGGAGTAGGGATTGTAAAGCACATTTAATTTTGAGTAGGTAATTATGAAGAGGGCTTCAACTTCAACTTGATAATTGTCATAGTTTTCCTAATGTCCATGTCAATAAACCACATCATGTGGGCCCCTTGCTGCCACTCTTAGGTGCTAGTGCCAACTATTTCTGTCATCGTAGTGATGGGTCTTTGGCCACTTCTTGGTCTTTGGCCACTTCTTTTCTAATCTTTTCTCTATTGATAACATAATTTTGTACTCTTTTTTTATAGAAAGACTGTAAGGGAACCCCCTACAGTATAGTTGGTGCAACAAACCCAAATTGCAAGTACCGTGCCTTGAACCTGAGTGGGTGGGAAAGCATCAGCCCCTTCCCACCACTAGGCTATGCCTTAGTCTGCAATTTCGTATTCTTCTCCACTTGTAATATTGGAGGCAGTTGTGAAACCGTCTGGCAAAACTTTAACCTCGGTAAGTTTGTCACTGTAATTAATGCTTAAGTTCCAGCCGGTTCTTTAGGAAAAACCCCATGGCATACTTAAGTATCAAGTTCGTACTTCAGACAGAACCGTCTTGAATTTTCGCGATGTAAAATAACTTGTATTGCTAATTTCACAGCTAAACATATTTTCTATTTTGAATGAAGCCCTGCAAAATAAAATACATAGTAAGTGGACTATAGTCTATGATATATAAACACATGCCACAAATACATTCAAAGTCATCTCACAATTGCATTGTATTTCATTCCATTACATTTTCACTATGATTACTCAAAATGAGTTCAATGTGTGCAGCATGTGCGAGCGTGCTTATGTGTGAAATTTGCATGAAAAGCGAAGCATGATAATAGCTAGAAGTCTCAAGCATGTCAATGTCATCGACAAAGACATACTTCAACACATCTTGCACCGCCCCCTCTGTTTTACCAAAAACCTCACGGCCAAGGCAAGCACATACTGGATGTTCACATTGTCATTTACTTCAATCTTAAAAGACATATGTATACTCCATTCTACTAATAGTGCTATAGATAATCTACTAAAACTTGTTCACAATATTACTTAAATTCCACCGCCGTACCCTCAACCTCTCACAACCATTTCTTGAGGATGCATGTGTACCTGGGTGTCTCCTCACTACTAGCAAATGTGAAATTGAGTAACTCCTCAAAATACTATCTTCCCATGCGAGGCGGTCGTGGCGGCCACCCAAAGAGGGGCCTCCTCCTTGGGTTGGAAGGGGAAAAAGTGCGGCGGTGGAGACGAGAACACCCTTGGGTTGGAATGCCGGACGTGGGGAGGAGCTCCTTTCCTTACCGGTCTCGAGGGAGGGTCCTCCTCCTTGGGTGCGAGGTGTAGTTACGGAGGCGGCGGCGCCACCATTGCCCAATATGCGTTGGCCGAAGGGAGAGAGTGTTAGGTTTTTTTTGGAAAAGGAGGATGCATCAATCGATGCATGGAACCATCTTATTAAAAATAGTGTAACAGAGTCTTAGGGCCATAAGAGGCCCATAATCATAGTGCAAAACAAAAGAAAACATAAAAAAGATGCCACATCCGGCGATACAAAGCAGGCTACAATGCTTATACACCTAGCCTATTATCAGCTTGCCATCCAAATCGGCTGAAGATAGCATGTGCTATCGTCTCCCAACGGTTGCACGCAGTAACCAAAAGCTCCCTGAAATCCGCATGAGTGAGTAATGACCACATATGGATCTACGATGTAACTCTGTAGATAACCTGCAAAAAAATCGTGAAGTTTGTCCCATTAAAAATCAAATCATTTCCAGTATTCCATATCGCCCAAAGTAGTGCACATATCCCTATCCGAATATATTTCGTTGTATGTATGTCTACTCCACTGAGCCACGTCCAAAATAACGTGTTTATGCTCGTTGGGGGATGGACGTTAAAAGCTATATGTATTGAGCGCCATAATAGTTTTGCAAGTGGACACTTGAGAAAGAGGTGTTTAATCGTTTCATTGTGATCACAAAAACAACATCTGGAGTTACCGATCCAACTTCTTTTTAGCAAGTTATTTTTGGCCAATATGACTCCTTTGTGAACAAACCACATGAAAATCTTAACTCGGAGCGGAGGGTTGGAAGGGAATGTTATATAGATATGTTAGGTGGGATATTTTTAGCCAAGGGTAGTCGAGGTTATTTCTAGACTTTACCACTTCATGCAAGACCGTTTGTTTCATGCAACTGACTGGAGTATTTAACCAAAAACTACCACATTTCATGGAAACGTGTAAAAAAACTATCACTTTACGATTGTGCGAAAAACTACCACTTATTTCTAATCGGTGGCAAAAACTACCAAGTCGCGAAATCGCTCGCTTCGCCCGCACTAAGCACGAATTATGACAGGGCTGGCCCACACGTAAGAATTGACCGGAGCACTGTCGGCCGAGATCCGCCGCGGGCAGGCCCCACGCCGCCGCCCGGTCGCTCGCCGTGCCTGCAGGTCGCCCCGCAGGGAGTCCCCAAGCCGCCACCCGGTCGCCATGGACCCGTTTGTGCTCGTTGGCGTCCGCGGCGCCGTCAGGGCACTCCATGCGGGGAGCGGCGAGGAGCAGCGGCTGCAGATTCCATCCCCCGCCGAGCAGGTGACTCCTCGAGGCGGGGCGGGAGGCGGGACAGCTCCGGCGTTGAAGGGCGCGGGGCGGGCGGCTCTGTCGGCTCCAGCGGGGACCCGCAGCCCGGCGGCTCCAGCAGCGACCCGCGGCTTGAGCGGAGAAGGGCGGCGGCGGCGGCTCCCGCGGCAGCTCCAGCGACGACCCGTGGCTCCAGCGACTGCCGCGGTGAGCGGCTCTAGGGGCGAGGGGCGGCGGGCGGCACCCGCGGCCAAGGGCGGCGGCTCCAGCAGCGAGAGGTTTCTGCGGACCTGCGGCGAAGTGCGGCTCCGGCTGTACCTGTTGGCCACGCTGGCGCCTGAACTATGGGCCCGGCCTGGCAGAAACGTGATTAACCGCGGCGAAGCGGGCAGTTCCACGACTTGATAGTTTTTTGTCCCTGATTAGGTAAAAAGTGGTAGTTTTCCGCACAAAATCGTAAAGTGGTAGTTTCTGGGCACGCTTCCATGAAATGTGGTAGTTTTTGGTTAAATACTCAACTGACTGCGATAAAACTTTTAGTCAAAGTGGTTTCCTGCTGGAAACCGACTGAATGATGTTAGAGAGCCAGTTATGTTTTTGTAACCGACTGACTGAGCTAACTAGTGTCTGCTGAAATTGCTTCTGTGACTCTTTATGAGACTTTTTAGAGTTCATAATAATGTCAATTAAGTTACAGAGAGGGAGTACTTGTTATATCAAGATTATTTACAACTCACGTCGGTAAGTTAAGCGGGTAGTTGCCAATATAAGCCAGCTACAGTAATTCTCTTTGCGGTTTAGTTTGATATAATCATATTTTAGCTAGTGTGTCGGTGTACAATAGCTAACAAGTGACACTAGGGGGCATGCACGTAATGCCTAGATAATTTAAACGTCCATCAACCTACGTATCAGATGTAGTCAAGAGTGTCAATGTTCCTCTACCAAAGCCCTCTTGAACTGAATGTTTAATGGAACCGTCTGTAACACTGTAGTGACATACGCCTCCTTACGTTGTACAATATTATTACTGCTTAACTCACGTCGGTAAGTTAAGCGGGCAGTTGCCAAGATAAGCCATCTATGGTAACCCTCTTCGCGGTTGAGTTTGATATAATCGTCTTTTAGCTAGTGCGTCGGTGTACAGTAGCTAACAAATGACGCTAGGGAGCATGCACGCAATGCCTGAATTCATTATCTTGTGCTACTTGCTCGTCGTCTCTCTCTGTACGTGTGTACGGCGTACATGCAGCAGGTCCCCCGGTAGGTTGGATCGATGCATGATGCATCCATCCAACACTAGACTTAACAGGAGACAGAATGGATGGATCAAATGCCTGCATTATTGTATATTCCTTCCCCACACATGGATGGTCCGGCTGTAGTTATACGTTCTGCAGTTCTGTTATTCTCTAACGTGCATGCATGGCAGGCACCACTTAATTTCTCTGTCTCAGCATTGGAAACCTTTTCATTTAAGTCCATCTGTATTCCATTCACACACAAAAAAGTTCAGTTATATTCCCATGTAGAATTTACAATTCTAGAAACCTAATTGATATTTGGACAACAAAGACAAGTAACAAAAAGGATTCTGGAGAAATTGTATATTATATACTAGAAGCATAATATATATTTAAAGAAGACCCTCTAGAAATTCTAAACCAAAGTATCTGGTCATTGATTTAGGGGACCCATTTCCAATGGGTGAATTATACCTTTTTTTGCGGGGTAGATCATACCTATTAGGTCTTCATAATTGTATCAAAACATACCAGTCAATAGATCATCATAATTGTAAATAAACCTATCGCAATTGTTAGATTTTCATAGCCATGCCTAATCATGTCACAACAATTAGATCATCGTAACCCCAAAAATATAGTTCATCATAACAATACCTAAACATGTCACAACCATAAGATCTTACTAATCGTAACTAATATTATGAGCGTTAGATCTACATAATTGTAACTAAACATTATAGAGTGATTGTGATCCAGTGAAGCAATTTCAAGCACAACAATTTTCAATGCATACTTGCTGTAGACCTAGAAAAATAAACAAACTTACACTTTTTGCAGTATATCCTTTTTTTCCTTTTTATTGCGAGGGAGTACGTATCATCCCCCAATTAAAAAAAATCATCATCATATTAATTTGATCTATGTCCCGTTTACGGAAGAGTCAAGACTGATAATTACCAAGGAGTAGCTAGAGCTTGTAGGGAGAAATGGTCCAAACCGAGCTCACGTGTCTTGGCAGGTGCCCTGCCGGCAGACATCCCAGCTAGCCAGATGTCTGATCTTAACTCCGGCGCAGTTAATATAACACACACAGCGACCGATCAGCGAGTAAAACTAGCCGGAGACTGGGCCAATCACTTAATTTTTAGTCTATCTTTTTCTGAGTGCAGAGGGGCTCTGGAGGTACTGACGGGATTACTCTATTATTTTCAGAAACCTGTATATTACTTAATTATCAAACCGTACGGTACTACATGCATGCACAAGATCTACGTGAGGACATAATTTATTTGGACGAGAGTGATGTACAATCCTACATATTAGTACCAAATCCTATGAATTACCAAGTTATCCTATTTCTTCTTGTAGTTCTCAGAACTTCGGAGAAGTAAAAGGAGCATTCCGTTTCTGAAAATTTTAACGACTCAAAAATCTAAAAGCCCAGTTCCTAATTTCTGAAAGCCTGTGCCCAGGATTTATATCAGTTCATCCTGATATTCTGGCAGTGGGACACAAATTTTGAAAATCCAGGCCCTAACTTTTCGAACGCTCTTCTCAAAACATTTTGTTTTGAGCAAAAGAAAGGTTCCCCTCTTCCAATTTCCATTAAGGCAAACCAAAGCGTTCGAACTACAAACACCAGTTTAAAGGCCACGCTAACCTCAACGACCAGAACCGACCCCCAAACTATACGGATAGAAAACGCAAACATCAAATCCAGAGACACCCTCGGGGCATACCCCAAGTATTGACACAAGCAGCGGCGACGACACAACAGTACTGGAAACAAAAAACAAGGGAACAAGGGTAGAAACCCCAAAAGACGAAGACGCCCTAGATAGAAACTACTGCAGGACATGTCAAAGAAATGTCACCAGCAGCTACCGCCAAGTGAGGTCCAGCTTCTTTTTTCATCTTCCCAGTCTTGGTACGTTGTATCTCCACCGTTAAGAAGCTTTATACACATCATTTGCTACATATTTTAGCAGCCTTGTTCCCAGCTCCAACACCTTTTTGTTTTGTTCCTTTGTCTGTAAAATAGACCAAGTATTTATCCGATAATCCATTAGCTGAATCAAAGTCATATGATCATTATAATTCTTGTTATCAAATATAATCCCATTTCTACTTTTCTAATGGTCTAGAACATATCAGCTACACCAATCAGAACTAATTTTTATCTTCTTTGTTAAAAGTTTTGATCCATCTCCCAAAGCAATCTTCAATGGAAGTGGGAGTGGATCTCAAACCAAAAGTACATCTAAGCAAACTCCAGATCAATGAAGCAACGGAACAAGAGGAGAGAAGATGATTAACTGTTTCCTGCTTACCACAGTACACACATTCCTTTGGGCCTTTCCACCATTTTTTAACAAAGAATCTTTAGTTAGGATGCTTTTTCTATTAGCCAACCACAGAAATACTTTAATTTTGGCAGGCACTTTTACTTTCCACAAGAATTTTTGTGGGAAATCACATTCCTCAGTGATCAGTTTTCTATATAGGGATTTAACTGAAAATTTCCTATCCATAGTTAAAGTCCATTCTACCTTATCTCTCCCTCCCCCCATTTTGACCCACATACATCTATCCTTTAAGCTTTTCAAGATTTCCTTAGTCCCCCCTGTAAGGTTCTCCTAAATTTAAACCCTGCCCATCCTTTTTGGATGGTCTCAGCCATAGTAATGTTATGATCAAAACATAGACCATATAATCATGGGTAATCATCTTTTAAAGCCTTCTCATCCACCCAGGTATCTTCTCAAAACATACTTCAGGCTCGTTCACAATATTCGAATTTAGTCAAGTGTGAAGTTTATTGTTGGGTTGATAATGTGGTTCTCTAAGTTACACTATCCTATTGGTACCCCTTGGCTGCGTGCTTCTCACGCGGGGGTAATTAGGGATTCACGCTTCCCGTCGACACAACTGCAAACCGGCTTCGTCTTCTGTGGCCTTAGGCCATGGAGGCGCGGTGGATCTCGGCCCTTGCCGGCAAGAGTGCTCCTACTTTGTTTTTAGGTGTTTTTTTTGTGTTTGTTTAGAGTTTGTGTCCTGCTCAGGAAGACGAGACGGCGGTGACTCCCTGAAGTTGGAATAAGGTTCTCCCCGCCTGACCCCTGTTCTGGCGGTGCATCTAGCGCTATCAAAGAGCGTGTGGAGGTTTGTCTCCGACGGATCTCATGGATTCAGTTGGCGCTTGTCTTCGGTGGATCTACTTGGATCCAGTCTTTGTTCATCTGTGTTTGTGTGTCTTCAAGTTGGGTCCCTCCAATATATGTTTTTCTTTTATCGACGGCGGTTGATGTTCTGGTGTGCTAGTCCTATTGGGCCTTATCACGAGGACTTCCCGACTGTTTACCACAACAAGGTTTGTCCGGCTCCGGAGATGGAGGGGCGATGACGATGGTGCACCTTAGGATCACTCGAGTGCATATAGTTGTCGCCAGATGATCTACAAACCTGAATGTAAACTTTACATCTACTGTTCTCTATACAGCCTTGAATGATGATGAATAGATCAGATTTTTTTTCTCACAAAAAGAAAGTTACATTGGCGTAGCCAAAACGCACATTTAGTGGAAAGGGGTCATTGACAAACCCATATCCCTTAAGTTGTGGCTTGACTCGAACCCACTTTAACATTGAAACTAGTACGTAGGTGGATTTGTAGGTGGGTTGATAGCATCCTACAAGGCAGGGTCGTCCCATTTCAACCCGACTAGCGAGTAACAACTTATTTTATCTTGTCTTCTGGTGCCAGTGCCTTTAGAAGATGTTGGAATTATTGGGATTTGTCGGAATAATTCCTAAGAAAAATTCTAGAGGCTCATATAACCCATTCATGCATGACAAGGGGTATGCAAAGTTTAGTTCCACTCCCACCACGCTAGTGGAGGGTGTTGGAAACCAACATATAAGGTGGGTTGTTTCACACACCACTAAGAGTACGGTCCTCCTCTGCCGCCTGCGTCACTTCACACGCATTGTGTTTCATGATCGAGCCATGCTAGGACCAATGTCACGTGTGTGCGTTGCCTTCTTATTGTCACACAAAAAGAAGTCAAATCATTTTCGTTTGTGGAAGATGAAAGTGAACAGTCACGACTGTTTCTCTTCCTCTCCCTAGTGGATGATTGTTTTCCTTCCTCTTTGAGTGGGTCAGCTGTAACTCACCTATAATTAAGAGGTCGCTCCTCTTCATAGGCGAGTGTGTGTGAGTCACTTCACCCCATATGTGTCTGCCGTGTTGTAAAAAGCTTTGCGCCATCTAAGTCTTTCTCGTCTTCTTTACCTGCGTGCACTCCAAGTAAGATAGCATGCCCCCGGAAATCTGCCTCTTGTTACCCTGTACGGGAAAGGAGTGATCAGATTTTTGGGGAGCGCTCTAGTGTGACTGCTGGATTCTTCCCTGTTGCGGTTGTGCATGATCCTCGATGTCTACGACCTCTTAACCAATATGTCGCTCGTTGGTGATGTTGTTGCGACTGTGAACACCTCTTCATCCACCGTGCCATATGTGTCCTTATCCCTTATGTTAGTGATCGCTTCTAGAATATTAGAACTATCAATTCATCTAGACATGTTTCTTTCATCATATTTACAATGTATACTATGTGTACTACTATTGTTCATTTGATCATCATGTTTATTTTGTTTGTCATGATTTATCTATCGTATTTCTAGATTAAATTCTATCCAAGATTTCTCTAATGTTCAACAATCCAAAAACTTGAATTGTGTCAACAATGTTCTCCAATTGCTTTTGCCGTGACCCTCAAACCTCCTCCGTTTGAGGTGTGAATTATAAGAGATGACATGCGAGGGCAGTTCTTTGGCTAACCATCTTGAACTATTTTCACGCCTGCAAGGGCAAGCAAAAGGGAAATGCTTACTCCTGAACAAGAGCAAGCATTCTAGGCTACCGACGCCCTCTTTCAGAGGTGTTGTTTTGAGTGTTATTGGTGACAAAATCATCGATCCTTTAATGACCATTGAGGTTGGTGAGTTGTAAGTTGATAATCCCCAAGTGCAGGTAGTTATAGTAGCACTTTCGAATATGGATGTGGAAGAATCTGAGTGTTCATACCTCGTAGGAGCAAAAGGCAGGTTTCCTAATCTCTCAAGTTCCGTATGCCACTTACGCAACTATCCATGCACTTACTATGCCTAGACTCTCTACAACTAAGATAGAATGTAAGGAGATAACTAAAGTAATTTTTAGGATAAAAAGAAAAGTAAGGCGTTGTTATGAAATAAAATGCAAGAATTAAAATAGAGAAAGATTTTGTTGTTGTGAAAGTGGTGGTGAAATTATTCCTAGGCAATTAGTAACATCATAAAACTACTACACATGCTTGTTACAATTGTTATCCGAAGAGGCCTGAGCTAACATGTTGTCGAACCATGGTCTCACATGTATTTGTGATTTGATCCCTAGTAAGAATCTGCGTTTTTTTTGCAAAAAAGGCACCCACGACTACTAAAAATAATTAAGACATAAATTCCAACCATAGCCATATCTTCATCTAGGATTCCTCTCGAATCCCCTATGCTATAGTTTGTAAACTCAAGGACCAATAATCACTCCGGCCTGCCGTCCTAAACTTACCATAACACATTTATTACCCTAAAGTATGATCCAATCTAGTGTGCCCCTTTACACTAGCACCCTAGGACAACACCATAACAATTCCTACAATCCATACCATAAAACTAGATCATCAACTACATAGGACAAAAGTGAACTACTCAAACATGATAATGATGAAACAAATCATAGGGGGGCTATTCATTGAATCAAACACCATGTCTTAGTAAGAGACTACAAAGGTTTTTGCAAGGATGAACCCATTGCTCCAAGGAAGAAGATGGTGCTGGAGGCAATGGTGGCAATGGTGGAGTTCACCGGTGGCCTCCCATCGGCCGTTAGAAGGGGTGGGGAAGGGGCCACTCCTTATTCTTCTTCTTCTTCTTCTTCTTCTTCTTCTTCTTCTTCTTCTTCTTCTTCTTCTTCTTCTTCCTTGGGCTTCTCCCTTGGTTGGAGATGTGTTTTTTCCTTTCTAGATGGTGGCTATGGGCTGCAATTTTCGCACCAAAGGTGCCCCACCCAAAAAAGTAGGGTTTCCCATCAATATATAGGTGGATACATTGAATCTTCAGCCATCCAACCCATAGGCCTTTGATCCAAGGGCCCTTGGGCATGTTTAGGGTCCTCCAAAACCTTCGTTATCTTCTTGCAAGTCCATAACATCAAGCCACATTGAGATCCATCAAGTTTCGAAGGAGTTAGATTCTATCCTGTCACCCCAATTTTGGATTCCCAAAAGTGGCAGTTCTTGTAAATATTAATTTGGACTCTCATGATGCATACAGATTCAGAACTGGATGATTCAAGTGCAAAGTTTTTGGTATGACATGGCCATTAATTTTCATGTTTTGACTTTCTTCATGTGTCTCTATGATGATCTTTAAATATTGGTCGTGCATGGACATATTTGTTGCAATAGCTCCATATTTGACCGAACCTTGATGTTTCTTTTATACTTCATTGATTTTCGATGAATTTCTTACACATATAAGGGAAAAGAAGAACTTGTGCATGTCTTGCAACTATTAATAGGCTAGTCAAAGTAACCGCCTTCATCACGCCGTTTGGAGCCTTCTGCTACCTGACCATGACGTTCGGCTTAAGAAACGCCGGCGCCACCTTTCAGCGTTGCATGCAGAAGTGCCTCCTGAAGCAACTCGGCAGAAATGCCCACGTCTATGTGGATGATGTAGTGGTGAAGACGGAGAAGCGTGGAACCTTGCTGGAGGACCTCAAGGAAACCTTTGAGAATCTGCGCCGATTCCAGATCAAACTCAACCCAGAGAAGTGCGTTTTTGGAGTACCAGCTGGCCAGCTCCTCGGTTTCCTGGTCTCCGAACGCGGCATAGAGTGCAATCTTGTGAAGATCAAGGCCATCGAGAGGATGGAAGCTCCCAGCCGACTGTTAGATGTGCAGAAGTTTACCAGCTGTTTGGCATTCATCAGCCGATTCATCAGTCGGCTGGGCGAGAAGGCTCTCCCCTTGTATCAGCTCATGAAGAAGACGACCTTCTTTGAGTGGACTCCCAAGGCGGACGAGGCTTTTCTCCAACTAAAGAAGATGTTGACTACCCCCCCTGTGCTGGCGGCTCCGACTCCCAAAAAGCCCATGCTCCTATACATTGCCGCCATAGTTAGCACAGTCATTGTAGTCGAGCGCAAGGAGGAAGGCAAGGCGCTACCTGTCCAGAGACCGGTATATTACTTAAGCGAGGTGCTGTCAGCCTCCAAGCAGAACTACCTTCATTACCAGAAGATGTGCTACGGCGTGCATTTTGCCGCCAAGAAATTGAAGCCTTACTTCCAGGAGCATCCAATCACTATGGTCTGCACGGCTCCACTGGCCGAGATCATCGGAAGCCGAGATGCTTCTGGCCGAGTGGCCAAATGGGCCATTGACCTGGCCCCCTACACCATCTACTACGAGCCCCGCACCGCCATCAAGTCACAAGCACTGGCCGACTTCCTCGTCGACTGGGCCGAGACCCAGTATCTGCTGCCAGCGCCCGACTCCACCCATTGGCGGATGCACTTCGACGGCTCCAAGATGCGCACCGGCTTGGGAGCCGGCGTCGTCCTCACTTCCCCCAAGGGCGACAAGCTCAGATATGCGCTGCAGATCCACTTCGCCGCCTCC
Source organism: Triticum dicoccoides (assembly GCF_002162155.2). Taxonomy (NCBI): domain Eukaryota; kingdom Viridiplantae; phylum Streptophyta; class Magnoliopsida; order Poales; family Poaceae; genus Triticum; species Triticum dicoccoides. The sequence goes on along the minus strand of NC_041387.1, from coordinate 67,229,521 downwards.
AACAATGTGGCCGAGTATGAGGCGCTCATCCACGGGCTCCGGCTTGCCAAAGAACTCGGCATTCGCCGGATCCTGTGTTATGGCGACTCTGACTTGGTGGTCCAGCAATCATTCGGCGATTGGGACGCCAAGGACGCAAATATGGCGAGCTACCGTTTCCTTGTCCAGCAACTCAGCGGATATTTCTAGGAGTGCGAGTTCCTCCACGTGCCAAGGAACGACAACGACCAAGCAGACGCCTTGGCACAAATCGGCTCCACCCGCTAGGCAATACCATCTGGTGTCGCCCTCCGGCGCCTCCTCAAGCCTTCTATCAAGACGTCACCAGAATCAGATTCAATCTATGTGCCGGCTCTGCCTGAGGAGGGCGGATCCGACTCCAAGAAACATACAGTCGAAGCCGGCCCGGGGACTGCAGTGGCAAGATCGAAGACTCCAGAGCTCGGCCCGGGGACTGCTCCAGTCGGCCCCGGGACTTTGTCAAATCAGCAAGCGGCTGCGGACTCCAACCCGCCGCCTCCCAGCCCGGCCGCCCTTATCCAAGTCGCACTAGTGGCAGTAGAAGAAATAGCAGCACCTTCATGGGCCCAGCCCATCCTCAGATTCTTAATAAACAGAGAGCTGCCAACTGATGAAATCTTGGCTCGGCAAGTGCAACACCGAGCAGCAGCCTACACCATAGTCAACAGAGAGTTGGTCAGGCGCAGTGTTACCAGCGTCTTCCAACGCTGCGTCGAGGCAGAACAAGGCCAGGCAATCCTTAGAGACATCCATGAAGGCGAGTGCGGTCACCACGCAGCCTCCAGGGCACTCGTCGCCAAAGCCTTCCGGCACGGTTTTTTCTGGACAACCTCCCTGGAAGAGGCCAAAGAGTTAGTCCAAAAGTGCAAGGGGTGCCAGACTTTCCGTTCCAAGCCACTTCAGCCAGCTTCCGCACTCAAGACTATCCCCATTGCCTGGCCCTTTGCAGTCTGGGGCCTGGACATGGTGGGACCATTCAAGACGGCATGAGGTGGCTTGGCTCACCTACTTGTCGCAGTGGACAAGTTCACCAAGTGGGTGGAGGTGAAACCCATCAAGAAGTTAAATGGTCCGACTGCAGTGACCTTCATCGCTGACATCACAACTCGGTACGGCATCCCACACAGCATCATCACTGACAATGGCACGAATTTTGCCAAAGGCGCCTTGGCCCGTTTCTGCGCAACACAGGGCATCCGACTGGACTTAGCGTCCGTTGCCCATTCGCAGTCAAACGGCCAGGTGGAGCGAGCGAACGGCCTCATCTTATCCGGCATCAAACCTCGACTCATCGTACCGCTGGAGCGATCTGCCGGCTGTTGGCTTGAGGAGCTACCAGCCGTCCTCTGGAGTCTGCGCACGACTCCAAACAAGTCAACCGGCTTCACACCCTTCTTCCTCGTCTATGGCGCGGAAGCCGTCATCCCAACGGACATAGAGTTCGACTCCCCGCGAGTCACCATGTACACCAAGGAAGAAGCAGAAGAAGCACGACAAGACGGCGTCGATCTGCTGGAAGAGGGCCGGCTGTTGGCACTCAGCCGGTCCAGCATCTACCAGCAGAGTCTGCGTTGATACTACAACAGGAAGGTCAGGCCAAGATCTTTCCAAGAAGGCGACCTTGTGCTCCGGCTGATCCAGCGAACAGTCGGCCAGCACAAGTTGTCGGCACCTTGGGAAGGCCCCTTCATCATCAGCAAGGTGCTAGGAAACGACGCCTACTATCTGATCGACGCTCAGAAGCCCCGAGCGCGCAAAAGGGACGACTCCGGCAAAGAGACAGAGCGCCCGTGGAATGCAAATCTTCTTCGAAGATTTTACAGTTGATGCAGTATGTATCACACTACCCCTTTGTATTAAAGTACTAAGACTTTGGGGCCCCCGAGACGAGCTCGGGGACTGCCCTTTTTGTTATCTATATGATAAGAATTATGCCTCCGAGTACATTACTTTCATTGCAAGCCGCTTGGCACCGGGTCAGACTAGTCGGCCCGGGGACTCGCCGCCTTGCGCTATGAGGAGCTTCCCGCAGTCAGACAAGTAGTGCGCGGTGCCCAATCCGCCTCCTGGCAAAGCCGCAGCTCGCAGAGCGACTGTGAGGCGGGCAGGAGTGAGGAAGAACGGGCACCCACACGAAAAATGGCTAAGGACCTAAAGCACGAACATAGCGTAAGACGGCTTCCAGCATTTCTGAAGCGGAAAACCAACTCATGAGTAGCCGGCTCGCCGTCTTTACTAGTCTCTATCAAGGACGGCCGACTCTTGGGTAGTCGGCCTGTCGCTTTCCATCCGACTTGCTAAAGAAACTCTAAACGGCCAAGTACTTGCCTTCCCGAAGTAGCCAAGCACTTGACCCAGCGACAGTCCGCAGAGCGGCTGCCCGACTGGCAAGGCAGCGACTAAAGGAAGGCGGCAAAGGGAAAAACCTAAAGAGCAATAAGCAAGAAAAGACGGAAATCAGATTAATATTTACATAGTCCCTTGGCCGAATCTTTGAATAGAAGTTCAAGATACACCCCGCGGGTGAAATTGTTCGAATTTAACAAAGTTTTCAAAAGATTACTAAGACAGACAAACAGAGGCGAAAAAGGCAGCCTAGGAGGCGGCATCTGGGATCGGAGGATCGGAGGTGACGGCGGTGTCAGGCACCGGGGCAGTCGGCTGGGCGGTCTCGGTTTGATCGCCTCCGGCGGCAGTCGCTTTCTCCCGACGCGGCTCGTTGCTGGAGGCGCGGTCGAGCTGAGGCTGGCCGCCTGCTCCGTCTTCTGGCACCTCTGCCTCGCCTTCGTCCTCCGCGTCGTCCTCCTCCTCGGTGCTGGAGTCGATCACCTCCGCCGAGTCCTCGCCATACTCCGGGTTCATCCCGAACCACTCTGGCGGCACTTCCTCGCCGCCTTCAGCCCACTCGGGGACGAAGACACTGGTGTCCGTGTACTCAGCGATGGCCGCCGCACGCTCGATAAGGGCGCCCTCCACGGCCTCCAGCTCGGGCTGAGCTTCTGACCGGAACGCGGCCAGACGGTCCAGGTCCAGCCCTGGATACCACGCCTTGACGAACTCCAAGGCCCAGCGCGCTCCGGCCCGGGCTGAGGAGCCCTTCCAGGCCTCAAGACGGCCGGCAGCGACCTCCAGCCAGTCGGCAGTTCGGCTGGCGGTGTGCAGAGCCGGCGTGCCTGGCCATAGGGCGGCAACCGCCTGGGCGCCGACACGCTGAAGCCGGCGCATCAGCCGGCAAGCCGGACGAAGACGGGCTTCAATGCTCAGAAGCTGCTCATCGATGGTTCGGGGGGCATTAGCGGCGATCTCCTCACTGTTTGCCCTTCGCGCCTCGCGAGCAGCCTCGATGGCCAGAGGGACTGCCTGTGAGTGACCAGGGAAGAAGTCTGCCAAGACAAAAAAGAAGCAAGTCGAAAAATCAGAAGTCGGCCTGACACATAGTCGGAAGCCCGAAGAAACGAAAGAAACTTACCATCAACGATATCCTCGATCTCGTGGAAGCCGGAGGTCAGCATCGCCTCCCTGTTAGTCCAGGAGGAGCGCTCGCTCTCGAACTCGGCCAGGAGGGCGGCCTCCTTCTTCTCGGCCTCGTCCTGCGCCTTCTTGAGCAGCTCCTTCTGCTCGGCCAGCTGCGCCGCCAGCAGGTCGCGCTCCGTGGCAAGCTTGTCACACTCCTCCTCCTTGGCACGACGGGCGGTATTGGCCTCGCCCAGCTGCTCCTGAAGAGCGGCGTTGGCCCCTGAAGAACAAAAGAAGAGACAAATGAGTCGTCAGCAAAGAAGATCGCCGGGAAGATCCGGCCCGACTGCTCAGCAGTCGGCCCGAATCTCGGGGACTATAGCCCGCGCGTGCGCCAGCGCGCCCCCGCGAAGAAGAAGAGCTTACTCCGGCTTTCCGACAAGTCGGCAGCCCGCTTGCTCAACTCCTCAACATTACGGTTGAAGGCAGTGGCGCGGAGGTTGTGGTACTCCTGCAATAAGTCATTGAAGACAAAGTTAGTGTTTGGAACTCGCCAGAGGGAGTTCCGAACCGCCTGCTCAGCAGCCGGCCCGGAACTCGGGGACTACACCCAGTGGGTGCGCTGGCGCGCCCCCACAGAGAAAAACAAGAATCAAAAAAGAAACTTACTCGGACGGCCGTTCGTGCGGCTAGGTGCGCTCTGGTGCAGGCTTGAAGGGCGTTGCCTTCAGCCCGCAACTTTGCCTGGACTTCCAGGAGCAATTGATTTAGCGGCTCGGTGTCGCCTCCGCGCACCCACCCGATGGGCGCGGCACTTGTGGCCTCGGCGTCTAGGGTTGCCGAGCTGGCAGCGCCGGTCTCCCAAGGTCGCGGCGCCGAGGTCGCCCTCTCAAGACGGCGGCGCGCCGGCGAGGCGACTTGGAGAAGCAGCCGCGCCTTGGCCTCGTCCATGGCCGGCGGCTCCAACGGATCCACCGGCTGTTTGACGTGCGGTCTCCTAGATGGCGGTGGAGGCGGCGGCGGCACGAGAGTGTCCGACATAGAGGCCTCGCCACTCTCCTTCTCCACGACGGGGTTCTCGGTGCCGGCCTCTCCGGCCTGCCCCGTGAACTCCGGAGGCGGCGGTGCAGACGACAGTGGGGGGACAAGCATCACCGATCGGCGACGCGCAGCCTCCTCGGTACGCCGTCTCGTCGCAAGGGCGGCTTCGGCATCATCCAGCTTCTTCTGGGCGGAGGCGACCGCCCTGTCGGCCTTCGCCTTCTCCAGACGTTCGGCCTCCTCCTCCTCGCGCTTCTCCCGCGCATTTCGCTCCATCGCCTCCCGAAGGTCGGCGACGGGGTCGGGCCGCCGAGTATTGGCGGACGTCTCTGCCGACCCCATGACGGAGGGGACGGCGACTCTCTCAAGGGAAAGAGGGGCCTTGAAGAAGAGTGGAGGGAGTATATAACCAAAAGACTCGGACAAGATTCAACAAGGGAAAATAAAAAAGCGTAAAGATTTACGCAGAGACTAGCGGCGGCCTTCTCACTTCCCGTCGGAAGCGGTTGGCCTTCGCGGCCGCCTCCTCCCGTCTGGTCGCGGCGGCCGCCCCCTTTGTCTTCTTCAACTTGCCGCCGAGCAAACTCGGCCCAGCGTGGCGCCTCTTCAAACCGCCGTGGCCGGCGGAGGAACCGACCATCGGCTGGGGGCGCAGGGCGACCTCCCCTTCAGCATTGTCATCAGGCCAGTCGGCGAAGGTGGCCGAGGGCCTGAAGTCGCCTTCTGCTCCTCCTCCCCCGCCTTCGGCGTCGGCTTCCATCGCCGCCGCCCCCAAGTCGAGGTCGTCGACGTCGCTCTCCGCGCGGTCGGGAACATACTCGCGAGGCTGTCTCGTGGCGCCGGCGGCAGGCTGCATAAGAGGATTCTAGTTCAGAAGAAACCAACAAGAGTCAGAAGCCGGAGTCGGCTGCGAAAAAGACAAAACAATAGGGGGACGCGACTTACCACTGGTGGGGGGTTGTCGCGCGAGTACGGCTCCTTGCCGAACTGCCAGTCCTCCTCGAACTCGCAGTGCACGATGTAATTCACCATGTTTGCCACCTCCTTGCGGGGCATCTCCTTGGTGCTCATCCGGCTTGGGTCTCAGAGGCCGCTCATCTGACAGATCAGATGAGGCTGGCCTTGGAGCGGGAGAACTCGGCGCACCACGAAGGCGGCCAGCAAGTCGGCCCCGACGAGACCCTCCGACTGCGTCAAGACTCGGAGTCGCGCTACGGCGGCGGCTCCGGCAGGAGTCAGCGTCTTGACTCGGTGGGACCAGATGGGGAGCCTCCCAGTTAGGGGGACGGTGTTGTAAGGCGGCAAGTTGACCCAATCACCGTCGGAGGCGAGGTTCTTCACGTAGAAGTATGAGCGCAGCCACATCTTCACCGACTTGATCAGCGTAATGGGAGGAAAGGGGTTGTCGGCCGTCGAGCGCCGCATCGCAATGAAGGCGCCACACTGAGCCGGCACGCCGGCGATGTGCGTGCCGAGCTTAGAAGAGAAGAATTCTCCCCACAACTCGATGGTGGGGAGAACGCCGAGGAAACCTTCGCATAGAGTGGCGAAGGCGGAGAGAAACACCACCGTATTCGGAGTGAGGTGGTGCGGCTGAAGACTGTGGAACTCCAAGAACGAGCGAAAGAAGCCGCTCGCCGGCAGCCCCAGGCCGCGCATGAGGTGCGAGCGAAAGATGACCCGCTCGCCCTCTTCCAGCGCCGGCCGGATCTCCCCCTCCGGCGCGGCGCGGGCGCGCACGAGGTCCGCGCTGGGGAGACGGCGTGTCCGGCGGAGGAACTCGATGTGTTCTTCTTCTACCTCCGAGCCGTCCCATACGCCGGAGCGCACGGCGGGGGCCGCGGCGGAGGAAGAACTCATCGCCGTGGTGTGGAGTGCTCTTGCTCAACGGCGGAGGCAGGAGGGAGAGAAGGCAAGATGAGGCGAGGGAGCGGGGAAGAAGGGCGCGCGTGCTGTGCCACTCCGCTCCCTCCCCCCCCCCCGCCTACTTATAGCCCTGCGGGCTGAGAAGCCGAGGGGGCGGGTGTGGGATTAACTGCGCACGATGCCCCACGCCGCCCCACGATTTACCCCATGAAGTTGCTGCGCGCAGTAATTGTTGGGGAACGTTGCAGAAAACAAAAAATTTCCTACTCGTTTCACCAAGATCATCTAGGAGTTCATCTAGCAACGAGTGATTAGATGCATCTACATACCATTGTAGATCGCGCACGGAAGCGTTCAAAAGAACGGTGATGATGTAGTCGTACTCGACGTGATTCAAATCACCGATGACCAGCGCCGAACGGACGGCACCTCCGCGTTCAACACACGTACGGGACGGGAGACGTCTCCTCCTTCTTGATCCAGCAAGGGGGAAGGAGAGGTTGATGAAGATCCAGCAGCACGACGGCGTGGTGGTGGATGCAGGGCGTCACAGCAGCAGGGCTTCGCCGAGACTACGAGGGAGAGACGTAACGGGGGGAGATGGAGGCGCCAGGGGCTGGTCTAAAATCCCTCCTCTCCCCCCCACTATATATAGGGGTGCCAAGGGGGGGGGCGCCGGCCCTAGTAGATGAGATCTACTAGGGGGAGGGGGGGCGGCGGCCAAGGGGAGGTTTCCCTCCCCCCAAGGCACCTAGGGTGCCTTCCACCACATGGACTCTTCCATGGTGGAAACCCTAGGCGCATGGGCCTATAGGGGCTGGTGCCCTTGGCCCATCTAGGCCAAGGCGCACCCCCTACAGCCCATGTGGCCCCCCGGGACAGGTGGCCCCACCCGGTGGACCCCCGGGACCCTTCCGGTGGTCCCGGTACAATACCGATAACCCCGAAACTTGTCCCGATGCCCGAAATAGCACTTCCTATATATAATTCTTTACCTCCGGACCATTCCGGAACTCCTCGTGACGTCCGGCATCTCATCCGGGACTCCGAACAACATTCGGGTTTCTACATATACATATCTTCATAACCCTAGCGTCACCGAACCTTAAGTGTGTAGACCCTACGGGTTCGGGAGACAAGCAGACATGACCGAGACGACTCTCCGGTCAATAACCAACAGCGGGATCTGGATACCCATGTTGGCTCCCACATGCTCCACGATGATCTCATCGGATGAACCACGATGTCGAGGATTTAATCAATCCCGTACGCTATTCCCTTTGTCTATCGATATGTTACTTGCCCGAGATTCGATCGTCGGTATCCCAATACCTCGTTCAATCTCGTTACCGGCAAGTCACTTTACTCGTACCGTAATGCATGATCCCGTGACCAGACACTTGGTCACTCTTAGCTCATTATGATGATGCATTACCGAGTGGGCCCAGTGATACCTCTCCGTCATACGGAGTGACAAATCCCAGTCTTGATCCATGTCACCCAACAGACACTTTCGGAGATACCCGTAGTCTACCTTTATAGTCACCCAGTTACGTTGTGACGTTTGGCATACCCAAAGCACTCCTACGGTATCCGGGAGTTACACGATCTCATGGTCTAAGGAAAAGATACTTTGACATTGGAAAACTCTAGCAAACGAACTATACGATCTTGTGCTATGTTTAGGATTGGGTCTTGTCCATCACATCATTCTCCCAATGATGTGATCTCGTTATCAATGACATCCAGTGTCCATAGTCAGGAAACCATGACTATCTGTTGATCAACGAGCTAGTCAACTAGAGGCTCACTAGGGACATGTTGGTGTCTGTTATTCACACATGTATTACGATTTCCGGACAACACAATTATAGCATGAATAAAGACAATTATCATGAACAAGGAAATATAATAATAATGCTTTTATTATTGCCTCTAGGGCATATTTCCAACAGTCTCCCACTTGCACTAGAGTCAATAATCTAGTTACATTGTGATGAATCGAACACCCATGGAATTCTGGTGTTGATCATGTTTTGCTCTAGGGAGAGGTTTAGTCAACGGATCTGCTATATTCAGGTCCGTATGTACTTTACAAATCTCTATGTCTCCATCTTGAACATTTTCACGAATGGAGTTGAAGCGACGCTTGATGTGCCTTGTCTTCTTGTGAAACCTGGGCTCCTTGGCAAGTGCAATAGCTCCAGTGTTGTCACAGAAGAGCTTGATCGGCCCCGACACATTGGGTATGACTCCTAGGTCGGTGATGAACTCCTTCACCCATATTGCTTCATGTGCTGCCTCCGAGGCTGCCATGTACTCCACTTCACATGTAGATCCCGCCACGACGCTTTGCTTGCAACTGCACCAGCTTACTGCCCCACCATTCAAAATATACACATATCCGGTTTGTGACTTAGAGTCATCCAGATCTGTGTCGAAGCTAGCGTCGACGTAACCCTTTACGACAAGCTCTTCGTCACCTCCATAAACGAGAAACATTTCCTTAGTCCTTTTCAGGTACTTCAGGATATTCTTGACTGCTGTCCAGTGTTCCTTGCCGGGATTACTTTGGTACCTTCCTACCAAACTGACGGCAAGGTTAACATCAGGTCTGGTACACAGCATGGCATACATAATAGAACCTATGGCTGAGGCATAGGGGATGACGCTCATCTCTTCTATATCTTCTGTCGTGGTCGGACATTGAGCTGAGCTCAATTTCATACCTTGTAACACAGGCAAGAACCCCTTCTTGGATTGATCCATATTGAACTTCTTCAATATCTTATCAAGGTATGTGCTTTGTGAAAGACCTATGAGGCGTCTCGATCTATCTCTATAGATTTTGATGCCTAATATATAAGCAGTTTCTCCAAGGTCCTTCATTTAAAAACTTTTATTCAAGTAGGCCTTGATGCTGTCCAAGAGTTCTATATCATTTCCCATCAAAAGTATGTCATCTACATATAATATGAGAAATGCTACAGAGCTCCCACTCACTTTCTTGTAAACGCAGGCTTCTCCATAAGTCTGTGTAAACCCAAACGCTTTGATCATCTCATCAAAGCGAATGTTCCAACTCCGAGATGCTTGCACCAGCCCATAAATCGAGCGTTGGAGCTTGCACACTTTGTCAGCATTCTTAGGATCGACAAAACCTTCCGGCTGCATCATATACAATTCTTCCTTAAGGAAACCATTAAGGAATGCCGTTTTGACGTCCATTTGCCATATTTCGTAATCATAGAATGCGGCAATTGCTAACATGATTCGGACGGACTTCAGCTTCGCTACCGGTGAGAAAGTCTCATCGTAGTCAACCCCTTGAACTTGTCGATAACCCTTAGCGACAAGCCGAGCTTTATAGATGGTCACATTACCATCCGCGTCTGTCTTCCTCTTAAAGATCCATTTATTTTCTATGGCTCGCCGCTCAACGGGCAAGTCAGTCAAAGTTCATACTTTGTTTTCATACATGGATCCTATCTCGGATTTCATGGCTTCTAGCCATTTGTCGGAATCCGGGCCCGCCATCGCTTCTTCATAGTTCGAAGGTTCACCGTTGTCTAACAGCATGATTTCCAAGACAGGGTTGCCGTACCACTCTGGTGCGGAACGTGTCCTTGTGGACCTTCGAATTTCAGTAGGGGCTTGATCAGAAGTATCTTGATCATTGTCATTAACTTCCTCTCTAGTCGGTGCAGGCACCTCAGGAACATTTTCTTGAGTTGCGCCATTTTCCGGTTCAAGAGGTAATACTTCATCAAGCTCTACTTTCCTCCCACTTACTTCTTTCGAGAGAAATTCTTTCTCCAGAAAGGACCCATTCTTGGCAACAAAGATCTTGCCTTCGGATCTGAGGTAGAAGGTGTACCCAATAGTTTCTTTTGGGTATCCTATGAAGACGCATTTTTCCGACTTGGGTTCGAGCTTTTCAGGTTGAAGTTTCTTGACATAAGCATCGCATCCCCAAACTTTTAGAAACGACAGCTTAGATTTCTTCCCAAACCATAATTCATACGGTGTCGTCTCAACGGATTTCGACGGAGCCCTATTTAAAGTGAATGCGGCAGTCTCTAAAGCATAGCCCCAAAAGGATAGCGGTAAATCGGTAAGAGACATCATAGATCGCACCATATCTAATAGAGTGCGACTACGACGTTCGGACACACCATTACGCTGAGGTGTTCCAGGCGGCGTGAGTTTTGAAACTATTCCACATTTTCTTAAGTGTGTGCCAAACTCGTGACTCAAGTATTCTCCTCCACGATCTGATCGTAGAAACTTGATTTTCCTGTCACGTTGATTTTCAACCTCATTCTGAAATTCCTTGAACTTTTCAAAGGTTTCAGACTTGTGTTTCATTAAGTAGATATACCCATACCTACTTAAATCATCAGTGAGGGTGAGAACATAACGATAGCCACCGCGAGCCTCAACACTCATTGGACCGCACGCATCGGTATGTATGATTTCCAATAAGTCGGTTGCTCGCTCCATTGTTCCTGAGAACGGAGTCTTGGTCATTTTACCCATAAGGCATGGTTCGCATGTGTCAAATGATTCATAATCAAGAGACTCTAAAAGTCCATCAGCATGGAGCTTCTTCATGCGTTTGACACCTATGTGACCAAGGCGGCAGTGCCACAGGTATGTGGGACTATCATTATCAACCTTACTTCTTTTGGTACTCACATTATGAACATGTGTAGCATCACGTTCGAGATTCATAAAGAATAAACCATTCACCATAGGAGCATGACCATAAAACATATCTCTCATAAAAATGGAACAACCATTATTCTCAGATTTAAAAGAGTAGCCATCTCGAACTAAACGAGATCCCGATACAATGTTCATGCTCAAAGCTGGCACTAAATAACAATTATTAAGGTTTAAAACTAATCCCGAAGGGAGATGCAGAGGTAGCGTGCCGACGGCGACCACATTGACCTTGGAACCATTCCCGACGCGCATCGTCACCTCGTCCTTTGCCAGTTTCCGCTTATTCCGCAGCCCCTGCTTTGAGTTACAAATGTGAGCAACTGCACCGGTATCAAATACCCAGGAGCTACTACGGGCACTAGTAAGGTACACATCAATTACATGTATATCACATATACCTTTTGTTTTGCCGGCCTTCTTATCCGCTAAGTACTTAGGGCAGTTCCGCTTCCAGTGACCGCTTCCCTTGCAATAAAAGCACTCAGTCTCGGGCTTGGGTCCATTCTTTGGCTTCTTCCCGGCAGCTTGCTTGCCGGGCGCGGCAACCTCCTTGCCGTCCTTCTTGAAGTTCTTTTTACCCTTGCCTTTCTTGAACTTAGTGGTTTTATTGACCATCAACACTTGATGTTCCTTCCTAACTTCTACCTCTGCTGATTTCAGCATAGCAAATACTTCAGGAATGGTCTTTTCCATCCCCTACATATTGAAGTTCATCACAAAGCTCTTGTAGCTTGGTGGAAGCGACTGGAGGATTCTGTCAATGACCGCATCATCCGGGAGATTAACTCCCAGCTGAGTCAAGCGGTTATGCAACCCAGACATAGTGAGTATGTGCTCACTGACAGAACTGTTTTCCTCCATCTTACAGCTTAAGAATTTGTCGGAGACTTCATATCTCTCGACCCGGGCATGAGCTTGGAAAACCATTTTCAGCTCTTCGAACATCTCATATGCTCCATGTCTCTCAAAACGCTTTTGGAGCCCCGGCTCTAGGCTGTAAAGCATGCCACACTGAACGAGGGAGTAGTCATCGGAACGTGCCTGCCAAGCGTTCATAACATCTTGTTCTGCAGGGAGAACGGGTGCGTCACCAAGCGGTGCTTGTAGGACATAATCTTTCTTGGCAGCTATGAGGATGATCCTCAGGTTCCGGACCCAGTCCGTATAGTTGCTGCCATCGTCTTTCAGCTTGGTTTTCTCTAGGAACGCGTTGAAGTTGAGGACTACGTTGGCCATTTAATCTACAAGACATATTGTAAAATATTTAGACTAAGTTCATGATAATTAAGTTCAACTAATCAAATTATTAATGAACTCCCACTTAGATTAGACATCCCTCCAGTCATCTAAGTATTACATGATCCGAGTTTAACTAGACCGTGTCCGATCATCACGTGAGACGGACTAGTCAACGTCGGTGAACATCTTCATGTTGATCGTATCTTCTATACGACTCATGCTCGACCTTTCGGTCTTCTGTGTTCCGAGGCCATGTCTGTACATGCTAGGCTCGTCAAGTTAACCTAAGTGTTTGCATGTGTAAATCTGTCTTACACCCGTTGTATGTGAACGTCTGAATAAAACACCTGATCATCACGTGGTGTTTTGAAACAGCGAACTGTCGCAACGGTGCACAGTTAGGGGGAACACTTCTTGAATTTATTGTGAGGGATCATCTTATTTACTACCGTCGTTCTAAGTAAACAAGATGCAAAACATGATAAACATCACATGCAATCAAATAATAAACGTGACATGATATGGCCAATATCACATAGCTCCTTTGATCTCCATCTTGGGGCTCCATGATCATCTTGTCACCGGCTTGACACCATGATCTCCATCATCATGATCTCCATCATCGTGTCTCCATGAAGTTGCTCGCCAACTATTACTTCTACTACTATGGCTAACGCGTTTAGCAATAAAGTAAAGTAATTTACATGGCGTTTCTCGATGACACGCAGGTCATTAAAAGAATAAAGACAACTCCTATGGCTCCTGTCGGTTGTCATACTCATCGACATGCAAGTCGTGAATCCTATTACAATAGCATGAACATCTCATACATCACATATAGATCATTCATCATTCATCACAACTTTGGCCATATCATATCACAAACCACTTGCTGCAAAAACAAGTTAGACGTCCTCTAATTGTTGTTGCAAGTTTTACGTGGCTGAATTAGGGTTCTAGCAAGAACGTCTTCTTACCTACGTTAAAGCCACAACGTGATTTGTCAACTTCTATTTACCCTTCATAAGGACCCTGTTCATCGATTCCGCTCCAACTAAAGTAGGAGAGACAGACACCCGCCAGCCACCTTATGCATCTAGTGCATGTTAGTCGGTGGAACCGGTCTCACGTAAGCGTACGTGTAAGGTTGGTCCGGGCCGCTTCATCCCACAATACCGCTGAAGCAAGAAAGGACTAGTAACAGCAAGAAAGTTGACAAATCTACGCCCACAACAAATTGTGTTCTACTCGCGCAAGAAGAACTACGCATAGACCTAGCTCATGATGCCACTGTTGGGGAACGTTGCAGAAAACAAAAAATTTCCTACTCGTTTCACCAAGATCATCTAGGAGTTCATCTAGCAACGAGTGATTAGATGCATCTACATACCTTTGTAGATCGCGCACGGAAGCGTTCAAAAGAACGGTGATGATGTAGTCGTACTCGACGTGATTCAAATCACCGATGACCAGCGCCGAACGGACGGCACCTCCGCGTTCAACACACGTACGGGATGGGAGACGTCTCCTCCTTCTTGATCCAGCAAGGGGGAAGGAGAGGTTGATGAAGATCCAGCAGCACGACGGCGTGGTGGTGGATGCAGGGCGTCACAGCAGCAGGGCTTCGCCGAGACTACGAGGGAGAGACGTAACGGGGGGAGATGGAGGCGCCAGGGGCTGGTCTGAAATCCCTCCTCTCCCCCCCACTATATATAGGGGTGCCAAGGGGGGGCGCCGGCCCTAGTAGATGAGATCTACTAGGGGGGGCGGCGGCCAAGGGGAGGTTTCCCTCCCCCCCAAGGCACCTAGGGTGCCTTCCACCACATGGACTCTTCCATGGTGGAAACCCTAGGCGCATGGGCCTATAGGGGCTGGTGCCCTTGGACCATCTAGGCCAAGGCGCACCCCCTACAGCCCATGTGGCCCCCCGGGACAGGTGGCCCCACCCGGTGGACCCCCGGGACCCTTCCGGTGGTCCCGGTACAATACCGATAACCCCGAAACTTGTCCCGATGCCCGAAATAGCACTTCCTATATATAATTCTTTACCTCCGGACCATTCCGGAACTCCTCGTGACGTCCGGGATCTCATCCGGGACTCCGAACAACATTCGGGTTTCTGCATATACATATCTTCATAACCCTAGCGTCACCGAACCTTAAGTGTGTAGACCCTACGGGTTCGGGAGACAAGCAGACATGACCGAGACGACTCTCCGATCAATAACCAACAGCGGGATCTGGATACCCATGTTGGCTCCCACATGCTCCACGATGATCTCATCGGATGAACCACGATGTCGAGGATTTAATCAATCCCGTACGCTATTCCCTTTGTCTATCGATATGTTACTTGCCCGAGATTCGATCGTCGGTATCCCAATACCTCGTTCAATCTCGTTACCGGCAAGTCACTTTACTCGTACCGCAATGCATGATCCCGTGACCAGACACTTGGTCACTCTGAGCTCATTATGATGATGCATTACCGAGTGGGCCCAGTGATACCTCTCCGTCATACGGAGTGACAAATCCCAGTCTTGATCCATGTCACCCAACAGACACTTTCAGAGATACCCGTAGTCTACCTTTATAGTCACCCAGTTACGTTGTGACGTTTGGCATACCCAAAGCACTCCTACGGTATCCGGGAGTTACACGATCTCATGGTCTAAGGAAAAGATACTTTGACATTGGAAAACTCTAGCAAACGAACTATACGATCTTGTGCTATGTTTAGGATTGGGTCTTGTCCATCACATCATTCTCCCAATGATGTGATCTCGTTATCAATGACATCCAGTGTCCATAGTCAGGAAACCATGACTATCTGTTGATCAACGAGCTAGTCAACTAGAGGCTCACTAGGGACATGTTGGTGTCTGTTATTCACACATGTATTACGATTTCCGGATAACACAATTATAGCATGAATAAAGACAATTATCATGAACAAGGAAATATAATAATAATGCTTTTATTATTGCCTCTAGGGCATATTTCCAACAGTAATGACGTGGGAAAACCAACCGTCCACGGCCGCAACGGATCCGTTCGTATACCGAGGCACGGTAGTGGCGGCCCCGCCTGACGGCCCGTCCCGTCGCGCGCGTGGGCAGGCAGACTGTCCTCCCCACGTGGCGCCACACGATAGGACCGCCCTGATGGCTGCGGGGAAGCATATCAGGCACGCCGCCTGGTTTCCCGCCGCGACTTTTGAGCTGCGGCTCTTCGCTAAACCTCCGACTCTCGACAGTCGGCCCAAGGGAAGACGGCAGCCGAGTTCCAGAGTCTGCTCCTTGAAGGTTGAAACTGTTGAAGCCCCACAATGCTGCGTCCGCAGGGCTTCACCAGCTTTGGGGACTACTGTCGGAGTAATGGGCCACGGGTAGGCTAACCCGAGCCCCAGGACCTTTCAAGACATCGGGGCATGCCGCGCCCCTCAGGACGAGTCCCAGGAGCGACTCCAAAATATGCCGAGTCCCAGACGGCGACGACAAGACAAGCCGAGTCCCAGACGGCGACTCCCAGATAAGCCGACTCCAAGCTGGCGACCTCCAGAGAGGCCGACTATGGAGAGTCGGCCCATGACTCCTCCCTCATCTCGAAGTACGATGCAGGGTACGGTCATGGCATGGCTGTTTCCCCCTCCTGCTTACGGAGGGCCGGCATGGCTACAGTGAGCCGTATCGCTGGAAGATCTCCGGCGAGGCGCGGCACTGTTGCCATGCCTGCCCTGACCTCAGCCACAGTGTGCAGTGCACTGTGCCCACGACGCCGGCCTGTTCGACCCAAAGGCGGCGGGGCCGCCTGTCAGTGGGTGGGCCGAAGGCGGCCTGGGCGACCCGAAGACGGACCTGTGGGAGTCGGCCTCCCTGGAGTCGGCCGACTCCTCCCCAGGGCCCCACGAGCCATTAACCAGATAGGATGGGGAATGGCGACAGTGATCGTCCGATAGACGGCGGCACTGTTGCCACGACCCAATGACCAAGCCTGTGTCATCAGGAGCGCCGCTACAGTATCAAGCCTGTCCGCGGGACCCGCCAGTCGGCGGGCCCCAGAAGCCGGCGGGAAGGACGGCGGCCTGAGAGACAGATGGCTGGGACCCACGCCCAGCCGGATTACTATTGTACCCCCGGGGGTAGGCCTATATAAACCCCCTGGGGCACCCATGCAAAGGGTTTGGACCAAAATAGAGATAGACCAGATAGCACAGGGAGGAGAGAGCTAGCCTTGTCCTCTCCCGCCTCCCGAAACAGCTCCAGGAGCACCATTGTAGTCACTTTTCCTTAGTGATCATGCGGAGACCCCGCAGAGCAGCAGTAGGGGTGTTATCTCTTAGGAGAGCCCTGAAGCTGGGTAAGTTCCACCGGCGTGCATGTCTTCGCCTCATCCCGCTTCCAGGCACCGGCGACGTTCTACTCGCTCCCACCATGATAAGCCATCCTTTGGCATATGTCGTATCCAACCCCCGACAAGGGGCGCAGCGGGAGGGGGTAGGAGACCGACATCATTTTCTTCTAGGGTTTGGGTGTCCTCGAGAGTTTTGGTCGAGCGAGAGGGCCGGGGGATGCTCCCGTGGTATAAGTTATCACGGTCGAGAGGGTGACCCTCGACCCTCTGCCCTAGTTCCCGACCCTCGACCCTCTGCCCTAGTTCGCGATAAAAAAAGAAAAAAAAAGAGGTTCTACTCCTCTATTCCTTCTTCTTCTCCTCATTTTATTCTTCTTCTTCCTCTTCTTATTTTTTTTCGACGCCCCCCCTCATGTAAATGCGGTGGAAACACTTTATGAAAATGCGGTGGTGGTCGAGCTGGGAGGTTTACTTTTCCTTCTTCATTTTTCCTTTGTTTTTTCTTATATGTTTGTTTTCGTTTTCGCTCTACATTTTTGTACATATGAAAAAAATAAAGTTTCTATACAAAAGTGCACAATTTTTTATGAACAAATTACAACATCTAAATTAACTACACATCTAAATAAATATAACTACACATCTGAAATTTTCCTGATCTTAAAACTAAACTAAACATAAACTAAAATAATCTAAAAAAACATGTAAAAACATCTAAAAATAGCATCTAAAAACATCTAAAAAATCTAAAAATCTAATAGTAGCACGGCGCAGGGGCGGAGGGACACGGCGGAGGGGCCGGCACCGGCGCT
>NC_041387.1:67204473-67211108 GCF_002162155.2 Triticum dicoccoides | reverse complement strand
CACCAACCGGACCAAAGGCCTTGCACAGCGGGGTGGTGTTGGGAGTTTAGTCCCACCTCGCTAGTTGAGAGCGGTCGACACCTGTTTATAAGCTCGGTTGCCTCCTCCCTTTCGAACTCCTCTGAATTGTAGGACTATGGGCCAAATCTAACACAGCTATGCCTGTGGGCCTACTGGGCCTTCTACGGGCCTGAATCCTGGCCCATGGATGGGTTTCTAGTCGTATTCAGGCTGCAGTGGCCTTGTAGGTGGCAATTTTTTTTATTTTTTTCCTAGTTTTTTGTTCTCCTTTTTGCTTTATTTATTTTGTTTTGTTTCTACTTACAACAAAATACTTATTTTTTTCTAATTACTTATTTATTTTATTTTATGATAATTCTTTTTGCTATTCAAGTTTCTAACACAAAAAGTTCTTTATGAAAATTCTTTTTCCTTTTAATGATTTTGAAAGAAAATACTTGATAATTTTAGTTGCATCAATTTTATATAATTTTAGTTTCAATAATACTAGAGGTTGCTTATAATGTTTTGAACAGAAAATACTTTGATAATTTTAGTTTCATAAATTTTATTTATGTTATTAAAGTTTATTTTATTTTGTTTCTGCTTATATATTTTATTAAAGTTTATATTATTTTGTTTCAAATAACTTATTTATTTTATTTTATGATAATTCGAGTACAAAACGGACAATCTCTTTCGAAGTATCACGGTTCCATACGGAAACTCGTCTGTTACAAAGGGATTTCATTTTTTGAACTTATTTGAACTCCATAGTTTTTCTGTGTTCAAAATGCACCATTCAAAGCCACATCACTAATTTTCAACCCTTTCTGACTTCATTTGTTATTTTTCATGCGTTTATTGATTATTTTGAGCTATAAGACCATGAAATTGAAAAGCATTTGAAATGAACTCTGAAAAGGTTGAAAGTTGGCATGGTATCATCACTTCACCCACATAGCACGTGCAACAAAATAGAGAGGATTACGGCAAAAACTGGATGCACTTCGTGTACAAAACGGACAATCTCTTTCGAAGTATCAGGGTTTCTTACGGAAACTCGTCTGTTACAAAGGGATTTCATTTTTTTGAACTTATTTGAACTCCATAGTTTTTCTTTGTTCAAAATGCACCATTCAAAGCCACATCACCAATTTTCAACCCTTTCTGGCTTCATTTGTTATTTTTCATGCATTTACTGGTTATTTTAAGCTATAAGACCATGAAATTGAAAAGCATTTGAAATGAACTCTGAAAAGGTTGAAAGTTGGCATGGTATCATAATTTCACCAACATAGCATGTGCAAGAAAGTAGAGAGGGTTACGGCAAAAACTAGATGCACTTCGTGTACAAAACGGACAATCTCTTTCGAAGTATCCGGGTTTCATACGGAAACTCGTCTGTTACAAAGGGATTTCATTTTTTTGAACTTATTTGAACTCCATAGTTTTTCTGTGTTCAAAATGCACCATTCAAAGCCACATCACCAATTTTCAACCCTTTCTGACTTTATTTGTTATTTTTCATGCACTTACTGATTATTTTGAGCTATAAGACCTCGAAATTGAAAAGCATTTGAAATGAACTCTGAAAAGGTTGAAAGTTGGCATGCTATCATCATTTCACCCACATAGCATGTGCAAGAATGTAGAGAGGGTTACGGCAAAAACTAGATGCACTTCGTGGACAAGACGGACAATCTCTTTTAAGTATCATGGTTTCATACGGAAACTCGTCTGTTACAAAGGGATTTCAATTTTTTGAACTTATTTGAACACCATAGTTTTTCTGTGTTTAAAATGCACCATTCAAAGCCACATCACCAATTTTCAACCCTTTCTGACTTCATTTGTTATTTTGCATGCATTTACTGATTATTTTGAGCTATAAGACCATGAAATTAAAAAGCATTTGAAATGAACTCTGAAAAGGTTGAAAGTTGGCACGGCATCATCATTTCACCCACAGAGCATGTGCAACAAAGTAGAGAGGGTTACGGCAAAAACTAGATGCACTTCGTGTACAAAATGGACAATCTCTTTCGAAGTATCAGCGTTTAATACGGAAACTCGTCTGTTACAAAGGGATTTCATTTTTTTGAACTTATTTGAGCTCCATAGTTTTTCTGTGTTCAAAATGCACCATTCAAAGCCACATCATCAATTGTCAACTCTTTCTGACTTTATTTATTATTTTTCATGCATTTACTGATTATTTTGAGCTATAAGACCATAAAATTGAAAAGCATATGAAATGAAATCTAAAAAGGTTGAAAGTTGGCATGGTATCATCATTTCACCCACATAGCATGTGCAAGAAAGTAGAGAGGGTTACGGCAAAAACTGGATGCACTTCCTGTACAAAACGGACAATCTCTTTCGAAGTATCAGGGTTTCATACGGAAACTCGTCTATTACAAAGGGATTTTATTTTTTTGAACTTATTTGAACTCCATATTTTTTCTGTGTTCAAAATGCACCATTCAAAGCCACATCACCAATTTTCAACTCTCTCATGAATAGATAAGTGACCAAATTAATAGAAGTTCATCATCACATTAAAACCAAAATACATACATAGTTCTCATTGAACAACATATAGCTGTCCAGAGCATCTAATTAAACCATACATTGAAATTATGTAAAACATTTCAATGCAACAACAAAGGCGATTATAATCGCAACAAAGGTAACAACTAATCCAACTGCATAATGATATCAAGCCTCAGTATGAATGGCATATTTTCTAATCTTTTTAATCTTCAACCGCATTGCATCCATCTTGATCTTGTGATCATCGACGACATCCGCAACATGCAACTCCAATATCATCTTCTCCTTCTCAATTTTTCTTACTTTTTCCTTCAAGTAATTGTTTTCTTCTTCAACTAAATTTAAGCTCTCGACAATAGGGTCGGTTGGAATTTCCGGTTCAACAACCTCCTAGATAAATAAAATCTATGTCACATTGGTCGGCATAATTGTCATAAACAATAAATGAACCAAATAGTTATCAAAAGATAATATATACCACATCTGAATCATAGACAGGACGAGGGCCGACAGGGGCGGATACCAAAATCATCGCACTATATAATAACAAGGAATAATATAAAAGTAAGAAAATTAGACAAGTATCTATCTGAAGTAAGATTTTTTTTCTTTTAGAAAGAAGATAAGAACAAGAGGCTCACCACGGTGGTGCAGGCGACGAGATCGGCGCGGGCGATCGACTGCGGTGAAGACGGGGACGGGACGTGACTGACCGCTAAACCTAGACAAATCTTGGGGAAAATGGAGCTCGGAGGTCGAGTTTCGAGAGGAGAAAGATTAACTAGTGTGGCTCGGACATTTCATCGAACACCTCATGTGCATAGGAGGTGAGCTAGAGCACCCAAATGCCCTCCCCTCGCCGGCCAGAAAAAACAGAGCAATATGGAGTGCTCTGCTGTGGCGATGGGGTATATATAGGCAATTCATTTGTCCCAGTTCATGGTAGAAACCGGGACTAAAGCCCGGTAATCTGTCCCGGTTCAAGCCACGAACCGGGACCAATTGTTGTGGGCCAGGAGCAAGGATCATTGGTCCCGGTTCGTGCCTAGAACCGGGACAAATGGGTCCAGACGAACCGGGACCAATGCCCACGAGGCCCCGGCCGGCCCCCTAGGCTCATGAACCGGGACTAATGCCCCCCATAGGTCCCGGTTCGTGAAGAACCGGGACTAATGGGCTGGCCAGACCCGAACCAAAGCCCTGTTTTCTACCAGTGGCGCTTCAGGATTACGACCTAAGAATTAGTTCGAGGTGTAAGTTTTTTCTCGTTATGTGGGAGGTGAGGTGGAAAAAACCAGCGGTAGATGTGATTTGATAGGATAAGAAAAAAGATTTGTTGATTTTTTGTATTTGGAAAGTTTTGATTGTTAATTAATAGTAGAGATTAGTGCGTGGGATTAGCGATTTGTTATGGAGGAATATCTGATTTTACTTTGGAAGGTTACCGAGAAAAATCTTGTCGGTCTTAGTAAGATGATCTCACATATATGATGAGATTTTTTAATTCTTAATTATCTATTATTTACGTGATTGAATTGAATTATCACCTGCCAAGTACGAAACAAGATACCCCTTTAATAGGATTTTGTTTTTAATGGCAGGGAGAAAAATCCAATGAAAAGGATGATAAGGTGAGACAAAAATAAACCAGGCCAAATAGATGGTGAAGGGAGGTGACGCCAAAATAAACCATGGAAGGGAATCTATCAAGTTCCCTTTAGGAGTAGAGGTGAGAGTATATCTCATATATTGTCACGGCCCTCCAAAATGGCATATAAAGTTTTTGGTGCCTGCTCCACCTCTCCAACCATTTCATCGAACAGGAAGTAGCTATACCTCCATCATCTCTCTCTTTCTCTCCCGGGTACACTTGTGGGGTCTGTCGCCTTCTCACTATCCACCAACCTCACTATTGCTAGCCCTCATCCCTAATCCCTATGCGTCTACCATACCTTCTATCCCACCCACACGAACACAGACCCCTATACAAGAATCATGTACCACTCATGACCTAATCACACAGATCCTTCTCACTCCAATTCCCTAGCTTCGAAGAAGAAGCTTCCCGGACAAAAGCGCACACACATCGATCTTCTTGATCGTAGCAGCATCCTTGTTGTTACGGCCAGGGTGTTGAAATGGCAACTGCCGCTGATGCCCCGGATCTATCACTCCACATCAGCCCACCGTCACCAACCGGCAAGGCCTGGAGCGGCCGCGGGGATGAAATGGCCATCTCTGCGGAGTCCACAGAGCTCTGTCTAGGGTTTGACATGGCGACTGCGCGACAGGCAGGCGAGGTCCGCAATGGCCACTCCGATCTTGAGCAGCGGCTGCACCAACCTAGCCAGATTCCGAGATTCAAGAAGAGCTCCGCTGACAGCCAGGTGGGCTCCTCCGGCGGTGCGGCGAGATCTGGGAATGGTGGCAAGAAGAGCTCTAGGGCTCCAAGGATGCGGTGGACGACGGCGCTCCATGCACACTTTGTACAAGCGGTCCAGCTCCTTGGCGGCCATGAGAGTACGTTCATGAAACTGGATTCAGTTTTTGTTTGGTTGGTTGTTTCGATTAACAAGCCTGCTCGTTGGTCGAAACGGTGCCTGTTGGCAATCACACGGCCCAATTTGTCTGAATTTTGAAGATGGTGCCGTCTTATTGTGGCCTCGTTATCTGAATGTTAGCATAAGTGCATGTGTTATAGGTTTGCTATATCATTTGGATTTCGGGTCTGTCTGTGTTCCAGCATTAATTAAGCTTTATATATTTTCTATCTTCAAGGAGCAACACCGAAATCAGTCTTGGAGTTGATGAACGTGAAGGATCTCACACTGGCTCATGTCAAGAGCCATCTTCAGGCAAGTCATCTCTCTCTCTCTCTCATCCTTAGTTTTCTTGTTAGTTTAGCAGCATCCGAAAATGGAACAAGAAGACAGTCTTTCTTGTACGTTTCCTTGATCAGCTCATCTCTCTCCTTTTTTCTTCGTACTGGTTGTTAGCTTTTGCCAAGTACTTCCTGTCCTTTTCACCAGCTGCTAATCACTTTCGTCTAGTTTACATCATTATAAACTTGTTTAATTAGCATCTCACATGAGTAAACCAAATGGCAACACGAGCCCTAATCTAATGCAGATGTACTTATTTCTTGTCGCTTCACTTGATGCAGATGTACAGAACAGTCAAGGGCACTGCTTCGGACAGATCATGTGCGGCAGGTAAAATTCTGCCTAGCTGTTTGTTTTCTTCTTTTCAGAGACAAATTTTCTTGTCTGAGTCGATCACTCAGTAAGGTCAAATCACATAATGCCATCTGAATTATTGGCGTGCACGGGTTATATGTGATGTGTTTTGCCGGCCCATGCATGAGTCCCTTATACAAAACTACTAGCACTGAAATTCAAGAGATAAAATATACTCCCTCCATCCCAAAATTCTTGTTTTAGATTTGTCTAGATACGGATGTACCTAATACTAAAACGTGACTTGATACATTCGTATTTGGACAAATCTAAGACAAGAATTTTGGGACGAAGGGAGTATATAGTTGTGTTTTTGGAAAAACATACTGAATTGTCCATGCCTCCACGGACAAATATATATTCCAACGTTCTTTGTTTATTTATTTTGATAAATTAACTGATCAGACATGCATACATGGTGTGGTGTTCTGCAGGCCATGGCCAGATAAGGGACATGGGCTTTCTGAGGAGAGATGGTGAAGTGCATGGCTTTGACATGTTTAGCAACATCATTTCTAATACAAGGTTTGCAAATATTGTACGGAGTACATTCATTAATCCCAGTAATAATTGTGCATAGTCATGTTGAATGATATGCATAATTTGCATTACTCTGAAAAGTCTGCAGGTTTCCGTATTTGTTCCATTTGAATTTTTTAAAGACGATCTTATTTTTAAAAAATTATTATGTGCACTCATGCATTTAAACATAGTATTTGCTTATGCTGAAATATATGCACGGGGCGGAGTTGAGTTGCATGACAGAAATTTCGAGGCATCTGAGATATTTTGAATTCTATGGAAATATTACATCTAAATAAGGATGCTCATCTGATATATCCC
>NC_041387.1:67197393-67204333 GCF_002162155.2 Triticum dicoccoides | reverse complement strand
TGTGTGTGTGTGTGTGTGTGTGTGTGTGTGTGTGTGTGTGTGTGTGTGTGTTAATTATTACATTACAATACACTGTATTGTAATTTTACAATGTGCTCGGTCTTGAAGCTTGACATATCCGAGGGTCTAGTGGCCGCGAAACTCACCATCCATTTTTGAGACTAAATACATGCATGCTCTCGTATTTAAGCTTGGTGTTGAAAGCATGGAATCATGTGATCAAATCTTAGATATGCTAACATATATATAAGCCACACATAACTTGTATTTGAGTTCTATTATGTTGTTCATCATATATAGACTAAGAGAGTGAGGAGAAGTAGTCATGTTAGCTATGGAGCTTTTAAGAAAGAAAATGGAAGTACATCTAGAAGGACTCCAAGATCAATTCTGTCATGTAACTTCTTTATGTTGTTCCACAAAGTATTAGAGTGTTAGAATAAACTATGAATAATTACAAATGTTCTGTTTAACATTTATGTGAGTGTATCTTAATAAATTTTATGCCAAATTAGATAATGCATACAATCTTCTCTTAATTTCCATGGAGCTGTGCAAAGAAGTAGTTTTCAGTAACTAATATTCGTGTACTAGTTATTTTGGCATAGAAATTACACATCAGATCATCTCTGGTATTCACATAATAGTTTAGATGCAATGACATATTAGTTACTGGATTTTAAACGATATGCCATAATTTCTATACGTGGAGCCTAACTAAGGCTGGTTTCAAACGTGCACCTTATACTTCAGTTGACCTAGAATTTAATTTAAATTTCTGTTCAAATGCTTTTTCACAAAAAATGTTTTTATAACAAGCCATGAAGCTTTTAGTTGACACAGAAACTAGATATCTACCTATAAAGGATATGTGAAATTGAAGGTACACTTCCACTCGAGAAGATGGGAAATTTACTAAAAATGTAAATAACTACACTACTGTTTTTCAAGAAACACAATACAAGTGCAAAAGGTCACATACATTGATGCGTATTTTAGTTTGGGGGGCAGATTATAACACTTGATTAGATACAGAGAAATTGGAAGGCCTGCACCAATTCCTTCGTGAGGCCTGGTTATAGAGGTGTAGATAATTAGCTCTAAACCAACAAAAAAATGCCCCGCTTATGTTTTGTGGGTCTAATTCTAATAGTGTAGGCTAGTAAAAAATGCCGTAAGAATGGTAGAGGAGAAGAAAAATCTAGCGGCACAAACTGTGCGGCGTACTCAGTTAGTTCTGTAACAAAACAAGTAGTCTTGCTTGAAAATCACTGTTTTATGTATTGGGAATCTACTTCAAAGTTTACCTAACGATTTATTTCATACAATAATACTCCTATATGAAAATGACTTGAAGGTACATTAATTGAGTGCAAACTAACAAAGTACCTTTTATCATTTTACAACATATATGTGTACTTTCTCAACTTCCATTTTCGCTTAACATATAGTAGAAGGAAGCAGTTCTATTTCAGCACCATATATACTTCTCTCTCATGGAGCTAAATACACCTCTCACACGTATAGAGAACAACAACCGTGGGTTGTTCGCTAGCTAGTTCTCTGCGCGTCTCGTGTGCAGACATATTGTCCTTGGATGTTGATTCCAAACTTCCATGCATGCGAAGGCACTAAAAGCAACCATGGTTCTATGCATGCATGCTATGGTTCAGTTAACCTCACAGCAATATGGCGCCATGCATGTAGCTCCAGGGTGGCCATGGCCATGGGGGACAGGTCTGTAAAGGGAAAGTAACTTCTAGTCCAGCTATCAATCTTGCAAAACATTGTACCTCGATTAGTGCTGCCACCTGTTGGGGAAGATGGATCATGATGCATGCCAAGACTTTCTTTCCCCTCCTGTCCTAACTTGCAGTACTATCGCATGCAGCTGTGTGTGTGTGTGTGTTGTGTGTGTGTGTGTGTGTGTGAGAGAGAGAGAGAGAGAGAGAGAGAGAGAGAGAGAGGGGCTCATGCAGGAGTATTACTACTCCTACGCAGGAAGTAGCAGCAGCGTGCATGCAGCTAGCTAGCAGCCTAAGACTCGCTGCATTTGTGATGATCATCGTTCAGATCCATATAAATTGTCCCCCTGCGTCCATCAGGAGCTGGCCATGGCGCCGGGTGGTGGTGGCCGGAATCTTGGCGTGAGACAAGTACAACAAGACAAGGGCGCACGCAGCGTGCCTCTGCCTAGATCCACACCTGGCCATCCATCCATCCATCCATCCATCCATTGTCCTTAGCTTGACCGGCTGAGAAAGCCTGCGCACCCACCCTAGCCTAGCCCAGCCCAGCCTCAGGCAGCTTAAATACACAGTGCGAGTGAGCTAGTGGCGAGCACGGACAAGCCAACTTGCCAGCGGCGCGTCGCGCATTGCATTAACACTCACTCAGTCGCAGGGACAGCAACGCTAGCACTACGCCGGCCGCACTGCGCCGCATGCAACAACAGCTTACATACAGTAGGTCTCTTCTGCTCGTCGTGTCCGCTGCCATGCCATGCCACGCTCCTCTCGTTCGCTCTGGGCCTTGCATGCGCAGTGCAGGAGTTAATTCCTGCTGCTGGACGCCAGTTGCTCGCTCCCTCGTGTAACCATCTGATGGTTTTAACTATTTCGCTGGCTCTTGTACTCATTGTGTCGATCTGCCTGCTGCCTGTGTCTGTCACGATCGAGACTCCTTCCGATTTTCCCTTTAATTACCATAGGCTAGCTAAGCTCATCGTAATATCTTCGTTGTGTTAATAGATTAGTAATCTGATGGAAACATTGTTTGTTACGAGTTGCAGAAGGCCGCCATGGGCGTCGCCGGCGGAGCAGCTGCAGCCGCCGTTCGTGCCGGAGCAAGGCGGAGGCGGCCCGCCGCTACCAAGCGCCTACCTCATGTCCATTCACCAATACTTGATGAAGCAAGACCAGGTGATCTTTCGTTAGCTCGCGAGCTCCATTACACACTACGTATCCAACATTTCTTTGTTACCTGGATCCTATCCTGAACGCTGAACATACAATGATGCTCTGTAGACGTCTGTCGAGGCTCTGAGAGGTGGCTTAATTAGGGCATTAATATTTGCAGTGTTGGGGACAAACTGCACATCATCAATCTGTGAATGTGTCCCTGACAGCCCCTCTTAATTGCTACCAGTAGTAATGCATGCCACGTTGTTGGTTGCGTTCCCTCGAGACTCAGTATAATGGTCTACACACTAGCTAGTTAATGTACATTTCACATATAGATATTGCATGATTTCCGTATGTATTTATAGTATAATGCTATAATGTTCCATCTAGCATTTCACATATAGATATTGCATGATTTCCATATGTATATATAGTACTGTAATCTTTCATCTAGTGGTTGAGCTAGCTGCATTGCAACTCCTAGTAAATCATAGCAAACGCACTGCCGAATAACCACTGTTGAGCGTGCATGTTTGTACAGGGATGGAGAGGTGCACAGCAGCAAGATGCTTCACTCAATTGCCCAGTACAGGACAAAGGACAACGTCTGCATGTAGGCGCACGCCATGATGAGACGCCCAGGATTGGATCGTCGACAGCAGGTTTTGCTCGGGGATGGTCGTCGTCGTCGTCACTATCGCTGTCGCCGTCGCCGTCGACCCCACTACAAATGAACGGCAGGAACGCCGGCAGCACCGCAGAGCAAGCATGCATGAAGCAGCAGCAGGCGCCATCAAGAGTACCCAGCCTGGAGATGAGCTTAGGGAGGCAGGGGTGGCAAAATGCCATTGAGCAGCAGCAGCGGCAAGGACAGCCCAGCGTGGAGTCCTCGGCGTCCAAAGAGCTAACCCTACTAAAGTGCTTGTGAAATTATCTAGTAAGAAAATTAATAACTATTTTAGGTAGTTCAAAGTGGAACTCAATGGTCGTCTGATCGACTACACTGATTTTAATTCCGCGAGGCGAGAGAGCAAAATTAGAATAAAAAAGCTAGGTAGTCAATTTGCTAGCTTGGATTCGCAACAAAAATAACAAAAAATGATATTCCCTCCATCTCATATTATAAGATTGTTTTGCAAGCTGCTAGCTTGGTCTTGTCCTCGATTTACTTCCGTGCATGGTTTTGAGCTGATGGTGGAAGGGCCAATGACGACGGTAGTAGATTACTTGTCCATCCTGACTCTTGGCAAGGCTAGAAACATTGTGTAGATATAGGCACATATATCACATGTATGTATAGTGCGCGAAATCTCAACTGACAATGGAAAACCAGGGTACTTGTACCTTTTTTTTAGGGGGGGTACATCTTTTTTTTTCAGGTAAGGGTACTTCTAGGGGACCTCCTATTATATTCCTCACGCTATGCCGTGCTCAACCAACAAAGGCATTTCCTAAACGGTGTCCGTGGCAAACCCTATTTGGCGCTGCAGGCTCCCGTTAATAGTGTTTTTGCAAACGGGCGCCTGTAGCGCTCCCGCGATGGGCCGGCCCATTTAGAGGTTTCTTCTCTGTGTCTTAATTCTGCAAAAACAAAGAGCGCCTGTCCTGAACCCACGACCCCGAGACCAATTTTTGGCAGAACAACCACTGCACCACCGCAGCGAATCTGTTTAAAGGAAACTTTCTCTTTCTTTTATTATATCTTCTCCCGCTTCTCGTTTCCCTTTTCTTTTTTCCTTTTTTCTTTTTTCGTTTTCCTTTTTTTCGTTTTCTGTTTTCTATTTTTTTCATCCTGGTTCGTCCAAATTGTGTGCAAATACCTGAACTTTTCTTTTAAATTGATGATTTCTTTTGAAATTCAATGAACTTTTTCCCAAATCGATGAACTATTTTTCAAATTCGGTGAACTTTTTTGAAAATCTATGAACTTTTTCAAAAATTGATGAACTTTTTTTAAATCTGATGAACTTTTTTGCAATTTTGATGAACTTTTTTCAAAATCGTTGACTTTTCCCAAATTGGGTGAACTTTTTTTTTAATTTGATGAACTTTTTTCAAAGTTGATGAACTTTTTCTCAAGATCGATGAACTTTTTTCTCAAATCGAATGATCTTTTTCCAAAATCGATGAACTTTTTTCAAATCGACTGAACTTTTTCCAAAATCGATGAACTTTTTTCAAAATCAATGAACTATTTTTGAAGATTGATGAACTTTTTCTATTTTTATGAGTTTTTTGTGAACGGTTTTTTCTAATTCCTGATTTTTCAGAAAAGATACACATATTTTTTGAGCATTCAATGGTCAACTGGTCAGACTGGTCAATTGGTGAACTTTTTTCCTCAAATTAGCGAACTTGTTCTAATTAATAGCGCAGCTAGAGTAGTTCTTAAACAGTGCGCGCTGCATTCAGTCACTATAAGTCGGGTGGTGTAGTGGTATGCAGTCTATTGGTTGTTAGTTGCGGGCTTAGTTCGATTCCCCACGATGCCCTTTTTCCTGGTATTTTTGCGCTACAGTATTCCGGTTAGGTTAGCGGGCGCTAAGCGCCGACTAGGAGCTCCCCTTGGGACCGCGGTCGTTCTTATGTTAGGCTTTTGTACCGAACGTATGATCCAAACATGTACACACTACACACCACCGGGCTTTATGTTAGGATTTTCTACCGTACCCTCTAAAGGCTAGCGTTCGATGATCGAAGCTGGTCAGCTAGTGTATCTTAGCGACGGAGTACTGGCTCGAATTCGGCTGAAGTTGGATGAACGCAGAAGTTGTGTTGTGCAGCGTGTCTTGATCACAACCACAAAGAGTATGGAGTTATGTGCCGGAAAAACTATCTGATGAGACGATGACACAT
This sequence comes from Triticum dicoccoides, assembly GCF_002162155.2. Taxonomy (NCBI): domain Eukaryota; kingdom Viridiplantae; phylum Streptophyta; class Magnoliopsida; order Poales; family Poaceae; genus Triticum; species Triticum dicoccoides. The sequence goes on along the minus strand of NC_041387.1, from coordinate 67,198,574 downwards.
GGAACACAGAGATATTTTTGATGATATGAACTATTAATCGATCACACCTAAAAATTAAAATGGATTGTGTGTGTTATCTAACTCACTATAATGGAATTATTTTACTTGGCAACCTTTGTTTTTAATATAAGGCCAAAGAAATAGGGAGAAATGATGGATGCGTCTGTTCTAATCCCGAGCTCATATGAGCTCGGGTGAATAGTAAATTCAAAAGAAAAATGGAAAAGAAATTCAAAAAATTCTGCTTTTCTTTGTGTGAAACATTGAAAAATGTTTGTTGGCTTGCAAAATTTCGTTACAATATGACATCCACAAAAGTCGTGGCAAAAAAAATGACACTCCAAAATGTTATTTTCAAACGCATTTTGGTGCATCGATGTTTTTGGCCACGATTTCGACGAATGACATATGGTAATGAAATTTGCTAGCCAAAAACCATTTTGTAAATGTTTCACAAAAAAACAGATTTTTTTTTATTTTACTGTTCACTCGAGCTCACATGAGCTTGGGTTTAGAACAAAAACTTTAAGAGAAATGATATTCTATTAGGCATGAATTAGGGGAGAATAGAAGACAATAGGCCATAAATTACCCAATATTTCAGTTGCCCATTGGGCAAAGGTGACTTCTAAATAGTGTCTAACTCCACAAATGCGATGTCTCGCCGACATCCATTCCTATTAGGAATCGTCTATGGGCAGGAACTAGCGGGCCACTTTTTTTAGTTTCTTTTGGATTTTCTCTTTTCCTTTTTGTTTTTTTTCTAACCGGTTTTCATTATTTTTCATTTATTGCATCATATTTTATTTCCTCCTTTTCATCAACAGGCATCTACTTTTTCTCACACACAATGTACTTTTTTCTATACATTAAGGACAATGTCTACTTTTTCCATAAAACGTAATACATTTTTTGTATACATCCTGAATACTTATATATATATATATATGTTAAACATTTTTCAAATATATAATCAACATTTTCTTAAATATGTCTTTTGATGTCTAATTTATTCATGTATGTTTTGCATTTTTCATATAAATCATTAACATTTTCTTTACACACGTTTAATATTTTTTAAACACATGATTATCATTTATTTAAATTTATAATGTCTACTTGTTCATAGACGTTATACATTTTTCGTATATATAAATGTTATACTTTTTTTGTGTACATCC
>NC_041387.1:67132000-67196816 GCF_002162155.2 Triticum dicoccoides | reverse complement strand
GTTTTGATGTCTATTTTATTCATGTACGTTTTACATTTTTCGTATATACCATTAACATTTTCTTTAATATTTAACATTTATTCAATACATGACTAATACTCATTTCAATTTACATTTTAATGCCTACTTTTTCATAGAAGTTATACATTTCTTGTATACATCAGGAATATTTTGTTATACATGTTTAGCATTGTTCAAATACATAATCAACATTTTTTAAAATATATGGTTTGATGTGTATTTTTTTCACGTATGTTTTACATTTTAATTATACATGGTAACTTTTATCAAATATGTGACTACTTTTTTTAATATACGTTTTAATGTCTACTTTTCTTCATACATGATGTACATTTGTCGTATACATCAGGAATATTTTTTAAACAAGTTTAATATTTTTAAATACATGATTAACAATTTTTTTACATTGTGATGTACATCTATGAAAAGACCCAAAGGAGCAGATCCTGTTAATCTCCACCATCAAACTATGTCAATGAAACGACCTAGTTTGCTCCAAGGGCGATCGCTCAACATGTTTAGCTTGCAATTAATATCATATAAAAAATCTAGTTTTTTGCACATCACATAATTAATTTTTAATTGATATCGTACAAATATAAATGTGCAATTAATTTCCTTTCTAATATTAACGTGCATTGCATGTGTGCATTTACTAATTTTCGAGAAACACATTAATATTGTTTTGTTACAATTTATTAACGGTATGAATAATTTTTGAAACTGCGCTAACAATTATTTGTACACTGCATTAACATTTTTTGTTTTAATCAGGAAAATTTAACTAAAAAATTCAAAAGATAAACAAAATAAATTGGAAACATGCATAACATCGGCCTGACAAAAATTACTAGGCCAAGCCAATAACCGGCTCCATGAGGTGATACCAGCTACTGTCTTACAGCGAGCGAGATATAGCCATGGGGAACTCCTATTGGACGCATTCTGCGTCAAACAGCTGCGCGACGCACGCAAAGAACCCCGACTGGGCCGGCCCAATAGTGGGCGCGCTTGCTTGTACAGTAGCGCTGCCATATTAATGTGAAAAAAAAAACCAAGCTTGCAATGATGCCAGGATTCAATCTCTGCACCTCCATGTTGCGTACGAGAGGAGCTAACCAGTAGACATAAAAAGCCTTGTTGCTAAATATGAAGCGTGCTAGTATAAGAACTAATACCAATGAAGAATGTGGACAGTTTTTTTTGAATTTTTCTAAACTTTCCTTCGAAATGGTGAATTTATTTTAACAAACGGGCAGTGTACCAAAATACGATAAGAAAAATTAACAACTCAGAACTATTTTCAAATTTCAAAAAAGTAAAACAAAAGACGTGAACATTTTTCGACAGACTGGTTTTTGAAATTCGTGGACATTTTCTGAAAACCCAAACATTTATAGAATTTTGAGAACAAAAAATTGATAATGGGAACAAATTTCAAAAGCACAAACAGTTTTTGTGAATAAAAAAGGAACAAAATTGAAAACAAGAACATTATTTGAAATTGTGAACAATATTTGAAAATTGTGATCTCTTTCAAATTTGTGAACAAATTTTTTAAAATTGGAACATCTTTGGAATCTAAAAAAAGAAAATATAAAAAGAAGATGAGAACATTTTAAAAATTTGAGAACCCATTTTTTTGAATCTGTGAACAATTTTAGAAACATGAGAACATTTTTTTAAAAATGAACAATCTTTGAAAAGTTGTAACACTTTTTGATATACCCGAACATTTTTGGAATTTGTGAACAAATTTTTTGCCGAATTTTTATAGAAACATGAAAAATAACAACAAAAAAGTAAAGGAAAATAAAAACCAAAAAGAAACAGAGAACATATTTTGAAAACTCGAATTTTTTTCAAAATTACGAACAAATTTTCAAAACAAGAAATTTTATAAAATTCCCTGAACATTTTTCTAATTGACAAACATTTTTTGAATCTTGAGAACAAACTTGAAACGGATAACAAATTTGGAAGCACGCACAATTTTTTAAAGTGCAAACATTTTTTCGAATCTTGAGAACAAATTTGGAAGCGCGAATAATTTTTGAAAGCACGGACATTTTTTGAATCTTGAGAACAAATTTGAAACAAAGAACAAATTTGGACAATTTCTTAAAGCATGAACATTTTTTGAATCTTGAGAATATATTTATGAATGAAAAGAACTTTTTTTGAACAAAAATATAAAATCCCGAACATTTTTTGAATTTAGAGAACAAAATTTTCAAATTGAGAACAAAATTTGAACATAAATATTTTTTGAAAGTACGAACATTTTTTGAATCTTGAGAACAAATTTTGAAACGAAGAACAAATTTGGACAATTTCTTAAAGCATGAACATTTTTTGAATCTTGAGAACAAATTTATGAATGAAAAGAACATTTTCTAAACAAACTTGTTCACGAACATTTTTGAAAAAGCGCGAACATTTTTTTGAAAGAGAAAACATAAACTTGAAAGACAAAAAAGAAAAAAAGAAAAGTAAAAGAAACAGAAATAGAAAAAGAAAAGAAAATAAAAAACCGGTTCAGGAACCTTCTAGAAGGTTCCCAAAACCGGAAAAAACCCAGCTGGGAACCTCTAGAAGGTTCCCAAAACCGGGAGCGCTGGACGATTAAACGGGCCGGCCCGTTGCGTCGCTGCTCGGTCGCTCGCCCTGTGCGAAGCGCCGGCAGTTTGACGCAACGAGCGGCATATAGGATTTTCCATAGCCATGCCCCTGCAAACTCCTCCAATTTTAGTCATGTTTGCACTCTGGGCAAGCTAATGGGCTTACTAATACTCTGGGTAGCGCGGCATCTCCACGGCTCCATATGTAATGGACCGATCTGCCAGGGCTAATGGGCTTAAAAATATCCCAACATTAAAAAAGTTTATGCATTTTTCTTGACAGTCCAGCGGGAGGTTTTCTCTTTTAGATTTCCCTTCCCTTCTATTTTTATATACATGCTTTTCATTTTCTGTGCATCTGTTGATTTTCTTTTGGGTTTTTGAATATTTGTTCTGTCTGTATTTTTGGTTCTTTTCTATTTTTCTTTTTATATTTTCGAAATTCCTTATTTTCTTCATATTATGAATATTTTTAAAATTCGATTTTTACAGTCTTGACCATTTTCTAAAATTGGAGTCATTTTAAATTCATGAACCTTGTCGTTCTAAATTCACGAAGTTTTTTTTTATATTTTTGACAGTTTTAAATACGCCATTATTTTAAAATAAATGTAGATTATTTTTGGAATACATGTTTGAATTTTTTTGTTCAAAATACATTTAAAAAGAAATTCAAACACACCTTGAACATTTTTTAGAATGGTAGGAAAACATTTATTTAGTTACAATTTTTTTAAAAATACATTTGTTTTAGAAAAAATACTATTTTTTTCTAAAAGTGTGACGAGCCTAATTTGGAATTGCATAAACTTTTTTAAATGTCAAGAATAATTTTTAACTGGTATAATACATTTTCTCAAAATTGCACAATAATTCGACACTATAGAAATATTAAAAAATAAATCTTACGAACGTATTTTAAAAGGCATGAGCATTTTTTAAATGTCAAAAACATTTCGTGAATGGTATAAAACATTTTGCCTAAATTATTGGATTTCTTTACATTGTATTAATATTTTGATAATGTCGGGAGCATAATTATTTAATGTTCGGATATTTTTAAATGTGATGTTCATTTTTTGGCTACTATGTAAAATTTGAATCAATTACACAAATATTTATTTTAAAACTGCATGAACACTTTTTAGACACATGATGGGCGTCTTTTAAATTTTTAAATATTTTCAAGTACAAAAGTATAAATAAAAGTTATATAGAAAAGAAATAATGAAAAAAATAACTGAACATGACATGGGCCAGTCCATTTATTAACCACCACAGGAGAACGATTGTTTAGTCTCAGAACACACGAACGCTTTGGTCATTGGCAAAAGTTGTTTCCCTCTCACTAGGGTTTATCTTTTCTCTTGGCGGCGCCTATACCGACGTTAAGCTTTCCTGCCCGGGCCCCCGTTTCTCCATCAAGCCTCGGTTCTGACTCGTCAAGGGGTGTCCTCGACAACAGTACCTGATCTTGGCCCTGGTTCTAATGGCGTTCAACAGATTAGAGTTTCTTGCCGGGTGAACGATCTTGGCAAACAAGTGTGTCATGGCGCATTGCAGTCGCGATAATCTAGGACGATGTCATGGCCATGATGAGGGAATTGGGTCTTAGTGAGGAAGATCTTGACGACGTGATATTGGAGCAAGCGAAGCCGCCCTCGGCGGAGGTAATTAACTGGATGGCCATCACGAGAGTGCACATCGACAAGTTCTACATCATCGGATGGTCATCTAGCTGCCCTTGACCAAATCCTCTACTACCTCCAATCAATCTGCTGGGGAATGTAGTAATTTAAAAAAAAATTCCTACGCACACGCAAGATCATGGTGATGCATAGCAACGAGAGGGGAGAGTGTTGTCTACGTACCCTCATAGACCGAAAGCGAAAGCGTTAGAACAACGCGGTTGATGTAGTCGTACGTCTTCACGGCCCGACCGATCAATCACCGAAACTACGACACCTCCGAGTTCTAGCACACGTTTAGCTCGATGACGTCCCTGGAACTCCGATCCAGCCGAGTGTCGAGGGAGAGTTCCGTCAGCACAACGGCGTGGTGATGATCTTGATGTTCTACCGTCGCATGGCTTCGTCTAAGCACCGCTACAATATTATCGAGGAGGACTATGGTGGAGGGGGGCACCGCACACGGCTAAGAGATCCAAATGATCAATTGTTGTTGTGCCTAGAGGTGCCCCCCTGCCCCCGTATATAAAGGAGCCAGGGGGAGGTCGGCCGGCCAGGAGGGGCGCGCCAGGAGGAGTCCTCCTCCCTCCGGGAGTAGGACTCCCCCCTTCCTTGTTGGAGTAGGAGAGAAGGAAAGAGGGGGAGAGGAGGAAGGAAAAGGGGGCTGCACCCCTTGTCCAATTCAGACCAGAGGGGGGCTGCGTGCCTCCTTCCTTTCGGCCTCTCTCCTCTATTCCCGTATGACCCAATAAGGCCCATATACTCCCCGACGAATTCCCGTAACTCTCCGGTACTTCGAAAAATACCCGAATCACTCGGAACCTTTCTGAAGTCCGAATATAGTCGTCCAATATATCGATCTTTACGTCTCGACCATTTCGAGACTCCTCGTCATGTCCCCGATCTCATCCGGGACTCCGAACTCCTTCGGTACATCAAAACTCATAAAATCATAATATAATTGTCATCGAAATCTTAAGCGTGCGGACCCTACGGGTTCGAGAACTATGTAGACATGACCGAGACACGTCTCCGGTCAATAACCAATAGCAGAACCTGGATGCTCATATTGGCTCCCACATATTCTACGAAGATCTTTATCGGTCAGACTGCATAACAACATACGTTGTTCCCTTTGTCATCGGTATGTTACTTGCCCGAGATTCGATCGTCGGTATCTCAATACCTAGTTCAATCTCGTTACCGGCAAGTCTCTTTACTCGTTCCGTAATACATCATTCCGCAACTAACTCATTAGTTGCAATGCTTGCAAGGCTTAAGTGATGTGTATTACCGAGAGGGCCCAGAGATACCTCTCCGACAATCAGAGTGACAAATCCTAATCTCGAAATACGCCAACCCAACATGTACCTTTGGAGACACCTGTAGAGCACCTTTATAATCACCCAGTTACGTTGTGACATTTGGTAGCACACAAAGTGTTCCTCCGGTAAACGAGAGTTGCATAATATCATAGTCATAGGAACATGTATAAGTCATGAAGAAAGCAACAACAACATACTAAACGATCGTGTGCTAAGCTAACAGAATGGGTCATGTCAATCACATCATTCTCCTAATGATGTGATCCCGTTAATCAAATGACAACTCTTTTGTCCATGGCTAGGAAACATAACCATCTTTGATAAACGAGCTAGTCAAGTAGAGGCATACTAGTGACACTATGTTTGTCTATGTATTCACACATGCATTATGTTTCCGGTTAATACAATTCTAGCATGAATAATAAACATTTATCATGATATAAGGAAATAAATAATAAATTTATTATTGCCTCTAGGGAATATTTCCTTCAGTCTCCCACTTGCACTAGAGTCAATAATCTAGTTCACATCACCATGTGATTTAACACCAATATTCACAACTGTATCTGATTAATACCCATAGTTCACATCGTCATGTGATCAACACCCAAAGGGTTTACTAGAGTCAATAATCTAGTTCACATTGCTATGTGATTAACACCCAAAGAGTACTAAGGTATGATCATGTTTTGCTCGTGAGAGAAGTTTAGTCAACGGGTCTGTCACATTCAGAGCCGTATGTATTTTGCAAATATTGTATGTCTACAATGCTCTGCACGAAGCTACTCTAGCTAATTGCTCCCACTTTCAATATGTATCCAGATTGAGACTTAGAGTCATCTGGATCGGTGTAAAAGCTTGCATCTATGTAACTCTTTACGACGAACTCTTTTATCACCTCCATAATCAAGAAACATCTCCTTAGTCCTCACTAAGGATATTCTTGACCGATGTCCAGTGATCTACTCTTAGATCAAAATTGTATTCCTTTGCCAAACTTAGAGCAAGGTATACAATAGGTCTGGTACACAGCATAGCATACTTTATAGAACATATGACTGAGGCATAGGAAATGACTTTTCATTCTCTTTCTATTTTCTGCCATGGTCGGGTTTTGAGTCTTACTCAACTTCACACCTTTGCATCACAGGCAAGAACTCTTTCTTTGACTGTTCCATTTTGAACTACTTCAAAATCTTGTCTAGGTATGTACTTATTGAAAAATCTTATCAAGCGTCTTGATCTATCTCTATAGATCTTGATGCTCAATGTGTAAGCAGCTTCACCGAGGTCTTTCTTTGAAAAACTCCTTTAAACACTCCTTTATGCTTTCCAGAAAATTCTACATCATTTCCGATCAACAATATGTCATTCACATATACTTATCAGAAAGGCTGTAGTGCTCCCACTCATTTTCTTGTAAATGCAGGCCTTTCCAAAAGTCTGTATAAAACCATATGCTGTGATCAACTCATCAAAGCATATATTCCAACTCAGAGATGCTTGCACCAGTCCATTGATGGATCGCTGGAGCTTGCACATTTTGTTAGCACCTTTTAGATCGACAAAACCTTCTGGTTGCATCATATACAACTCTTCTTTCAGAAATCCATTCAGGGACACAGTTTTGATATCCATTTGCCAGATTTCATAAAATGTGGCAATTGCTAACATGATTCGGACAGACTTAAGCATCGTTACGAGTGAGAAAATCTCATCGTATTCAACACCTTTAACTTGTCAAAAATCTTTCGAAACAAGTCGAGCTTTGTAGATAGTAACACTACTATCAGTGTCTGTCTTCCTCTTGAAGATCCATTTATTTTCTATGGCTTGCCGATCATCGAGCAAGACAACCAAAGTCCGCACTTTGTTTTCATACATGGATCCCATCTCAGATTTCATGGCCTCAAGCCATTTTGCGGAATCTGGGCTCATCATCGCTTCCTCATAGTTCGAAGGTTCATCATGGTCTAGTAACATGACTTCTAGAACAGGATTACCGTACCAGTCTGGTGCGGATCTTACTCTGGAAGACCTATGAGGTTCTGTAGTAACTTGATCTGAAGTTTCATGATCATCATCATTAGCTTCCTCACTAATTGGTGTAGGTATCACTGGAACTGATATCAGTGATAAACTATTTTCCAATTTAGGAGAAGGTACTATTACCTTATCAAGTTCTACTTTTCTCCCATTCACTTCTTTCGAGAGAAACTCCTTCTCTAGAAAGGATCCATCTTAGCAACGAATATCTTGCCTTCGGATCTGTGATAGAAGGTGTACCCAATAGTTTCCTTTGGGTATTCTATGAAGACGCACTTCTCCGATTTAGGTTCGAGCTTATCAGGTTGAAACTTTTTCACATAAGCATCGCAGCCCCAAACTTTAAGAAACGACAACTTTGGTTTCTTGCCAAACCACAGTTCATAAGGCGTCGTCTCAAACGGATTTTGATGGGGCCCTATTTAAAGTGAATGCAACTGTCTCTAATGCATAACCCCAAAACGATAGTGGTAAATCGGTAAGATACATCATAGATCACACCATATCCAATAAAGTGCGGTTATGACGTTCAGACACACCATTACGCTGTGGTGTTCCATGTGGCGTGAGCTGTGAAACTATTCCACATTGTTTTATATGAAGGCCAAACTCGTAACTCAAATATTCTTCTCCACGATCATATCGTAGAAACTTTATTTTCTTGTTACGATGATCTTCCACTTCACTCTGAAATTCTTTGAACCTTTCAAACTGTTTCAGACTTATGTTTCATCAAGTAGATATACCCATATCTGCTCAAATCATCTGTGAAGGTCAGAAAATAATGATACTATCCACGAGCATCAACACTCATTGGATCGCATACATCGGTATGTATTATTTCCAACAAGTCAGTAGCTCGTTCCATTGTTCCGGAGAATGGAGTTTTAGTCATCTTGCCCATAAGGCACGGTTTGCAAGCATCAAATGATTCATAACCAAGTGATTCCAAAAATCCATCTTTATGGAGTTTCTTCATGCGCTTTACACCGATATGATCCAAACGGCAGTGCCACAAATAAGTTGCACTATCATTATCAACTTTGCATCTTTTGGCATCAATATTATGAATATGTGTATCACTACGATCGAGATCCAACAAACTATTTTCATTGGGTGTATGACCATCGAAGGTTTTATTCATGTAAACAGAACAACAATTATTCTCTGATTTTAAATGAATAACCGTATTGCAATAAACATGATCAAATCATATTCATGCTCAACGCAAATGCCAAATAACATTTATTTAGGTTCAACACTAATCCCGAAAGTATAGGGAGTGTGCGATGATGATCATATCAATCTTGGAACCACTTCCAACCCACATCGTCACTTCACCCTCAACTAGTTTCTGTTTATTCTGTAACTCCTGTTTCGAGTTACTAATAATAGCAACCGAACAAGTATCAAATACTCAGGGGCTACTATAAACACTAGTAAGGTACACATCAATAACCTGTATATCAAATATAACCTTGTTCACTTTGCCATCCTTCTTATCCACCAAATATTCAGGGCATTTCCGCTTCTAGTGACCATTTCCTTGCAGTATAATCACTCAGTTTCAGGCTTTGGTCCAGCTTTGGGCTTCTTCGCGGGAGTGACAACTTGCTTGCCATTCTTCTTGAAGTTCCCTTTCTTTCCATTTGCCCTTTTCTTGAAACTAGTGGTCTTGTCAATCATCAACACTTGATGCTCTTTTCTTGATTTCTACCTTCATCGATTTCAGCATCACGAAGAGCTCGGGAATCGTTTTCATCATCCCTTGCATTATAGTTCATCTTGAAGTTCCAGTAATTTGGTGATGGTGACTAGAGAACTCTGCCAATCACTATCTTATCTGGAAGATTAACTCCCACTTGATTCAAGCGATTGTAGTACTCAGACAATCTAAGTACTTGCTCACTAGTTGAGCAATTCTCCTCCATCTTTTAGGCGAAGTATTTGTCAGAGGTCTCATACCTCTTGACACGGGCATGAGTCTGAAATATCAATTTCATCTCATGGAACATCTCATATGTTCCGTGACGTTTCAAAAACATTTTTGTAGTCCCGGTTCTAAGCCATAAAGCATGGTGCACAAAACTATCAAGTAGTCATCTTATTGAGCTAGCCAAACGTTCATAACATCTGCATCTGCTCCTGCGATAGGTCTGTCACCTAGCGGTGCATCAAGGACATAATTCTTCTGTGCAACAATGAGGATAAACCTCAGATCATGGACCAAGTCCGCATCATTGCTACTATCATATTTCAACATAGTTTTCTCTAGGAGCACATATAAAAACATAGGGAAGCAAAAAACATAGGGAAGCAACAACGCGAGCTATTGATCTACGGCATAATTTGCAAAATACTACCAGGGCTAAGTTCATGATAAATTAAAGTTCAATTAATCATATTACTTAAGAACTCCCACTTAGAAAGACATCCCTCTAATCCTCTAAGTGATCACGTGATCCAAATCAACTAAACCATAACCGATCATCACGTGAAATGGAGTAGCTTTCAATGGTGAACATCACTATGTTGATCATATCTACTATATGATTCACGCTCGACCTTTCGGTCTCAGTGTTCCGAGGCCATATCTGCATATGCTAGGCTCGTCAAGTTTAACCTGAGTATTCTGCATGTGCAAAACTGGCTTGCACCCGTTGTAGATGGACGTAGAGCTTATCACACCCGATCATCACGTGGTGTCTGGGCACGACGAACTTTGGCAACGGTGCATAATCAGGGAGAACACTTTTTATCTTGAAATTTAGTGAGAGATCTTCTTATAATGCTACCGTCAATCAAAGCAAGATAAGATGCATAAAAGATAAACATCACATGCAATCAATATAAGTGATATGATATGGCCATCATCATCTTGTGCTTGTGATCTCCATCTCCGAAGCACCTCCATGATCACCATCGTCACCGGCGCGACACCTTGAGCTCCATCGTAGCATCGTTGTCGTCTCACCAATCTTATGCTTCTATGACTATCGCTACCGCTTAGTGATAAAGTAAAGCATTACAGGGCGATTACATTGCATACAATAAAGCGACAACCATATGGCTCCTGCCAGTTGCCGATAACTCGGTTACAAAACATGATCATCTCATACAATAAAATATAGCATCACGTCTTGACCATATCACATCACAACATGCCCTGCAAAAACAAGTTAGACGTCCTCTACTTTGTTGTTGCAAATTTTACGTGGCTGCTACGGGCTTAGCAAGAACCATTCTTACCTACGCATCAAAACCACAACGATAGTTTGTCAAGTTGGTGCTGTTTTAACCTTCGCAAGGACCGGGTGTAGCCACACTCGGTTCAACTAAAGTTGGAGAAACTGACACCCGCTAGCCACCTGTGTGCAAAGCATGTCGGTAGAACCAGTCTCGCGTAAGCGTACGCGTAATGTCGGTCCGGGCCGCTTCATCCAACAATACCGCTGAACCAAAGTATGACATGCTGGTAAGCAGTATGACTTGTATCACCCAAAACTCACTTGTGTTCTACTCGTGCATATAACATCTATGCATAAAACCTGGCTCTGATGCCACTATTGGGGAACGTAGTAATTTCAAAAAAAAAATCCTACGCACACGCAAGATCATGGTGATACATAGCAACGAGAGGGGGGAGTGTTATCTACGTACCCTCGTAGACCGAAAGTGGAAGCATTAGAACAACGTGGTTGATGTAGTCGTACGTCTTCACGGCCCGACCGATCAAGCACCGAAACTACGGCACCTCCGAGTTCTAGCACACGTTCAGCTCGATGACGTCCCTCGAACTCCGATCTAGCCGAGTGTCGAGGGAGAGTTTCGTCAGCACGACGGCGTGGTGACGATCTTGATGTTCTACCGTCGCAGGGCTTTGCCTAAGCACCGCTACAATATTATCGAGGAGGACTATGGTGGAGGGGGGCACCGCACACGGCTAAGAGATCCAAAGGATCAATTGTTGTTGTGCATAGAGGTGCCCCCCTGCCCCTGTATATAAAGGAGCCAGGGGGAGGGGGTCGGCCGGCCAGGAAGGGCGTGCCAGGAGGAGTCCTCCTCCCACCGGGAGTAGGACTCCCCCCTTCCTTGTTGGAGTAGGAGAGAAGGAAAGAGGGGGAGAGGAGGAAGGAAAAGGGGGCTGCACCCCTTGTCCAATTCGGACCAGAGGGGGGCTGCGCGCCTCCTTCCTTTCGGCCTCTCTCCTCTATTCCCGTATGGCCCAATAAGGCCCATATACTCCCCGGCGAATTCCCGTAACTCTCAGGTACTCCGAAAAATACCTGAATCACTCGGAACCTTTCCGAAGTCCGAATATAGTCGTCCAATATATCGATCTTTACATCTCGACCATTTCGAAACTCCTCGTCATGTCCCCGATCTCATCCGGGACTCCGAACTCCTCCGGTACATCAAAACTCATAAACTCATAATATAACTGTCATCGAAACCTTAAGCGTGTGGACCCTACGGGTTCGAGAACTATGTAGACATGACCGAGACACGTCTCCGGTCAATAACCAATAGCGGAACCTGGATGCTCATATTGGCTCCCACATATTCTATGAAGATCTTTATCGGTCAGACCACATAACAACATACGTTGTTCCCTTTGTCATTGGTATGTTACTTGCCCGAGATTCGATCGTCGGTATCTCAATACCTAGTTCAATCTCGTTACTGGCAAGTCTCTTTACTCGTTCCGTAATACATCATCCCGCAACTAACTCATTAGTTGCAATGCTTGCAAGGCTTAAGTGATGTGTATTACCGAGAGGGCCCAGAGATACCTCTCCGACAATCAGAGTGACAAATCCTAATCTCGAAATACGCCAAACCAACATGTACCTTTGGAGACACCTGTAGAGCACCTTTATAATCACCCAGTTACGTTGTGACGTTTGGTAGCACACAAAGTGTTCCTCCGATAAACGGGAGTTGCATAATCTCATAGTCATAGGAACATGTATAAGTCATGAAGAAAGCAACAACAACATACTGTGCTAAGCTAGAAGAATGTGTCATGTCAATCACATCATTCTCTTAATAATGTGATCCCGTTAATCAAAGGACAACTCTTTTGTCCATGGCTAGGAAACATAACCATCTTTGATAAACGAGCTAGTCAAGTAGAGGCATACTAGTGACACTATGTTTGTCTATGTATTCACACATGTATTACGTTTCCGGTTAATACAATTCTAGCATGAATAATAAACATTTATCATGATATAAGGAAATAAATAATAACTTTATTATTGCCTCTAAGCCATATTTCCTTCACAATCCCCTCCACAACTCTGCTTTTCTCTCTCCCCTTTCCCTGGTGAGTCATTGCTCCCCGAACGCCTCTCCTCTCTCTCTTCATTCATGCACTGTTCGAGTGAAACATGAAGGAAATATGCCCTAGAGGCAATAATAAAGTTGTTATTTTATATTTCCTTATTTAATGATAAACGTCTATTATTCATGCTAGAATTGTATTTACCGAAAACATGATACATGAATGGATGCATAGACAAAACACCGTGTCCATAGTATGCCTCTACTTGACTAGCTCGTTAATCAAAGATGGTTAAGTTTCCTAGCCATAGCCATGTGTTGTCATTTGTTGAACGGGATCACATCATTAGGAGAATGATGTGATGGACAAGACCCATCTGTTAGCTTAGCATAATGATTGTTCAATTTTATTGCTATTGCTTTCTTCATGTCAAATACATATTCCTCCGACTATGAGATTATGCAACTCCCGGATACTGGAGGAATGCCTTGTGTGCTATCAAACGTCACAACATAACTATGTTGTAGATCAATGGCCTGTGCTACCGTATCACCTCATCAAAGCGTATATTCCAACTTTAGTTGAATCGAATTTGACTGCGTCCGGTCCTTGTTGAAGGTTAAAACATCAAACTTGATAAATCACAGTTGTGGATTTGTGCCGTAGGTAAGAACTGTTCTTGCTAGAAGCCCATAGCAGCCATGTAAAACTTTCAACAACAAAGTAGAGGACGACTAACTTGTTTTTGCAGGGCATTTTGTGATGTGATATGGTCAAAACATGATGTGATATACGTTGTTGTATGAGATGATCATGTTTTGTAAAAGTTATCGGCAACTGGCAGGAGCCTTATGGTTGTCACTTTATTGTATGAAATGCAAACGCCATGTAATTGCTTTACTATATCACTAAGCGGTAGCGATAGTTGTAGCAAGAACCGTTCACGGAGACCTTATGGCTCGTCAAGTTTAACCCCGAGTATTCCGCATGTGCAAAACTTGCTTGCACTTGTTGTATGTGAACGTAGAGCCTATCACACAGACATGGCCTCGGAACACCGGAGACCGAAAGGTCGAACGTGAATCATATAGTAGATATGATCAACATAGAAATGTTCACCATTGATGACTACTCCATCTCACATGATGGTCGGACATGGTTTAGTTGATTTGGATCACGTATCATTTAGATGACTTGAGGGATGTCTATCTAAGCAGGCGTTCTGAAGTAATATGATTAATTGAACTTAATTTATCATGAACTTAGTCTTGATAGTTTTTGCATATCTATGTTGTAGATCAATGGCCTGTGCTACCGCTCCCTTGAATTTTAATGCGTTCCTAGAGAAAGCTGAGTTGAAAGATGGTAGCAACTACATGGAATGGGTCCATAATTTGAGGATTATTCTCATTGCTGCACAGAAGAATTGTGTCCTTGCTGCACCGATGGGTGAAAGGCCTGCTGTAGGAGCAGATGCCGATGTTATGAACGTCCGGCAAGCTCGATCTGATGACTACTTTATAGTTCAGTGTGCCATGCTTTACGTCTTAGAATCGGGGCTTCAAAGAAGTTTTGAACATCATGGACCATATGAGATGTTCCAGGAGTTGAAGTTAATATTTCAAGCAAATGCTCGAGTTGAGAGATATGAAGTCTCCAACAAGTTCTATAGCTGCAAGATGGAGGAGAACAGTTTTGTCAGTGAACACATACTCAGAATGTCTGGATATCATAATCACTTGACTCAGCTGGGAGTTAATCTTCTAGATGATTGTGTCATTGACAGAGTTCTTCAATTAGTGCCACCAAGCTACAAAGGCTTCATGATGATCTATAATATGCAAGGGATGGAAAAGACTATTCCCGAGCTCTTCGCAATGCTGAAAGCTGCAGAGGTAGAAATCAAGAAGCAGCATCAAGTGTTGATGGTTAACAAGACCACTAGTTTGAAGAAAAAGGGCAAGGGATAGAAGGGGAACTTCAAGAAGAATGGCAAGCAAGTTGCCACTCCTGGGAAGAAGCCCAAAGCTAGACCCAGGCTTGAAACTGAGCTCTTCGCAATACTGCAAAGGGATTGGTCACTGGAAGGAGAACTGCCCCAAGTATTTGGCGGATAAGAAGGATGGCAAAGAGAACAAAGGTATATCTGATATACATGTTATTGATGTGTACCTTACTAATGCTCGTAGTAGTGCCTGGGTATTTGATACCAGTTCGGTTGCTCATATTTGCAACTCGAAACAGGGACTACGGATTAAATGAAGATTGGCTAAGGACGAGGAGACGATGCGTGTTGGGAATGGTTTCAAGGTCGATATGATCATAGTCGGCACGCTACCTCTACATCTACCTTCGGGATTAGTTTTAGACCTGAATAATTGTTATTGGTGCCAGCGTTGAGCATGAACATTATATTTGGATCTTGTTTAGTGCGAGACGGTTATTCATTTAAATCAGAGAATAATGGTTGTTCTATTTATATGAATAATATCTTTTATGGTCATGCACCCTTGAAGAGTGGTCTATTTCTTTTGAATCTCAATTGTGGTGATACACATATCCATAATATTGATGCCAAAAGATGAAAAGTTGATACTGATAGTGCAACATATTTGTGGCAGTGCCATTTAAGTCATATTTGTGTAAAGCGCATGAAGAAACTCCATGCAAATGGACTTTTGGAATCACTTGATTATGAATCATTTGATACTTGCAAACCATGTCTCATGGGCAAGATGACTAAAACTTCGTTCTCCGGAACAATGGAGTTAGCGAACGACTTATTGGAAATAATACATACTGATGTATGTGGTCCGATGAGTTTTGAAGCTCACAGCGGGTATCGTTATTTTCTGACCTTCACAAATGATTTGAGCAGATATGGGTATATCTACTCAATGAAACACCAAGTCTGAAACATTTAAAAAGTTCAAAGAATTTCATAGTGAAGTGGAGAATCATCGTAACAAGAAAATAAAGTTTCTACGATGCGATCGTGAAGGTGAATATTTGAGTTACGAGTTTGGCCTTCATTTAAAACAATGTGGAATAGTTGCACAACTCACGCCACCTGGAACACCACAGCGTAATGGTGTGTCCGAACGTCGTAACCGTACTTGGTGTGACCTATGATGTCTCTTACCAATTTACCACTATCATTTTGGGGTTGTGCATTAGAGATGGTTGCATTCACGTTAAATAGGGCACCGTCAAAATCCGTTGATACGACACCGTATGAACTGTGGTTTGGCAAAAAACCTAAGATGTCATTTTTTAAAGTTTGGGGATGCGATGCTTATGGTAAAAGGCTTCAGCCTGATAAGCTCGAACCCAAATCGAAGAAGTGCGTCTTGATAGGATACCCTAAGGAAACAATTGGGTACACCTTCTACCACAGATCCGAAGGCAAGATCTTTGTTGTCAAGAATGGAACCTTTCTAGAGAGGGAGTTTCTCTCGAAAGAAGTGAGTGGGAGGAAAGTAGAACTTGATGAGGTAATTGTACCTTCTCTCAATTTGGAAAGTAGCTCATCCAAGAAATACTTCCCATGATGCCTACACCAACTAGAGAGGAAGCTAATGATTATGATCATGAGCCTTCAGATCAAGTTACTACTGAACCTCGTAGGTCAACGAGAGCACGATTCGCACCAGAGTGGTACGGCAATCTTGTTATGGAAGTAATGTTACTTGACCATGCCAAACCTACGAACTATGAAGAAGCTATGATGAGCCCAGATTTTGATAAATGGCTTGAGGCCATCAAATCTGAGATAAGATCCATGTATGAGAACAAAGTTGGACTTTGGTAGATTTGCCTGATGATTGGCGACCCATAGAGAATAAATGGATCTTCAAGAAGAAGAGTGACACTGATGGTAATGTTACTGTCTATAAAGCTCGACTTGTCGCGAAAGGTTTTCGATGAGTTCAAGGAGTTGACTACGATGAGACTTTCTCACCCGCAGCGATGCTTAAGTCTGTCCGAATCATGTTAGCAATTGTTGCATTTTATGATTATGGAATCTGGAAAATGGACGTCAAAACTGCATTCCTTAATGGATTTCTTAAAGAAGAGTTGTATATGATGCATCCAGAAGGTTTTGTCTATCCTAAAGGTGCTAACAAAGTGTGCAAGATGCAGCGATCCATTTATGGACTGGTGCAAGCATCTCGGAGTTGGAATATACGCTTTGATGAGGTGATCAAAGCATATGGTTTTATACTGACTTTCGGAGAAGCTTCTATTTACAAGAAAGTGAGTGGGAGCTCTGTAGCATTTCTAATATTATATGTAGATGACATATTGTTGATTGGAAATGATATAGAATTTCTGGATAGCATAAAAGGATACTTGAATAAAAGTTTTTCAATGAAAGACCTCGGTGAAGCTGCTTATATATTGGGCATCAAGATCTATAGAGATAGATCAAAACGCTTAATAGGACTTTCACAAAGCACATACCTTGATAATTTTTTGAAGAAGTTCAAAGTGTATAGGTCAAAGAAAGGGTTCTTGCTTGTGTTACAAGGTGTGAAGTTGAGTCAGACTCAATGCCCGACCACTGCAGAAGATAGAGAGAAAATGAAAGTCATTCCCTATACCTCAGCCATAGGTTCTATCATGTATGCCATGTTGTGTACCAGACCTGATGTGTGCCTTGCTATAAGTTTAGCAGGGAGGTACCAAAGTAATCTAAAGTACAACTGCATTCATGTAGTGCTAGGCGAAGCCCTGCGCAGATAACTTCACGACCACCTTCACCACGCCGTCGTGCTGACGGGACTCTTCTATTTCCTCGACACTCTGCTGGATCAAGAGTTCAAGAGATGTCATCGAGCTGAACGTGTGCAGAACTCGAAGGTGTCGTACGTTCGGTACTTGATCGGTCAGAATGAGAAGAAGTTCGAGTACATCAACCGCGTTGGCAAACGCTTCCACTTTCGGTCTATGAGGGTACATGGACACACTCTTCCCCCTCTCGTTGCTATGCATCTCCTAGATAGATCTTGCGTGAGCGTAGGAATTATTTTGAAATTGCATGCTACGTTTCCCAACAGTGGCATCTGAGGCAGGTCTATGCGTAGATGATATGCACGAGTAGAACACAAAGAGTTACGGGCGGTGATCGTCATACTGCTTACCACCAATGTCTTATTTGATTCGGCAACATTGTTGGATGATGCTGCCCGGACCAACCTTACATGACCACGTTCATGAGACCGGTTCCACCGACAGACATGCAACTAGTTTTGCATGAAGGTGGCTGGCGGGTGTCTATTTCTCCAACTTTAGTTGAATCGAATTTGACTGCGGCCGGTCCTTGTTGAAGGTTAAAACATCAAACTTGATAAATCACTGTTGTGGTTTTGTGCCGTAGGTAAGAACCATTCTTGCTAGAAGCCCATAGCAGCCATGTAAAACTTTCAACAACAAAGTAGAGAACGTCTAACTTGTTTTTGCAGGGCATGTTGTGATGTGATATGGTCAAAACATGATGTGATATACGTTATTGTATGAGATGATCATGTTTTGTAAAAGTTATCGGCAACTGGCAGGAGCCTTATGGTTGTCGCTTTATTGTATGAAATGCAAATGCCATGTAATTGCTTTACTTTATCACTAAGCGGTTGCGATAGTTGTAGCAAGAACCATTCACGGAGACCATATGGCTCGTCAAGTTTAACCCCGAGTATTCCGCATGTGCAAAACTGGCTTGCACTTGTTGTATGTGAATGTAGAGCCTATCACACAGACATGGCCTCGGAACACCGGAGACCGAAAGGTCGAACGTGAATCATATAGTAGATATGATCAACATAGAGATGTTCACCATTGATGACTACTCCATCTCACGTGATGATCGGACATGGTTTAGTTGATTTGGATCACGTATCATTTAGATGACTTGAGGGATGTCTATCTAAGCGGGCGTTCTGAAGTAATATGATTAATTTAACTTAATTTATCATGAACTTAGTCCTGATAGTTTTTGCATATCTATGTTGTAGATCAACGGCCTATGCTACCGTTCCCTTGAATTTTAATGCGTTCCTAGAGAAAGCTGAGTTGAAATATGATGGTAGCAACTACACGGACTAGGTCCGTAATTTGAGGATTATCCTCATTGCTGCACAGAAGAATTGTGTCCTTGATGCACCGCTGGGTGAAAGGCCTGCTGTAGGAGCAGATGCCGATGTTATGAACGTCCGGCAAGCTTGATCTGATGACTACTTGATAGTTCAGTGTGCCATGCTTTACGTCTTAGAGTCGGGGCTTCAAAGACGTTTTGAACGTCATGGAGCATATGAGATGTTCCAGGAGTTGAAGTTAATATTTCAAGCAAACGCTCGAGTTGAGAGATATGAAGTCTCCAACAAGTTCTATAGCTGCAAGATGGAGGAGAACAGTTCTGTCAGTGAACTCATACTCAGAATGTTTGGATATCATAATCACTTGACTCAGCTGGGAGTTAATCTTCTAGATGATTGTGTCATTGACAGAGTTCTTCAATCACTGCCACCAAGCTAGAAAGGCTTCATGATGAATTATAATATGCAAGGGATGGAAAAGACTATTCCCGAGCTCTTCGCAATGCTGAAAGCTGCAGAGGTAGAATTCAAGAAGGAGCATCAAGTGTTGATGGTTAACAAGACCACTAGTTTGAATAAAAAGGGCAATGGAAAGAAGGGGAACTTCAAGAAGAATGGCAAGCAAGTTGCCACTCCCGGGAAGAAGCCCAAAGCTGGACCGAGGCTTGAAACTGATCTCTTCGCAATACTGCAACGGGACTGGTCACTGGAAGCGGAACTGCCCCAAGTATTTGGCAGATAAGAAGTATGGCAAAGAGAACAAAGGTATATCTGATATACATGTTATTGATGTGTACCTTACTAATGCTCGTAGTAGTGCCTGGGTATTTGATACCGGTTCGGTTGCTCATATTTGTAACTCGAAACAGGGACTACGGATTAAATGAAGATTGGCTAAGGACGAGGAGACGATGCGCGTCGGGAATGGTTCCAAGGTCGATGTGATCATCGTCGGCACGCTACCTCTACATCTACCTTCGGGATTAGTTTTAGACCTGAATAATTGTTATTGGTGCCAGCGTTGAGCATGAACATTATATCTGGATCTTGTTTAGTGTGAGATGGTTATTCATTTAAATCAGAGAATAATGGTTGTTCTATTTATATGAATAATATCTTTTATGGTCATGCACCCTTGAAGAGTGGTCTATTTCTTTTGAATCTCGATTGTGGTGATACACATATCCATAATATGGATGCCAAAAGATGAAAAGTTGATAATGATAGTGCAACATATTTGTGGCAGTGCCGTTTAAGTCATATTGGTGTAAAGCGCATGAAGAAACTCCATGCAGATGGACTTTTAGAATCACTTGATTATGAATCATTTGATACTTGCAAACCATGTCTCATGGGCAATATGACTAAAACTCCGTTCAATGGAGTTAGCGAACGACTTAATGGAAATAATACATATTGATGTATGCGGTCCGATGAGTGTTGAAGCTCATGACGGGTATCGTTATTTTCTGACCTTCACAAATGATTTGAGCACATATGGGTATATCTACTCAATGAAACACAAGTCTGAAACATTTGAAACGTTCAAAGAATTTTAGAGTGAACTGGAGAATCATCGTATAAAGAAAATAAAGTTTCTATGACGCGATCGTGAAGGTGAATATTTGAGTTACGAGTTTGGACTTCATTTAAAAACAATGTGGTATAGTTTCACAACTCACACCACCTTGAACACCACAGCGTAATAGTGTGTCCGAATGTCGTAACCGTACTTTATTCGATATATGGTGCAATCTATGATGTCTCTTACCGATTTACCACTATCATTTTGGGGTAATGCATTAGAGACAGCTGCATTCACGTTAAATAGGGCACTGTCAAAATCCGTTGAGATGACACACTATGAACTGTGGTTTGGCAATAAACCTAAGCTGTCATTTCTTAAAGTTTGGGAATGTGATGCTTATGTCCAAAGGCTTTAGCCTGATAAGCTTGAACCCAAATAGGAGAAGTGGGTTTTCATAGTATACCCTAAGGAAACAATTGGGTACACCTTCTACCACAGATCTGAAGGCAAGATCTTTGTTGCCAAGAATGGAACCTTTCTAGAGAAGGATTTTCTCTCGAAAGAAGTGAGTGGGAGGAAAGTAGAACTTGATGAGGTAATTGTACCTTCTCTCAATTTAGAAAGTAGCTCATTCGAGGAATCCGTTCCCGTGATGCCCTCACAAACTAGAGAGGAAGCTAGTGACGATGATCATGAGCCTTCAGATCAGGTTACTACTGAACCTCGTAGGTCAATCAGAGCACGATCGACACCAGAGTGGTACGGCAATCCTGTTATGGAAGTCATGTTACTTGACCATGCCAAACCTACGAACTATGAAGAAGCTATGATGAGCCCAGATTCCGATAAATGGCTTGAGGCCATGAAATCTGAGATAAGATCCATGTATGAGAACAAAGTGTGGACTTTGGTAGATTTGCCTGATGATTGGCGACTGTGGCGCCTGAATAATTAAGCTACAGTGATCCCCCGCTAATGATGCCACGTCACCTCGATACTGTTGCTAATCTCGGCGTTAGTTCGAAACCGATTCAAATTCAAATTCCAAAAACAAGTCAAATTATTATTTCTTCAAACCGATAAGGAAAAATGTTTGATGGGTTAAAAATATTCCCTAACTATTTTTCATGTAGGAGCCAACCTCTTTTGATTATTTAAATTGTCCCTAACCTACTTAAAACTAAATCACCAGTATTTATTTGAACCATTTCAACTTAAACAAATAGTTAAACTATTCAAAATAATTTTGGAACATTGTGTGCTGCTTCAAAACCTTGCCTAGTATTTATGTGCTAAGTGGCACATTTAACTATACTCATATATTAGATCAAAAAAAATACAAAACTGTAAAGAAAAGCAAAACAGAAAAATAATTATAAAAAAAAGAAAAAGAAGAAAAGGCCTAAAGCTACACTGTGCACTGTAGCCCATCGCTACAGCACATAGCCCAGCCCACCTATGGCCATCCCCAACCTCCTGTTCACCCTCATCACCGTGGAGCACGCGTGCCCGCACACGCCTCCGATCTCCACACGTCGTCCATCCGGTAACTTCGCGCGAGGATAAGAACACCCCGAGCCCCTCCTCTCTTTGTTGGACGAACCCTAGGTCACTTAGCCCTCTCCTCTTCGTCGCCCCCATCGTTTTGGTGCACACCTAACGGAGTCGTCTCCGCCTTGTCGATGTTCTCATGCCCCGAGGCCTCCCCGTGCCACGGGAGGCTGTTCGGGAGCTTCGCCGCATCAACACACGCCGCCCCTGCCCTTCTACGCGAGCCCGGATCAACTACATCACCGGGATCGACACATCTACCTCGCCAATGGCCGCCGCTGCCCCGCGCCCGATCTACCTCACCGGAGCTCCTCTGCCCCGCCGGACGCGTCCTCCGCCTTCCCCTGTGAGCGCCACCCCCATTCCCCTCGTTTCCCCCTCTGTTCGTCGCTCTGTGGCGCTGCCCAAATTCCGACCGATGGCCGCGGCCACCACGACCGCGTCACGCTCACCGCCCTCGAACCCTGCGTCCTGGCCGCCCAGTGTGTGCGCTCGGCCGCCGGCCACGCCCGGGTACGCGTGCTGCGCTCCTACGCGCGTGCGAGAGGTCGCGCCCCTGCTCGCTCGCTTGCTCCTCCCTGTGGTCGCGCCTTCGTCGTGCTCGTCGATGTTGCCTGCTACTGCTTGTGCCACTGCTGCGTCCTTGCTGCTGCGTACTGACGATGCGTGCTGCTATTCTTGCCGCTGCTCTTGCTACTGCTCTTCGTACTGCTGCTGCCGCTAGGTGCCCCCTGCTGCTCTCGTACTGCTGCTGCCACTAGGAGCCGCCGCTGCCCGCCGTTGCCTGCTGCTGCTGGCCACGACCATGGCCGTGTGCGCCAGTGTGTGTGCGTGATGTGTGCGTAGTTGTGTGTGTGTGAGCGCGTTGTGTGTATGCGTATGTGTGTGGATGAGGCTGATCATGGTTAGGTAGGTTAGCTAATTAGTAGTTATGCTAAGTAGTGGTTAGGTATAGTGTAAATTGTTAGATTAATTGGCTTTAGGCTAATCAACTTTAGGACTTAATCTAGGACTAGAACATCAGTATTATGCGGAAGCGTACAAAGTTACATTGATTGGCGAAATCCCATGGCTGCTCGATGCAGCCCCTTGTGTAGCCCATGGCTGCACCTTGGGGTCTCCGCGATGAAGATATGGCCGGGAGAAAAGCAGCACGTAGATGGTGTGGACGTGCATCAGGAACGCCGCTGTAGGGACCACCGGCACTGACCTTGCGGTGGCCGGCGGTGGTAGTCGTCCTTCCAGCACATCAGCTCCCTCTTTTTAGGATCGGTTGTTAGCACTCAGGAGTTTAACCCGTTTGTGTTTTTCTTTTCTTATCTGAACAGGTACGTGACCTCTTCCTTTTATATGGGAACTGATGGATCGGGGACCGAAACCAAAACATTGGGTTTGGGTGCCCCCGATCAAAGCACCAACGTGGGATTGGACTCCCCTTCTTTTTATCTCGGTCTATTACAACCTGAGATCAATTCCAACATTCTCCCCCTTGATCGTAAGGTTAACAAACATCATAAGCCCACTCTTAATAGAAATAACATACCAAAGTAATGTGTTACAATGACCAATGAGATAATGAGATATCAGTGAACCTCAGTACCTATAGTACATCATTCTATCTCGAGATGGAAACACAATACTTTATGGGAGTTGGTTTATATGATGGTCCTAATTTCCAGGATCAAAAGGCTTTATGAACCCATGCCGGCAAGATATCATCATAAAATGGGTGGTAAGCCTTTAGTAAGTGGTACCGCAAAACTTTATAAATCAAACACCATAGGTTTGATCCTGGACTCTATGTTTCACAACAGAGACATTATGTCAATGGTTTTGGCAATAACAATTGACTTGTTGTTACTCACATAGAGAACTGCGTGCTCATAATCGCAGTAAGTGTCTTAGAGATGTTGTCTATAACTCTTAACTCGGGAATAAAACTTCTTGACATACAACCTGCCCAATAGCCTCTTGGCATGCCACATAAGTAAGTGCATTATTTCTAATGCCATCAGTGTCATTATAGAGCTTTTCCACGATATAGCTCCATGTGCGAGAGTGAGGATGTAACATAGCGTGGAAACTTTAAGATCCACACATCTCGCAGAAGCAATGTCCGAATATCCCAGGATATCGAAGTTATTAGACTTCTTATTAGTGAGCATGTAAACTTTATTCTCTTGCATATCTGCAAGACATTTCTCGGCTTTTCCAGTGGTCCATTTCTGGACTTACTTGTATATTTGCCAATTATCCCGATCACAAAACAAGGGCATGTTCATACTTGAATACACATATTGCTTCCGACAACTGAAGCATAAGGAACCGACATTATCTGATCAGTTCATAATGGTTCCTTGGACACTAAAATGTCCATCTCTTATTGCCCTTGACTTTAGTAGCAGGTGCGATAAGAGTACTACCACATAATATTTTCTTTCGTACTCTATCGATGCATGTCTTCATGATAAAACTTATACCACTTTTGGAATCTTGGCGAAACTCGACACAAACAAAGTATAGGGCATGACCAAGATTCTTTATGTCATAAATGGAAGGTAGAAAATTCTTGGTCCCGCCAAAAATATTCCATCTTCTCAAGGTAGTATACTTACTCCCCCCTGGTTTTATGGTATGAGTGTCCCGACGCTTTCTTATTTCATAATTGAATTTCTTTGGGCAACATACCTTGTGTTAACTTCACCTATTTGACGAAACATTACGGTTAAGTCATACATACATTCTTAACTTAGTCAACACAAGAGTATGTTATAATAATAACACAAGCGTCAAAACAACTCACCGAGGAAACTCTATTGAGTTCCATACATCATTAGAGCTCATTATCACACAAGCCTCTAAGATGATCATTCACACACATTATGAATCACACGGAAATTGTTAAGTCTCAACATTGAGTATTGCAATATGCATTTCTTCTCAACTTACCTGATGCGTATGAACAAAGATCTACTGGAGTTATCCTTAAGATTCATGTTCATACGCTCCAGTTCCCCCATGATCACTTTATTTGAAAAAATGGAAAACATATCCAATATCTTGATAATAATCATTTAAGTTCTAAACCACAACACCGTTGGGCTGAAGATGGAAAAGAACCTAATGAATTGTGACAAATGATTATAAATGACGATAGTCAAAAATATAACCACGAGCCACGTGATACTAACAAGCTTGCCATTTGAGTGAAGTGCGACATATGATTATAAATGACGTTGGTCATATATATAATCAACATGTTACATCATGATGGTCATTAGACTAGCAAGCTTCACTTTAGCATTCATGTGTGCTTCATAATGCTCATAATGGATTAAGTACACATTAACGTAATAAAATGAGTAATTTTTATCCATTCTTCTAAATAAGACTTGTTGCATCTTAATTAGATGATTGACATTAGTATATGATTTTCATACATTCTCCAACCAAGACTTCTCGTTGGTTCTATCTTTAATTGGAGAATTAACATACATATTTTGATCTAAGTAAGAGAAGTGAACATGATATCTCATATTAAATGAGACTTCCATTCTCCCCCTCGAAATGTGGTCTAAAACCACAATTTCGATGAGGTCTCATTATTTACACTTCTCTTACATCTTTAATTGTAACATAACACATAATCTTTACAAATGATCCATTCAGATGAAAAACATAACTTGTCTCACCCTAGGGCGAAACTAACGTTACATAATTGGAGTTAACTTGATAACACAGAAAATCATGTCATATGTTCGAGAAACAAGAAATAAGTTTCTCCAGTAACTGGGAGCAAGAACAAACATCATCAATTAGATGAAGAATTAAGTATCTCCAAATCCTAGTGGAATAAATCCAATAGTTTTCACTTTAAACCCCATTGCATTAGTAATGTGCATGATAGCACATGCATTTTGAGACCTCTCCCAATGTCCGCTTTAACATCATGATTAAATCTGTAAACCTTAGTGGCAGAGAAACATTGTGAGATTCCTTACATGAGAAAATGATCTCCACTCTCCACACAGAAAAGTTATTTACATAAGGGTTGTCTATGCCAAAATGGAAGTTGGCATCATTATTAATGTTCATTGCTATGAAAACAGAAGACATCGTTATGAACATCACAACAAAACATCAAGCATGAATTAACCATGCAATGAGATGAATAAAAAATGATTAATTTATTCTAATCTGCATTATCATTGGGCAAATAACGAAAAAAAACTTATTCATTCATAAATGACACATAAAAATAATCAACGTTGGTCAGAATATCATCAATCGCCATTATGAATTTGGCTCACTAAATCTCTAATCAAAACTTCTCGTTGGTTCCATTTTGATTAGAAAAACATAAAATCACATAAAGACCAGCAAGAATATTAACTAAATTACTAACCATCATTAACATAGAGTAGCATTAAAGTGTAATCCATTATGTCATAGGACACAAGGATTCATAACCTGTTGTAGTTATCTTGAACTTAAAATTTTGACACTTAATGAACATTGAAAATAACATTAAAAAAATAAGTGTCAAAATTATCATTAAAATTCTAAACGACATACAATGAAGGTGACATTGGAATTAACATATAAATATAAATGTTATTGCGAGAGAGTAGACTTCAAAGTTACAGTCAGTCCAAAAAGACATTAATATTATCGTCAGGATATCATAACATTTTCCAGGTAATATGGACATAAATTTTCATAAGGATTCACGAAATAACAATATTTGGCAGCAACAGGTACTTTGGAAACAAATCCCCTAAACAAAATTCCTTTCTTTAGGGGATTGATCATAACCCCATGAACATTATTTTTGAGTCTTTATGCATATTTCAATAATGCATATCATAATAAAATGACATGAAATGCACCAAATAAAAACTTCAGTTTTGCCCAATAGGCGTATCGACGCAATATTCTTATGACGCGGAAAACTGAACCATGTGACCATAACATTCCCCTTGAGGTGGCCTCAGCCCATTCGAAATGATCACATCATTAAGAAATGTCATTAGGATGGCATCACCACAAACATCACACTCAAATAAAGTTTCCAAATAAAATATTAATGTTTAGAAACTTAAATGAGTGACTGGAAAAATGCTCAATATTTTAACATTAAGATTTCTTCATTGAAATAATACTTAAAAAGTGATGACCATAAAAGGTGCCTTTAAATGACATCAACATTCACCCCAAAAAAAATTCCCGTTGGCTCCATTTTTTCCAGAAGATTTAAGCATAATTACAGGCACTTTAAAACTCATCAGTGCAAAAGCATAATTTGAAACTTAATGAATGCACTAAAACTGCACAAAATGCCTAAAGAACATAATTTGACCTATAATCATCCATGGATTTTTATTAATAAATCTTCATCATCATTAAAGGCTTGCCATGAAAATTACATAAACATTAATTGTGCTTTAATTTTCTAAGCAAAACTTCTCGTTGGTTCCATTATACTAAGAAAACTAAAACACAATTTAGAACTTAATTTTTCTGACAATTTTCTATCTATAACAGTACAAAAGACTTTCTTAGAATAATCTTAATGATAGAATTGCACTGAATAAAAGAAAATACGCGCAGAACATATATTTGTTGGCCCAATACAGCCCACGTCTACCCTTGATTCATTCGGCCCAGCTCAAAGACAAGAATGTTTCCTGCCAGGATAAGACATGCTGGGCCGCAACCCAGCTTCAGAAGCGGCCTTTTAAGTGCCCAAAGCCCATTCGGAGCTGCGCGTCGGCCTCAGCCGTTGGATCAAGCCGACGGCCCCGATCCTCCCGGGGCGGAGCAAAACAACACCTGGTCAAACCCTAGAAGCATTTCCTTTCCTCTCCCCCGATTTTCATGGCTCGTGCAGGAGAGGCGACAACCGCGGCGGCGACCCGAGGCACGCCTGCCATGGCGGTGCGGCAGTCCCGTTCGTCGGAGCAGCGTGCCTCGCTCAAGGCCGCGCGCTCCTCCGCCGAACGACGCTCGCCGTGTTGAGCTCATGGCGAGACCGGGAGGACGGTAGTCCTAGCTACGCGTGAGGCATCTCGCCGGCGGCTGCCGGCGCAAACTTTTGGCGGCGACAGCGACGGCGACGTACGGGGTGCGAAACCCACTGCACGCGCGCGTCCATTAGCACCTCAGCGGCGGCTGAGTCTTTCTGCACGTCATCCCGAGAGACGGCGGCGTCGACGGCTCAGGGATCCCGAAGGAGCATAGGCGCGGCGTCATGAGGTGTGCCTCAAATACTCTTCTTTTTGTCGATTAAAACATTTTTGGGCGCTGATTTGGGGAATTCCAAGTTCTAGGGTTTCAAAAATTGGGGATTTTCTAGAATTTGCAATTCCCCTCCTTCTGATTGCTTAAACGGGTAATTAGCACTAACCCGCATCAGTAATACATTGACTGAAAATAATTAGCCATAAACAAGGCTCACTAACCTAATAAAGTTTAATTAAACCTTAAGTTGGTGATTATATTTGGAACGGAGAAAATCAGGACTTAAACATGATCGTTAACAGAAAAGAAACATCACTAAAAACATGATTGGAGTTCTAACCGAGATTAACCAGCTCATGATACCATTGTTAGATTAATTGGCTTTAGGCTAATCAACTTTAGGACTTAATCTCGGACTAGAACATCAGTATTATGTGGAAGCGTACAAACTTACACTGATTGGCGAAATCCCATGGCTGCTCGATGCAGCCCCTTGTGTAGCCCATGGCTGCACCTTGGGGTCTCCGGCGATGAAGATATGGCCGGGAGAAAAGCAGCACGTAGATGGTGTGGACGTGCATCAGGAACGCCGCTGTAGGGGCCACCGGCACTGACCTTGCGGTGGCCGGCGGTGGTAGTCGGCCTTCCAGCACATCAGCTCCCTCTTTTTAGGATCGGTTGTTAGCACTCAGGAGTTTAACCCGTTTGTGTTTTTCTTTTCTTATCTGAACAGGTACGTGACCTCTTCCTTTTATATGGGAACTGATGGACCGGGGACCGAAACCAAAACATTGGGTTTGGGTGCCCCCGATCAAAGCACCAACGTGGGATTGGACTCCCCT
Organism: Triticum dicoccoides; assembly: GCF_002162155.2. Classification (NCBI taxonomy): domain Eukaryota; kingdom Viridiplantae; phylum Streptophyta; class Magnoliopsida; order Poales; family Poaceae; genus Triticum; species Triticum dicoccoides. The sequence continues at coordinate 67,167,575 of NC_041387.1, read as the reverse complement.
TCTTTTTATCTCGGTCTATTACAACCTGAGATCAATTCCAACAGGACCACCCTGGTTAATAACCATTTTATTAAACAAAAGACAATGACACATGGGACCCACTTACAGTATCCATATGTTGACCAGTCAACCTTCGACTGGGTCAACCCAACCCCACTGGCCCCACTGTCATACTCACATGCTAGGGTAGCACTAGGTGACAAAAGTATATTCTGTTTTTAATTTCGAATTAAATTAAATCCAGGAAATCTAGGAAATGATTAAACTTTTAAAATTAATATAAAAAAAACCGTAGCTCGGATGAAAATACTTTCTACATGAAAGTTGCTCAGAACGACGAGACAAATCTGGATATGCAGCCCGTTCATCCGCCACACCTCCCTAACCTATCGAACTTGCAACTTTCCACCTCCGGTTCATCTGTCCGGAAATGCGAAACACCGGGGATACTTTCCCGGATGTTTCCCCCTTTCGCCGGTACCACCTACTGCCGCGTTAGGGCACACCTAGCACCGCGTATTGCCATGTTATGCTTTGTGATGCTTTGATTGCTCTGTTATTTATTGTGTTCCCCCTCCGTTACTTTTTTCCGGTAGACGCCGAGACTGCCGGCGACCCCCAGTTCGACTACGGAGTTGACGACCCCTCCTTGCCAGAGCAACCAGGCAAGCCCCTCCTTTGATCACCAGATATCGCCTATTCTTCTCTATACTGCTTGCATTAGAGTAGTGTAGCATGTTACTGTTCAGTTACTCCTATTCAGTTGCATAGCCTGGCATTGTTGCTACAGTCATTGATACCTTACCCGCAATCCTAAATGCCTAGTATAGGATGCTAGTTTATCATCATTGGCCCTACATTCTTGTCAGTCTGCCTTGCTATACTATCATGCCGTGATCACTCGGGAGGTGATCACGGGTATTTACTATACATACATATCCTATACAGATGGTGACTAAAGTTGGGTCAGCTCGTTGAGTACCCGCAAGTGGTTCCGATGTGGGGGCTGGAAGGACAGGTGGCTCCATCCTGGTAGAGGTGGGCCTGGGTTCCCGACGGCCCTCGACTGTTACTTTGTGGCGGAGCGACATGGCAGGTTGAGACCACCTAGGAGACAGGTGGTCCTGGCCCTGGTCGGCGATCACGGATACTTGACACGTTTAACGAGATCTTGGTATTTGATCTGAGTCTGGCTACTGGCCTATACGCACTAACCAACTACGCGGGAACAGTTATGGGCACTCGACGTCGTGGTATCAGCCGAAGCCTTCTTGACGTCAGCGACGGAGCGGCGCGCGCCGGATTGGACTGGAACGCCTACTCTTGTATAAGGGAGGCTAGGTCTACTTCCGGCCGCCCTCGCAACGTGCAGGTGTGCAATGGGCGATGGGCCCAGACCCCTGCGTGCATAGGATTTAGACCAGCGTGCTGACCTCTCTGTTGTGCCTAGGTGGGGCTGCGGCGTGTTGATCTTCCGAGGCCGGGCATGACCCAGGAAAGTGTGTGCGGCCAAATGGGATCGAGCGTGTTGGGTTATGTGGTGCACCCCTGCAGGGAAGTTAATCTATTCGAATAGCCGTGATCTTCGATAACAGGACGACTTGGAGTTGTACCTTGACCTTATGACAATTAGAACCGGATACTTAATAAAACACACCCTTCCAAGTTCCACAAACAACCCGGTGATCGCTTTTCCACAGGGCGACGAGGGGAGGATCACCGGGTAGGATTATGCTATGCGGTGCTACTTGGAGATGCTACTTGGAGGACTTCAATCTACTCTCTTCTACATGCTGCAAGACGGAGGCTGCCAGAAGCGTAGTCTTCGATAGGACTAGCTATCCCCCTTTTATTCTGGCATTCTGCAGTTCAGTCCACTAATATGGCCTCCTTACACATACACCCATGCATATGTAGTGTAGTTCCTTGCTTGCGAGTACTTTGGATGAGTACTCATGGTTGCTTTCTCCCCCCTTTTTCCCCCTTTCCTTTCTTTCTGGTTGTCGCAACTAGATGCTGGAGTCCAGGAGCCAGACGCCACCGTCGACGACGACTCCTACTACACCGGAGGTGCCTACTACTACGTGCAGCCCGCTGACGACGACCAGGAGTAGTTAGGAGGATCCCAGGTAGGAGGCCTGCGCCTCTTTCGATCTGTATCCCAGTTTGTGCTAGCCATCTTATGGCAACTTGTTTAACTTATGTATGTACTCAGATATTGGTGCTTCCGCTGACTCGTCTATGATCGAGCACTTGTATTCGAGCCCTCGAGGCCCCTGGCTTGTAATATGATGCTTGTATGACTTATTTTTACTTTTAGAGTTGTGTTGTGATATTTTCCCGTGAGTCCCTAATCTTGATCGTACACATTTGCGTGCATGATTAGTGTACGATTGAATCGGGGGCATCACAAGTTGGTATCAGAGCCGACTGCCTGTAGGAATCCCCCTTCCACACTCCTTGGCCCAAGTCGAGTCTAGTCATTGAAAAACTTTTACTAACATGGCTGTGTGGCTTACGGGCCCACGTCGCCATTGGGTGGTATTAGGATCTTTTACTCCTTGTCTATACTCTGGGACTCTGATCTCTTTTCTATTCGGGTTAAATGATTTGCTAAAAAGACTAACTTTAGGTTCTCGAAAATACTTTCTCCCGGAGAGCCCCTCACTCCAGTTGATCGCTTGCTGCACCAGAAGATTCCGAAGATACTCTCCGAGGTTTTCCCGAGACCCTTGTGCCCACCGAATTTACAATCCCCTACCACCGATATACCCTTATGGATAACTACCTACAATTGTCGTTCATACCTTCATCCTCAGTTGCTCTTGTTATTACAAGATACCCTAAATTGCTCTCCGTTGTTCCGAAAATCCTTTAAGCTTACTGCCTTGCACTTCCTTACCACATGAATATCCCTATTGAAAATTCCTCGCACTTATTGAGTATCTGTTCATCCCCAGTTGTTCGTATGCTTCATAAGATACTCTGAAATACTATCCGACCTTCTGAGCATCCTCTTCAAACTATTGCTCTGCAAATACTTGAATGCTTACATTATGGATGCTCCCATATCACTAGCAATATTCACTAGTATCTTTTGACACCGTCATTTTGATCCTATTGATTCAACATGTGTGCGAATGCACACAATCATCTATCAACCCTTCTAAATTATTTTTCCGGCTCAGATGTCATTTCGAACATGAGCTGGTTCTCGACCAAACTATTTGTCGTCAATTGTGCCTCTGGTCTATCCAACTTATCCATCCTTGATCAGAGCGTCTTCTTCTGATCATTTGTTTTGGAAATCATAATTCCTTTGTTATCTAAGCATCGAATTATTCCGATGTTCTATAATATGATGCCCGTGCATTCTTTCTGGAATACCGATACTCACATCAGCTCCGTTGTGGATCGCCCGATCCATTGTTGGATTTCATCCGACATCGTCCTTCATATTCAATAACCTTGTGAGCTTTTCCACGGGTATATAATGCCTTTGGTAAATTGTATCCTCTGCTTTGTCAAGCATGCTCTACTTTCGAGCTGGTGATAATTACTCCTGATGTTTGTGGTATATGTTCCTAAGATGCCCCTATGGGTTGAACCTATGCCTTCCCTAACCGTATGCACCCGAGAGTTTTCATGAGTCATACTCTTCTGGTGTTTTGCCAGATAATATTTCAACACTACAACTTCATCGAAAGCGAGAAGTGAATGAAAGGGTATGCATTGGAGAAGTGGGAGTCGACCTTGAACTCTGCGTTCATGCCCATGGACCCGATGTGGAACTTATCATGGAAGCTTCTTGCCAAATATTTACTCATTCGAGTAATTCTTTCGGTGTCATTAAATTGGACCCCTTGTAGTTATGGTCTCGACCATATTGTTCTTCTTTGTTCCCATTTCTCGGGCAAGTTTAAACATTTGTCTTCTGCGGATCAATACCCCAGTCCAACCTCTACTTTGATCCATCTTCGAGTATTACCCCCCCTGGTATCTCGAGATTATCTTGGAACTACATAACTTCTTATGAGTTCTTCATCAAGTACTACATTCTCACTGATTACAGTTTTCATGGGCTCTGAGTTATTAAACACTCAAAGGCACCGATAACTGAACCGAGTCTGCACTACGGTTCAACAACTTTTGATAATCTTCTTTAAGTACGAGTTTGTATCCGATCGCGTCATTTCTAGCCTGTTCGGCTACATCCTTACCGTGCTAATTTTAATTCTGCTACTTGGTCCTTCCCCGAGCACAAATTTCGACGGTGAGCTAATCTTACATCGATCTTCCTCGTCATATCATTTCACCTTGAACATCAAACTTGATTTCGAGTTTGTGTCGTACCCTTGGTTCCAATAACCTTTCGCTTCACCATTCATTTGACTTGATGTCATCGCCGATCGATTACATCTTGAAATCTCTCGACAAAGTGTGTCGTGATCTTCATCAACCTTATGAGCTCTTCCAGGATATCAAATGAGTTCATGATGAGAAATACCATCCTTGCCCTCGATGATCTGCGTTATCATCGACCACTTTATTGCCTTCTCACCAACACAAGCCTGTTCGTGTTTGGTGTTATACCTTGAGTTCCTTGCTATCCAGTAATTGTTATTCTTTACCTTGGAACATTAACATCTCTTATGTCCTCAATGTTGTGAGAAATTCACCACCCTTAAGAATTCTTGATACCAGTGATACTTATTAACATCACCATTCTTTTCTTGGTCCCCGTGATGTTTCTAACCGGAATACCGACAAATGGTCTGTGATGTGTAAATTCTAAACTTCGAGCAACCCTCTTGCTTTGAAGTTATTGGTCTATAGTTTCATTCTACGACTATGGCTTATTGAATCACCATTCTGACATTGGTCGTGCAACCCAACCCATATTTTGGGCGCACCTTTCAACCAACGTTTAATTGTGTATGTTTTCCTCGAGCATACTTCCTTATATCATTTGATCTGACAAATGTTATCTCCTTGTTCACTTAATTGTGGAAATCTCGATGATTTGCCGTTGAGTTCACCAGACACCTCCTTGTCCTCTCCTTGGGTTAATGATGAACTCTTGTTAACGGAAATCACTTCATAGTTCATTTCCCGAGAACCTTACAATGTCATCTCATCAATTTGTATTGCACCTTTTCCTCTTAGGCATCCTGAGTCTGAGGTAGTTTGACACCGATCAAATCTGAATCTCGGTTAGATATGATGGTTGGGACATATTTCCAAAAGTTATAACATTGGTCGTTATATGACCTGGTAAGGTGGTGTAATGCCTAGTACACCTGGCCGGAGGACCTATTGTTATAACTTACTTTTAGCAAGGTTATCTATTCTTCCATGAGGAAATGGTAAGACATATTCTATAAGTTGTTCCTGATGAATCCTTCGTGTATCCAGGTCTGACCTTTTGCTTGAAGACCATGTCAATGCTATCCTAAAGCATGTCTATGGTACTCTGATTTTCAACAGGAACATTTGAAGCCCAATGCTAAATGTTTTCTGCTCAATTATCCAAACACCGTTGTATGGGTAATGTAATGAAAATTCCTTCCCCTACCTAAAGAGTTTTCTACATTATATCCTGTCATGGATATCATACTCTTCTTGTCCTTGGGAAGGATATACCCCTGAAATATGTGTTTAAACACATTTTTCCTTTCCATTGTTCTGTTTAATATGATAATCGTATTTTCCTTCCATTGGTTGGTTTAACGTTGCTTGTGGTCTATATGATCTAAGCAGTGATATTCTCCTGCTTATGTAAACATCTCGACGTACAACTCTGTCAGTAAGACCCTGTTACTATTGTTGAAGACATTCCGGTAACCACCGATGGATAAGAACTTTGCCTATTGGTCTGCCTTGTTCAACGAGCAGGAATTGGTTCTCTTCGTCCCTCGCCCTTGGTACCGATGTTGCCGACATAACTGACAGGTTATTCTCTGACATGCCTTGCTTACATGATCGTGCAAGACGTCATCACCCTTTCTACTTTTAACCCACATGGTGGGCCCATAACCCACAGTTCCACAGGATCGAATCCTGACTCTCCTGTACAACCTGTTGTCAAAGTTATTCCTCGTGCTTGACTTTGTATGTAATTCACGGGCCACTTGCCTGTTGATCTATTCTGGTATCGGAGACGATACTTATTCCCGTTGCTTTGAACCCCTTTCGCACTCTGCTTCAGGCAATGAACGATTGCCTATCCGCTTGAAACTTCTTATTGCATCGTCTTACTTTGCTCTCGATGTGTGTCATTTGTTAAACTCGAGAGATACTCATATGTTCATTCTTGGGATACCCCCAGATGAATTTCCCTTATAACATCCTATCATTGTAGAGCTACCCCTTACCTATACGTAAGTATGATGGAGTTCCCCGAAGAAAGGACGACAACTTCATCATGATGCTTTGGAATAAAGAATTGAAGACATCAACGAAAGGTATTAACTTCTTTGAGAAGAATCGTTAGAATTTCGTAACCTATTCTTCCCCCTTACTCCCCTCTTAAATCTCGGGACGAGATTTCTTGTAGTGGAGGAGAATTGTGGCGCCTGAATAATTAAGCTACAGTGATCCCCCGCTAATGATGCCACGTCACCTCGATACTGTTGCTAATCTCGGCGTTAGTTCGAAACCGATTCAAATTCAAATTCCAAAAACAAGTCAAATTATTATTTCTTCAAACCGATAAGGAAAAATGTTTGATGGGTTAAAAATATTCCCTAACTATTTTTCATGTAGGAGCCAACCTCTTTTGATTATTTAAATTGTCCCTAACCTACTTAAAACTAAATCACCAGTATTTATTTGAACCATTTCAACTTAAACAAATAGTTAAACTATTCAAAATAATTTTGGAACATTGTGTGCTGCTTCAAAACCTTGCCTAGTATTTATGTGCTAAGTGGCACATTTAACTATACTCATATATTAGATCAAAAAAAATACAAAACTGTAAAGAAAAGCAAAATAGAAAAATAATTATAAAAAAAGAAAAAAAAGAAAAGGCCTAAAGCTACACTGTGCACTGTAGCCCATCGCTACAGCACATAGCCCAGCCCACCTACGGCCATCCCCAACCTCCTGTTCACCCTCGTCACCATGGAGCACGCGTGCCCGCACACGCCTCCGATCTCCACACGTCGTCCATCCGGTAACTTCGCGTGAGGATAAGAACACCCCGAGCCCCTCCTCTCTTTGTTGGACGAACCCTAGGTCACTTAGCCCTCTCCTCTTCGTCGCCCCCATCGTTTTGGTGCACACCTAACGGAGTCGTCTCCACCTTGCCGACGTTCTCGTGCCCCGAGGCCTCCCCGTGCCACAGGAGGTTGTTCGGGAGCTTCGCCGCGTCAACACACGCCGCCCCTGCCCTTCTACGCGAGCCCGGATCAACTACATCGTCGGGATCGACGCATCTACCTCGCCAATGGTCGCCGCTGCCCCGCGCCCGATCTACCTCACCGGAGCTCCTCTGCCCCGTCGGACGCGTCCTCCGCCTTCCCCTGTGAGCGCCACCCCCATTCCCCTCGTTTCCCCCTCTGTTCGTCGCTCTGTGGCGCTGCCCAAATTCCGGCCGATGGCCGCGGCCACCACGACCGCGTCACGCTCATCGCCCTCGAGCCCTGCGTCCTGGCCGCCCAGTGTTTGCGCTCGGCCGCCGGCCACGCCCGGGTACGCGTGCTGCGCTCCTACGCGTGCGCGAGGTCGCGCCCCTGCTCGCTCGCTTGCTCCTCCCCGTGGTCGCGCCTTCGTCGTGCTCGTCGATGTTGCCTGCTACTGCTTGTGCCGCTGCTGCGTCCTTGCTGCTGCATACTGCCGATGCGTGCTGCTATTCTTGCCGCTCCTCTTGCTACTGCTCTTCGTACTGCTGCTGCTGCTAGGTGCCCCCTGCTGCTCTCGTACTGCTGCTGCCACTAGGAGCCGCCACTGCCCGCCGTTGCCTGCTGCTGCTGGCCACGGCCATGGCCGTGTGCGCCAGTGTGTGTGCGTGATGTGTGCGTAGTTGTGTGTGTGTGTGAGCGCGTTGTGTGTGTGCGTATGTGTGTGGATGAGGCTGATCCTGGTTAGGTAGGTTAGCTAATTAGTAGTTATGCTAAGTAGTGGTTAGGTATAGTGTAAATGACATGTGGGACCACCCTGGTTAATTACCATTTTATTAAACAAAAGACAATGACACACGGGACCCACTTACACTATTCATATGTTGACCAGTCAACCTTTGACTGGGTCAACCCAACCCCACTGGCCCCACTGTCATACTCACATGCTAGGGTAGCACTAGGTGACAAAAGTATATTCTGTTTTTAATTTCGAATTAAATTAAATCCAGGAAATCTAGGAAATGATTAAATCTTTTAAAATTAATACTCCCTCCGTAAACTAATATAAGAGTGTTTAGAATACTAAAGTAGTTATCTAAACACTCTTATATTAGTTTACAGAGGAAGTATAAAATAAACCGTAGCTCGGATGAAAATACTTTCTACATGAAAGTTGCTCAGAACGACGAGACGAATCTTGATACGCAGCCCGTTCATCCGCCACACCTCCCTAACCTATCGAACTCGCAACTTTCCACCTCCGGTTCATCTGTCCGAAAACGCGAAACACCGGGGATACTTTCCCGGATGTTTCCCCCTTTCGCCGGTACCACCTACTACCGCGTTAGGGCATACCTAGCACCGCGTATTGCCATGTTATGCTTTGTGATGCTTTGATTGCTCAGTTATTTATTGTGTTCCCCCTCCGTTACTTTTTTCTGGTAGACCCCGAGACTGCCGGCGACCCCCAGTTCGACTACGGAGTTGACGACCCCTCCTTGCCAGAGCAACCAGGCAAGCCCCTCCTTTGATCACCAGATATCGCCTATTCTTCTCTATACTGCTTGCATTAGAGTAGTGTAGCATGTTACTGTTCGGTTACTCCTATTCTGTTGCATAGCCTGTCATTGTTGCTACAGTCATTGATACCTTACCCGCAATCCTAAATGCCTAGTATAGGATGCTAGTTCATCATCATTGGCCCTACATTCTTGTCAGTCTGCCTTGCTATACTATCGGGCCGTGATCACTCGGGAGGTGATCACGGGTATTTACTATACATACATATCCTATACAGATGGTGACTAAAGTCGGGTCAGCTCGTTGAGTACCCGCAAGTGGTTCCGATGTGGGGGCTGGAAGGACAGGTGGCTCCATCCCGCTAGAGGTGGGCCTGGGTTCCCAACGGCCCCCGACTGTTACTTTGTGGCGGAGCGACATGGCAGGTTGAGACCACCTAGGAGACAGGTGGGCCTGGCCCTGGTCGGCGTTCGCGGATACTTAACACGTTTAACGAGATCTTGGTATTTGATCTGAGTCTGGCTACTGGCCTATATGCACTAACCAACTACGCGGGAACAGTTATGGGCACTCGACATCGTGGTATCAGCCGAAGCCTTCTTGACGTCAGCGACGGAGCGGCGCGCGCCGGATTGGACTGGAACGCCTACTCTTGTATAAGGGAGGCTAGGTCTGCTTCCGGCCGCCCTCGCAACGTGCAGGTGTGCAATGGGCGATGGGCCCAGACCCCTGCGTGCATAGGATTTAGACCGGCGTGCTGACCTCTCTGTTGTGCCTAGGTGGGGCTGCGATGTGTTGATCTTCCGAGGCCGGGCATGACCCAGGAAAGTGTGTGCGGCCAAATGGGATCGAGCGTGTTGGGTTATGTGGTGCACCCCTGCAGGGAAGTTAATCTATTCGAATTGTCGTGATCTTCGGTAACAGGACGACTTGGAGTTGTACCTTGACCTTATGACAACTAGAACCAGATACTTAATAAAACACACCCTTCCAAGTTCCACAGACAACCTGGTGATCGCTTTTCCACAGGGCGACGAGGGGAGGATCGCCGGGTAGGATTATGCTATGCGGTGCTACATGGAGATGCTACTTGGAGGACTTCAATCTACTCTCTTCTACATGCTGCAAGACGGAGGCTGCCAAAAGCGTAGTCTTCGATAGGACTAGCTATCCCCCTTTTATTCTGGCATTCTGCAGTTCAGTCCACTGATATGGCCTCCTTACACATATACCCATGCATATGTAGTGTAGTTCCTTGCTTGCGAGTACTTTGGATGAGTACTCACGGTTGCTTTCTCCCCCCTTTTTCCCCCTTTCCTTTCTTTCTTGTTGTCGCAACCAGATGCTGGAGTCCAGGAGCCAGACGCCACCGTCGACGACGACTCCTACTACACCGGAGGTGCCTACTACTACGTGCAGCCCGCTGACGATGACCAGGAGTAGTTAGGAGGATCCCAGGTAGGAGGCCTGCGCCTCTTTTGATCTGTATCCCAGTTTGTGCTAGCCATCTTATGGCAACTTGTTTAACTTATGTCTGTACTCAGATATTGTTGCTTCCGTTGACTCGTCTATGATCGAGCACTTGTATTCGAGCCCTCGAGGCCCCTGGCTTGTAATATGATGCTTGTATGACTTGTTTTTACTTTTAGTGTTGTGTTGTGATATTTTCCCGTGAGTCCCCGATCTTGATCGTACACATTTGCGTGCATGATTAGTGTACGGGTAAATTGTGGGCGTCACAGCGACCCATAGAAAATAAATGGATCTTCAAGAGAAGACTGACGCTGATGGTAACGTTACTGTGTATAAAGCTCGACTTGTCGCAAAAGGTTTTCGACGAGTTCAAGGAGTTGATTACGATGAGACTTTCTCACCCACAGCGATGCTTAAGTCTGTCTGAATCATGTTAGCAATTACCGCATTTTATGATTATGGAATCTGGCAAATGGACGTCAAAACTGCATTCCTTAATGGATTTCTTAAAGAAGAGTTGTATATGATGCAACCGGAAGGTTTTGTCGATCCTAAAGGTGCTAACAAAGTGTGAAAGCTCCAGCAATCCATTGATGGACTGGTGCAAACATCTCGGAGTTGGAATATACGCTTTGATGAGGTGATCAAAGCATATGGTTTTATATAGACTTTCGAAGAAGCCTGTATTTACAAGAAAGTGAGTGGGAGCTCTATAGCATTTCTAATATTATATGTAGATAACATATTGTTGATTGGAAATGATATAGAATTTCTAGATAGCATAAAAGGGTACTTGAATAAAAGGTTTTTCATGAAAGACCGGTGAAACGGCTTATATATCGGGCATCAAGATCTATAGAGATAGATCAAGATGCTTAATAGGACTTTCACAAAGCACATACCTTGATAAAGTTTTGAAGAAGTTCAAAATGGATCAGTCAAAGAAAGGGTTCTTGCCTGTGTTACAAGGTGTGAAGTTGAGTCAGACTCAATGCCGGACCACTGTAGAAGATAGAGAGAAAATGAAAGTCATCCCCTATGCCTCAGCCATAGGTTCTATCATGTATGCTGATACGTCTCCAACATATCTACAATTTTTTATTGTTCCATGCTATTATATTACCCATTTTGGATGTTTATGGGCTTTACTTTACACATTTATATCATTTTTGGGACTAACCTACTAACCGGAGGCCCAGCCCGTATTGCTGTTTTTTTGCCTATTTCGGTGTTTCGAAGAAAAGGAATATCAAACGGAGTCCAAACGGAATGAAACCTTCGGGAGCGTGATTTTTGGAACAAACGTGATCCAGAGGACTTAAGTGGAAGTCATGCAACAATCGAGGTGGCCACGAGGGTGGAGGGCGCCCCCCCTACTGGACGCGCCCCCTATCTCGTGGGCCCGTCGAGAGTCCACTGACCTACTTCTTCCTCCTAGATATACCCACGTACCCCGAGAACATCACGGGAGCCAACAAAAACCTAATTCCACCGCCGCAACCTTCTGTATCCGCGAGATCCCATCTTGGAGGCTTCGCCGGTGCTCCACCGGAGGGGGAATCGACTACGGAGGGCCTCTACATCATGTCCAAGGCCTCTCCGATGAGTTGTGAGTAGTTCGCCACAGACCTTCGGGTCCATAGTTATCAGCTAGATGGCCTTTTCTCTCTCTTTGGATCCCAATACCATGTTCTCCTTGATCTTCTTGGAGATCTATTCTATGTAACTCTTTTTGCAGTGTGTTTGTCGAGATCCGATGAATTGTGTGTTTATGATCAAGTTTATCTATGAGAAATATTTGAATCTCCTCTGGACTCTTTTATGTGTGATTAAGTTATCTTTTCAAGTCTCTTCGAATTATCGGTTTGGTTTGGCCTACTAGATTGATATTCTTGCAATGGGAGAATTGCTTAGCTTTGGGTTCAATTTTACAGAGTCCTTTCCCAGTGACAGTAGTGGCAGCAAGGCACATATTGTATTGTTGCCATCGAGGATAAAAAGATGGGGTTTATATCATATTATGAGTTTATCCCTCTACATCATGTCATCTTTCTTAATGCGTTACTCTGTTCTTTTTGAACTTAATACTCTAGATGCATGCTGAATAGCGGTCGATGTGTGGAGTAATAGTAGTAGATGCAGGCAGGAGTCGGTCTACTTGTCACGGACATGATGTCTATATACATGATCATGCCTAGATAATCTCATAATTATTTGCTTTTCTATTAAGTGCTCGAAGTAATTTGTTCACCCACCGTAATACTTATGCTATCTTGAGAGAAGCCACTAGTGAAACCTATGCCCCCCGGGTCTATCTTTTATCATATAAGCTTTCAGTCTACTTTTATTTGCATCTTTACTTTTCCAATCTATATTATAAAATACCAAAAATATTTATCTTATCATATTATATCTATCAGATCTCACTTTCGCAAGTGGCCGTGAAGGGATTGACAACCCCTTTATTGCGTTGGTTGCGAGTTCTTGTTTGTTTGTGTAGGTGCGTGGGACTTTTGAGGAGCCTCCTACTGGATTGATACATTGGTTCTCAAAAACTTAGGAAAATACTTACGCTACTATTGCTGCATCACCCTTTCCTCTTAAAGGAAAACAAACGCAAGCTCAAGACATAGCAAGAAGGATTTCTGGCGCCGTTGCCGGGGAGGATTTCTGGCGCCGTTGCTGCGAAGGTCTTCGCTCAAGTCCAGACATACCAAGTACCCATCACAAACTCATCTCCCTCGCATTTACATTATTTGCCATTTGCCTCTCGTTTTCCTCTCCCCCACTTCACCCTTGCAGTTTTGCTCGCCCTCTCTTTCCCAACCTCCTCTCTCTTTTGCTTGCCCTTTTGTTTGCTTATGTGTTGGATTGCTTGTCGCAATGGCGCAAGATAATACCAAATTGTGTGATTTCTCCAATACCAATAATAATGATTTCCTTAGTACTCCGATTGCTCCTCTTAATGATGTCGAGTCTTGTGAAATCAATACTGCTTTGCTGAATCTTGTTATGAAAGATCAATTCTCCGGCCTTCCTAGTGAAGATGCCGCTACCCATCTAAACAACTTTGTTGATTTGTGTGAGATGCAAAAGAAGAAAGATACGAATAATGATATTGTTAAATTGAAGTTATTTCCGTTTTCGCTTAGAGATCGTGCTAAAGTTTGGTTTTCGTCTTTGCCTAAGAATAGTATTGATTCATGGAATAAGTGCAAAGATGCTTTTATCTCTAAGTATTTTCCTCCCGCTAAGATCATCTCTCTTAGGAACGATATTATGATTTTTAAACAACTTGATCATGAGCATGTTGCCCAATCTTGGGAAAGAATGAAATTGAAGATTCGCAATTGCCCTACTCATGGTTTGAATTTATGGATGATCATACAAAATTTTTATGCCAGATTGAATTTTGCTTCTAGAAATCTTTTAGATTCGGCCGCGGGAGACACGTTTATGGAAATCACCTTAGGAGATGCTACAAAACTACTTGATAATATTATGGCTAATTATTCTCAATGGCACACCAAAAGATCTACTAGTAAAAAAGTGCATGCTATAGAAGAAATTAATGTTTTGAGTGGAAAGATGGATGAACTTATGAAATTGTTTGCTACTAAGAGTGCTCCTATTGATCCCAATGATATGCCTTTGTCTACTTTGATTGAGAATAATAATGAATCTATGGATGTGAATTTTCTTGGTAGGAATAATTTTGGAAACGATGCTTATAGAGGAAACTTTAGTCCTAGACCGTTCCCTAGTAATTCCTCTAATAATTATGGAAATTCCTGCAATAATTATTATGGTAATTTTAATAAGATTCCCTCTGATTTTGAGAATAGTGTTAAAGAATTTATGATCTCTCAAAAGAATTTTAATGCCTTGCTTGAAGAAAAATTGCTCAAAGTTGATGATTTGGCTAGGGACGTTGATAGACTCTCGCTTGATGTTGATTCTTTGAAACTTAGATCTACTCCTCCTAAGCATGATATAAATGAGCCTCTCAAAGCTATGAGAATTTCCATTGATGAGTGCAAAGAAAGAACCGCTAGATTGCATGCTAAAAAAGATTGCTTTGTAAAGGCGTGTTCTTCTAGTTTCCATGAAAATAATGATGAAGATATTAAAGTTATTGATGTGTCCCCTATTAGATCTTTGTTTTGCAATATGAATCTTAATAATGATGGGACTAGAGATGAGTCAACTTTAGTTAAAAGGCGTCCCAATGATTCGGAGTTTTTAGATCTTGATGCTAAATCTGGTGAAAGTAGGATTGGAGAGGTCAAGACTTTAAATAGCATTGAACCCACTATCTTGGATTTCAAGGAATTTAATTATGATAATTGTTCTTTAGAATATTGTATTTCCTTGTTGCAATCCGTTGTGAATTCTCCTCATGCTTATAGTCAAAATAAAGCTTTTACCAAACATATTGTTGATGCCTTGATGCAATATTTTGATGAAAAACTTAATTTGGAAGTTTCTATACCTAGAAAACTTAATGATGAGTGCGAACCTACTATAAAGATTAAAATTAAAGATCATGAGTGTTATGCTTTATGTGATTTGGCTGCTAGTGTTTCCACGATTCCGAAAACTTTATGTGATATTCTAGGTTTCCATGATCTTGATGATTGCTCTTTAAATTTGCACCTTGCGGATTCCACCATTAAAAAGCCAATGGGAAGGATCAATGATGTCCTCATTGTTGCAAATAGAAATTTGGTGCCCATAGATTTTATCGTTCTTGATATAGATTGCAATCTTTCTTGTCCTATTATTCTTGGTAGACCTTTCCTTAGAACAATTGGTGCGATTATTGATATGAAGGAAGGGAATATTAGATTCCGATTTACATTAAGGAAAGGCATGGAGCACTTTCCAAGAAAGAAAGTTAAATTACCTTATGAATATATCATGCGGGCTACTTATGAATTGAGTACCAAAGATGGCACTAGTTAGATCTATCCTTGCTTTTATGCCTAGCTAGGGGCGTTAAACGATAGCTCTAATTGGGAGGCAACCCAATTTTATTTTTGTGTTTTAGTCATATTGCCCATGAGACATAGTTTGCAAGTATCAAATGATTCATAATCAAGTGATTCCAAAACTCCATCTGCATGGAGTTTCTTCATGAGCTTTACACCAATATGACTTAAACGACACTACCACAAATATGTTGCACTATCATTATCAACTTTTCATCTTTTGGCATCAATATTATGGATATGTGTATCACCACAATCGAGATTCAAAAGAAATAGACCACTCTTCAAGGGTGCATGACCATAAAAGATATTATTCATATAAATAGAACAACCATTATTCTCTGATTTAAATGAATAACTGTCTCGCACTAAACAAGATCTAGATATAATGTTCATGCTCAACGCTGGCACCAATAACAATTATTCAGGTCTAAAACTAATCCCGAAGGTAGATGTAGAGCTAGCGTGCCGACGGTGATCACATCGACCTTGGAACCATTCCCGACATGCATCGTCTCCTCGTCCTTAGCCAATCTTCATTTAACCCGTAGTCCCTGTTTCGAGTTACAAATATGAGCAATCGAACCGGTATCAAATACCCAGGCACTACTATGAGCATTAGTAAGGTACACATCAATAACATGTATATCAGATATACCTTTGTTCTCTTTGCCATCCTTCTTATCCGCAAAATACTTGGGGCAGTTCTGCTTCCAGTGACCAGTCCCTTTGCAGCATTGCGAAGAGCTCAGTTTCAAGCCTGGGTCCAGCTTTGGGCTTCTTCCCAGGAGTGGCAACTTGCTTGTCATTATTCTTGAAGTTCCCCTTCTTTCCCTTGCCCTTTTTCTTGAAACTAGTGGTTTTGTTAACCATCAACACTTGATGCTCCTTCTTGATTTCTACCTCCGCAGATTTCAGCATTGCGAAGAGCTCGGGAATAGTCTTTTCCATCCCTTGCATATTATAGTTCATCATGAAGCCTTTGTAGCTTGGTGGCAGTGATTGAAGAACTCTGTCAATGACACAATCATCTGGAAGATTAACTCCCAGCTGAGTCAAGTGATTATGATATCCAGACGAGTATGAGTTCACTTACAGAACTGTTCTCCTCCATCTTGCAGCTATAGAACTTGTTGGAGACTTCATATCTCTCAACTCAAGCATTTGCTTGAAATATTAACTTCAACTCCTGGAACCTCTCATATGGTCCATGATGTTCAAAACGTCTTTGAAGCCCCGATTCTAAGACGTAAAGCATGGCACACTGAACTATCAAGTAGTCATCAGATCGAGCTTGCCGGACGTTCATAACATCGGCATCTGCTCCTACAGCAGGCCTTTTACCCAGCGGTGCATCAAGGACACAATTCTTCTGTGCAGCAATGAGGATAATCCTCAAGTTACGGACCTAGTCCATGTAGTTGCTACCATCATCTTTCAACTCAGCTTTCTCTAGGAACGCATAAAATTCAAGGGAACAGTAGCACAGGCCATTGATCTACAACATAGATATGCAAAAACTATCAGGACTAAGTTCATGATAAATTAAGTTCAATTAATCATATTACTTCAGAACGCCCGCTTAGATAGACATCCCTCAAGTCATCTAAATGATACGTGATCCAAATCAACTAAACCATGTCCGGTCATCACATGAGATGGAGTAGTCATCAATGGTGAACATCTCTATGTTGATCATATCTACTATATGATTCACGTTCGACCTTTCGGTCTCCGGTGTTCCGAGGCCATGTCTGTTTGGAAAGTGTTCCGGGTATCGTTATTTTCTGACCTTCACGAATGATTTGAGCTGATAAGGGTATATCTACTCAATGAAACACAAGTCTGAAACATTTGAAAAGTTCAAAGAATTTCAGAGTGAAGTGGAGAATCATCGTATCAAGAAAATAAAGTTTCTATGATGCAATCGTGAAGGTGAATATTTGAGTTACGAGTTTGTCCTTCATTTAAAAACAATGTGGTATAGTTTGACAACTGTCGGTGTACAAAAATAGGGGCTCTCCTTTTTGACCCCTTTACTTGTGCACGGACAGTCAGAGCCACCCGCCATAACCACGCGTAACAGGGCAGGAAAGGGAATCCAGAGAGAAGCCGAAGGCGCAAGACAAACAAAGAAACAACAAGGACCAAGGCCACAAAGTGCAGATGGGCGAAGCAGGTTTCCTCGGCAAGACCCTTGCCGGCAGCAGCATCCGCAGCCCCGGAAAGTCCCTTGCCGGGGCAGCTCACCCACACCAGTGGAGCGGGCCACCCTTGAGCCACGGTCTCCAAACAACCATGTTGGACCAGGGCTCGGGAGGCACCTCCACGGTGGCATGCAGATCTTTGTGAAGACATAGAATGCTCAAGATCAGATAAGGATTGGAAAGCAACAATCCTCACCAAGACCCTTACCGAAGGAATCCACAAGACCCCCGGCGAGACCCTTGCCGGGGACACCAGCGCGCCACCGTAGGACCCTTGCCGGGCCACCCGGCAAGACCCTTGCTAGGCCACTTGACAAGACCCTTGCTAGAGGCGATTGCAGGGCCATTGCCAGGCCCACACCAACCAACTCCTCGCCGCCGTTCGCATGCAGCTGCCAGCCCAACCAGCTGGGCAGGCACCTGCGTGGAAACATGCAGCTTCCAGGACAACTCAGCACGCACCTGCGTGGCGGCATGCAGATCTTCATGGAGGCTCCACCACCACGCCACCTCAGCTGCCTGCCTGCCTACATGGCACCACACGCATCGCTGGCCAGGGCGTGCGTCGAAGTGAGGAGGAGCGGCGACGGACGGGACGGACCTCGCCCCCGTCCCCGATAAAGCGAGGGACACCTAAGCCTCGCATTAAATGCGCTTTGTCCTGTAATACCAGCGATAAGCTCACAGTGCTGTAGCACTTTCCACCTCCTGTGTGCCACTGTGGCAGCCCCTTTCGCCTATAAAAGGAGGCCCATGGCGCACTGGAGAAGGATTCATCTCGTTGGAACCTAGCAGCACCCGGAGCTAGTTCAAGAGCTCAAGAACACTAATACATCCACCAAAGCAGGATTGTAGGGTTTTACGCATCTTTGCGGCCCGAATCTAGGTAAATCCCCTTTGTACTGTCTACTAGTCCCGCTCTTCTCACGATCCCCGCGCCCCGCAACCGTAGTAGGGATTCCAGTGATCCCATAGGTGTCATTTCCCACCGACTTCTTTGGCGTGCTAGGTAGGTGGCGGAGAATCTGGCCTAGCAGTTCATCATCGCCACAACCCCTGCGAAGAAGGCGGCCAAGAGAGCGGCGCTGCCTAGCGCAAGGGACGCCAGGGCGGCAACGAGAAAGCTAAGTCATGCCAACCTTTAAATTCCTCTCCTTAATATAAGGTTATTATCCTCGGAGATTTTTCCTATGCATGGAAAACCTGTACACAGAGGGGCCCTCCCGCGATTGGCAACGCCCTTGTTCTGTTTTGAGTCTGCTCAACAGTCCAAGCGGCCGCGTCGAGAGCAGCAGAGTAGCCTTCCGCCATCGCAACGCTCTCGACTATGACTCGAGTCAAACTCGACAGATCAAGCGGCCGTGTTGGGGGCGGTAAGGTGGTTTGCTCGGCAGCAAGCACACCGGCAGGCTAATGAGGATCCGTCCTCAAGACGCCACCCTGGGTTTACGCGCCGGCAAACCTACCCGGTAACGTAGGGCGGACATGCAAAGGAAAGTCGAACAAGAAAATAACATGCATAACGTCAAGAGTACTACATAGTTATATTACATAAATTGCCGCCGCAGTTCTAACTAAAGATAGCGATTGTCTTGGTCGTGAACTTGCAGCGGCAGTAAGGAATGAGGTGCCTAGTCCCGACGCTGGCCGTCCAACCTCTTGATTTTGTCGATGCGCTTGAGGATGGGCTTGATACGCTCATTGAGCACCGTGATGTCAGCATCCTCCGGAAAGCTCTTCAGCACAGCTTCGAAGTCGAGGTCAGGATGCCAGTGCGCTATCTTGGCAAGCACCCTGGTCATGACACCCCAGCAAAGTATCCGGGACTCCTCGGCCAGGGAGGCCGTCCAATCGGAGTGAAGCCGCTCCAGAGCGCCGACAACCTTCTCGAAGTACAGGGTTAGGCTAGCGTTGGGGCTCAGGCTCGTCTTCGGGGCGTACCTCATGTTCAGCATCCCCATGATGCCCAGTTGCGTGGAGGCCGATTCCGCAACGGCGGTGAGGCGGTCGAGCCAACGCTTCTCGCCCACCACGTGGTCCTCAAGGTTGGCAGTCTCGTTCATCCACATCTGCTTCTCTGTCTCCAGCTCCTTGGTCAGGATCCCCTCCCGGGTTCTGGCCTCCGGCAGCATCTTCTCGAGATCTCCCAGCTTCAGCTTGAGGTCTCTGATGGAGTTGTTGGCTTCGGAGAGTTCTCCGACCTTGCTGACGACCGCACCCTGCGCCTCCGTCACGGCGCCGTTAAGCGTGTCCTTCTCCGTGGACAGATTCAAAGCTCACTCCTCCAGCTCTTTCACCCTGCCGGTGTAGACCCGATCCTTGGCATTGAGTGCTTCCTGATGCCTCTGCTCCAGCTCTTGGGTCCGCTGCACGACGAGCCTGCCCACCTCTTCATCCCTGCCACGGAGCATGGCGGCAAGCTTCTCCTCGCGTGCGGCAAGGTCCTCTTCCTAGGTATTCAGTGCGGCCTCGTGCTGGGTCCGGGCGGCTTCGGCTTCGTCGGCCAATTTCTTCGCCATCTCCTGGGCCTTCTCGACGTCGGCCAGCTTCAGGGTGAGCTCCACCTCCCGGTTGGCTAGCTTGCCCTGGGCGGCCTTCAGCTCGTCCTGGGCCTGGCGGAACCAGTCTTGCGCCTCGGTGACGTGCCCTTCAAAATCCGCCTCCGCCTTCTCCACCACCGCCGTCCTGGACTTGGCCTTGTCCAGGCGGGCGAGGTGGAGCGCCTGAAGCTTCCGAAAGCTGGCACCCATGGCCTGGAGCAGCCGCTCCTTCTGGGAGCCGACACCAGCGACGCTCGGCTCATCGACGACCTCGAGCCCGGCGGCGGCAAGCGCCTCCTCGTCGAACACCTCTCTTTCAAGGGGAGCCCTGGTGCTCGAAGCGCCAAGGAGGTGGACAAAGAGGTCGTCGCTTACCCTCAGGTACCTGCCCGAGCCAGAGGCGGCGGAGGAGGAGGGCAGGTCATCAAACGCCACCTCCTCGGAAGTGGCCTTGCTGGGCTCTTCGGCGGGCCCCTTGGTGGCGTCCTCAGCGGCGCCCCTGGTGCCCTCCTCGGCAGCGATTTTCTCCGCCTCCGCCACGACATCCCCAACGACGTCCTTGATGACGGTGTCAACGTCCCCTGAATCTACCAAGGAGGGGTCTGGATGCCAAGAAGGAGGCAGGGCGGAGCCTAGATCAAGAGCCAGTAAGGAAAAGAAAAAAACGCAAGCAGAAGTGGAGAGCGAGTGGCTTACCCGTGCCGGGCCGAGAGGGGGAAGTCCCTTCTCCGCCAAGGTTTGGCATTGAGGTGAAGCCGCCGGCGCCTGTGTTCTCCTCCTCCTCCTTCGTGTGCATGTCCTCGGCGTTTGGTGCCCTTGCCGGGGATGCCCCTCGGGGTGGCGTGGTCGACGGGGGAGGCACGATGGGAGAAGCCCTCTGCGGCTCCCCTTTGTGTTGCTCCCCTCCTACATCCACGGCAGGGTCAGTACCAAAGCGTCGTGCATTACGCACGTTGACAAAGGATGGGTGATGGACTCACGCTGGGCCCTCTGCGGCTCCCCTTGGTGTTGCTCCCCTCCTACATCCACGGCAGGGTCAGTACCAAAGCGTCGTGCATTACGCACGTTGACAAAGGATGGGTGATGGACTCACGCTGGGGGCTGGGTTGGGGGCTGCTGTCCGGGCTGCTCAACACCACCAGTGGCATACTGGAGGTGCCTGCCGGGGGCTGGCTACTCGCCGAAATCCTGGCCCTCTTTATCCTCTGGGCTAGCGTCTCCACATCCCTGCAAGATGAAGACAAGTGAGCAATGCCATCACGGGAAATGTAAGGAATGAGGGAGGAAAGCAGAAGCTTACTCTTCAATTTCTTCCTCCTCCTCCTCTGTTGTTTTCTTTTTTCTCTCCGGGCTAAGAGGCCCAAAGTCTCTCTCCGGCTGAGAGGCCCGAAGTCAAACGCAATCCCCGCGCCGATGTTTGCCGATGAAGGGGGAGGCAATGGTGTCCGGGCACGCTTGGACGACGAAGAAGCAGATGCCTTCTTCTTTGATGTCGTGGCCTTTGCCGTTTTCTTCATCGCCACCGCCCTCGTCTGGCGACAGGCGCTTCCTGGGCTTGCCGCAGCTATGCGGCCCGGTCGAGGCGGACCGGTTCGCCGGAGGTGGCCCGCCGTAGGACCCGCCTTTTTCTGGCGATTGGAGGATCGACAGTCATGGTCTTCTCCCCCTCGCCCTCCTCCTCAGATGACCCGTCGGTTGCGTCTTTGACAAGGGGAGCCCCGGTGCCAGCGCCGCTGGCCTCCCCAGCAGCTGCTGCCCACTGGGCAAGCCCCCCCTCCTCCGCCTCTTCCGCGGCCTTGTCCGCCACGCCGCCGGTGCTGCCAGCCTCCTCGACAAGCTTTGCCTCCTCCTTGGCAAGCCTCGCCTCCTCCACCCTGGCAGCGATGTAGTCCAGCTCCGCCGGAGAGGTGGCCTGGATAAGCCGTGGCTCGGCGGTGACGTACAACTCATGCAAGGTGTCAAAGAACTCCTGCACCTTGAGCCCGTCCGGCTCAACCCAATTCGGGTTAAGGCCATGCGTGTTGAAAAGTGGCATCATGGCAATGATCTTGGACTCACGAGAGTTGTTGCTCAGCGGGACCACTCCCACCGACAACTTAAAACGGGCTCCTTGACGACCTTGTCGGCCTTCGTGGCAGCCCTGGCAACCTTGCCGGACCGCTCGCCCTCGCCCTCGTCGTTAACCTCAAGCTGGAAGATTCGTTGGCAGAGATGGGCGTGCCTGAGCACCGTCAGGTTGCTGTCAAGGCCGGGGCGGAGCCTCATGATGTCAGCGACGTTTACAAAGAGCCAGGCCGACCTCCCCTTGTCGTGCAGAGGGGCAATTCGGCAGCGTATGAAGTCCGCCCCGATCATTTTGAGGGTGAGCCCGGCCTGGGTAAGCTGAAGAATTCTGGTGGTGGTGACCGTAAGTTTCGCGTCATCGGCGTCGACGTCGCCCCAATCGCCCCCACAGATCGGCGGCTCCTAGCGAACCTCGCAGAATGCTGGCGGGTCCTTCTCCTCAATCCACCACCACTAGCCCCGCCATTCTTCCCACCTCTCCTTCGTGGTGGCGTCCGGGTACGCCCCCTTGTCCCTCGGGATCCAGGTGACGCAGCCAGATATGGCGCCCCCTTTTTGGATCCGAGGGGAGAAGTAATGGCAGAAGAGCGATGTGCTGGGGTGCACCCCGACGAAGCCCTCGCAGAGATGTGCGAAGAGAGCCATGCACACCACGGAATTCGGGGTGAAATCTAGAAGGCGGAAGCCATAGGTGTGCATGATATCCTTGAAGAAATCAGAAAAGAGGGGGCAGAGCCCGCAGGAGAAATAGTCGATGAAGAAGGGGTATCGATTTGGGGAGGCCCCGACGCTGGCAGGGACGACGTGCGTGGCTGGATGCCCTATCTTCTCTCCCCCCGTCTTCACTCCCCATAGATCCTTGAACATCTCCCAGAGCTCGGACACGCCGACCATCAAGGGGAAGTAAGCAAACTGCGCCCGTCGCGCCACCAGCTCGCTCTCCGGCTGCTCCGTCACCCTGGCGTCCTTCGCCACTCCTTTGCTTTTGGTGGACTTGGGCGCCATGGCGGCTGCGAGAAGCAAAATAGCAGAGGATGGCGGAAGCGCGGCGGTGATGGGTGGAGATGGAGGGACTCAATAAGAACGAAGAAAGGGGCGGCGTTTCTGAGATTGGAGGAGGCGCAAGGAGGGGGGGGGGGTAAAGTGAGCAGCGCTCCCGCGGTTATTCCTTTTTATGGGGAAGGCGCGGGCCGCCTCCTTTCCTATTAACTGTGATACGATGCATGTGTGCAAGAACCGTCCCACGCATGCCACCCACGTCATGCGCGCGCGTGCAACCTCCACGTTGCGCGTTCAACGAGGGTTGTGGGGAAGCGCAGCGGACATAGCAGTTATCGCGGTAAAAATCCGCACCAACTGCCCGCGCACCATTCTGGGCTTGGCCCAACAATGTGCTGCGCTTATGTATGGCCCATGCCCGGGGGCTCCTGTCGGTGTACAAAAACAGGGGCTCTGCTTTTTGACCCCTTTACTTGTGCGCGGACAGTCAGAACCACCCGCCACGGCCACGCATAACAGGGCAGGAAAGGGAATCCGGAGAGAAGCCGAAGGCGCAAGACAAACAAAGCAACAACAAGGACCAAGGCCACAAAGTGCAGATGGGCGAAGCAGGTTTCCCCGGCAAGACCCTTGCCGGGGGCAGCATCCGCAGCCCCGGCAAGCCCCTTGCCGGGGCAGCTCACCCACACCAGTGGAGCGGGCCACCCTCGAGCCACGGTCTATAAATAGCCATGTTGGACCAGGGCTCGGGAGGCACCTCTACGGTGGCATGCAGATCTTTGTGAAGACATAGAATGTTCAAGATCAGATAAGGATTGGAAAGCAACAATCCTCACCAAGACCCTTACCGAAGGAATCCACAAGACCCCTGGCGAGACCCTTGCCGGGGACACCAGCATGCCATGGCAGGACCCTTGCCGAGCCACCCGGCAAGACCCTTACCGGGCCACCCGGCAAGACCCTTGCCGGGCCACCCGACAAGACCCTTGCCAGAGGCGACAGCAGGGCCATTGCCAGGCCCGCAGCAACCAACTCCCCGCCGCCGTTCGCATGCAGCTGCCAGCCCAACCAGCTGGGCAGGCACTTGCGTGGCAACATGCAGCTTCCAGGACAACTCAGCACGCACCTGCGTGGCGGCATGCAGATCTTCGTGGAGGCTCCACCACCGTGCCATCTCAGCTGCCTGCCTGCCTACATGGCACCACATGCATCGCTGGCCAGGGCGCGTGTCGAAGCGAGGAGGAGCGGCGACGGACGGGACGGGACGGGCCTCGCCCCCGTCCCCGATAAAGCGAGGGACACCTAAGCCTCACATTAAATGCACTTTGTCCTATAATACCAGCGATAAGCTCACAGCGCTGTAGCACTTTCCACCTCCTGTGTGCCACTATGGCAGCCCCTTTTGCCTATAAAAGGAGGCCCATGGCGCACTGGAGAAGGATTCGGCTCTTTGGAACCTAGCAGCACCCGGAGCTAGTTCAAGAGCTCAAGAACACTAATACATCCACCAAAGCAGGATCGTAGGGTTTTACGCATCTTTGCGGCCCGAACCTGGGTAAATCCCCTTGTGCTGTCTACTAGTCCCGCTCTTCTCATGATCCCCGCGCCCCGCAACCGTAGTAGGGATTCGAGTGATCCCATAGGTGTCGTTTCCCACCGACAACAACTCACGCCACCTGGAACACCACAGCGTAATGGTGTGTCCGAACATCGTAACTGTACTTTATTAGATATGGTGCAATCTATGATGTCTCTTACTGATTTCCACTATCATTTTGGGGTTATGCATTAGAGACAACTGCATTCACGTTAAATAGGGCACCGTCAAAATCCGTTGAGATGACAATGTATGAACTGTGGTTTGGCAATAAACCTAAGCTGTCATTTCTTAAAGTTTGGGGATGTGATGCTTATGTCAAAAGGCTTTAGCCTGATAAGCTCGAACCCAAATCGGAGAAGTGCATATTCATAGGATACCCTAAGGACACAATTGGGTACACCTTCTACCACAGATCCGAAGGCAAGATCATTGTTGCCAAGAATGGAACCTTTCTACAGAAGGAGTTTTTCTCGAAAGAAGTGAGTGGGAGGAAAGTAGAACTTGATGAGGTAATTGTACCTTCTCTCAATTTGGAAAGTAGCTCATCCAAGGAATCCGTTCTCGTGATTCCTACACCAACTAGAGACGAAGCTAATGATGATGATCATGAGCCTTCAGATCAAGTTACTACCGAACCTCATAGGTCAATCAGAGCACGATCGACACCAGAGTGGTACGACAATCCTGTTATTGAAGTCATGTTACTTGACCATGATGAACCTACGAACTATGAAGACACTATGATGAGTCCAGATTTCGATAAATGGCTTGAGGCCATGAAATCTGAGATAAGATCCATGTATGGGAACAAAGTGTGGACTTTGGTGAATTTTCCCGATGATCGGCGACCCCTAGAGAATAAATGGACATTCAAGAAGAAGACTGACGCTGATGGTAATGTTACTGTCTATAAAGCTTGACTTGTTGCCAAATGTTTTCGACAAGTTCAAGGAGTTGACTATGATGAGACTTTCTCATCTGTAGCGATGCTTAAGTCTGTCTAAATCATGTTAGCAACTGCCGCATTTTATGATTATGAAATATGGCAAATGAACGTCAAAACTGCATTCCTTAATGGATTTCTTAAAGAAGAGTTGTATATGATCTAACCAGAAGGTTTTGTCGATCCTAAAGGTGCTAACAAAGTGTGCAAGCTCCACCGATCCATTTATGGACTTGTGCAAGCATCTCAGAGTTGGAATATACGCTTTGATGAGGTGATCAAAGCATATGGTTTTATATAGACTTTCGGAGAAGCCTGTATTTACAATAAAGTGAGTGGGAGCTCTATAGCATTTCTAATATTATATGTAGATGACATATTGTTGATTGGAAATGATATAGAATTTCTGGATAGCATAAAAGGATACTTGAATAAAACTCTAAAAGTTTTTCAATGAAAGACCGGTGAATCGACTTATATATTGGGCATCAAGATCTATAGAGATATATCAAGATGCTTAATAGGACTTTCACAAAGCACATACCTTGATAAAGTTTTGAAGAAGTTCAAAATGGATCAGTCAAAGAAAGGGTTCTTGCCTGTGTTACAAGGTGTGAAGTTGAGTCAGACTCAATGCCGGACCACTTTAGAAGATAGAGAGAAAATGAAAGTCATTCCCTATGCCTCAGCCATAGATTCTATCATGTATGATGATACGTCTCCAACATATCTATAATTTTTGATTGTTCCATGCTATTATATTACCCATTTTGGATGTTTATGGGCTTTACTTTACACATTTATATCATTTTTGGGACTAACCTACTAACCGGAGGCCCAACCCGTATTGCTGTTTTTGGCCTATTTCAGTGTTTCGAAGAAAAGGAATATCAAACGGAGTCCAAATGGAATGAAACCTTAGGGAGCGTGATTTTTTGGAACAAACGTAATCCAGAGGACTTAAGTGGAAGTCACGCAACAATCGAGGTGGCCACGAGGGTGGAGGGCGCGCCCGCTATCTTGTGGGCCCGTCAGGAGTCCACCGACCTACTTCTTCCTCCTATATATACCCACGTACCCCGAGAACATCAGGGGAGCCAATGAAAACCTAATTCCACCACTGCAACCTTCTGTATCCGCGAGATCCCATCTTGGAGCCTTCGTTGGCGCTCCGCCAGAGGGGGAATCAACCACGGAGGGCCTCTACATTATCTCCAAGGCCTCTCCGATGAGTTGTGAGTAGTTTACCACAAACCTTTGGGTCCATAGTTATTAGCTAGATGGCTTCTTCTCTCTCTTTGGATCTCAATACCATGTTCTCCTTGATCTTCTTGGAGATCTATTCTATGTAACTCTTTTTGCGGTGTGTTTTTCGAGATCCGATGAATTGTGGGTTTATGATCAAGTTTATCTATGAGAAATATTTGAATCTCCTCTAAATTCTTTTATGTGTGATTAAGTTATCTTTGCAAGTCTCTTCGAATTATCGGTTTGGTTTGGCCTACTAGATTGACCTTTCTTACAATGGGAGAAGTGCTTAGCTTTGGGTTAAATCTTGTGGTGTCCTTTCCCAGTGACAGCAGGGGCAACAAGGCACGTATTGTATTGTTGCCATCGAGGATAAAAAGATGGGTTTATATCATATCGCATGAGTTTATCCCTCTACATCATGTCATCTTTCTTAATGCGTTACTCTGTTCTTTATGAACTTAATACTCTAGATGCATGCTGAATAGCGGTCGATGTGTGGAGTAATAGTAGTAGATGCAGGTAGGAGTCGGTCTACTTGTCACGGACGTGATGCCTATATACATGATCATGCCTAGATAATCTCATAATTATTCGCTTTTCTACTAATTGCTCGACAGTAATTTCTTCACCCACCGTAATACTTATGCTATCTTGAGAGAAGCCACTAGTGAAACCTATGCCCCCCGGGTCTATCTTTTATCATATAAGCTTTCAATCTACTTTTATTTGCATCTTTACTTTTCCAATCTATATTATAAAATACCAAAAATATTTATCTTATCATATTATCTTTATCAGATCTCACTTTCGCAAGTGGCCGTGAAGGGATTGACAACCCCTTTATTGTGTTGGTTGCGAGTTCTTGTTTGCTTTTGTAGGTGCGTGTGATTTTTGAGGAGCCTCCTACTGGATTGATACCTTGGTTCTCAAAAATTAAGGGAAATACTTACGCTAATATTGCTGCATCACCCTTTCCTCTTCAAGGAAAACCAACGCAAGCTCAAGACGTAGCAAGAAGGATTTGTGGCGCCGTTGCCGGGGAGGATTTCTGGTGCCGTTGCCGGGGAGGTCTTCGCTCAAGTCAAGACATACCAAGTACCCATCACAAACTCATCTCCCTCACATTTACATTATTTTTCATTTGCCTCTCGTTTTCCTCTCCCCCACTTCACCCTTGCCGTTTTATTCTCCCTCTCTTTCCCAACCTCCTCTCTCTTTCGCTTGCCTTTTTGTTTGCTAGTGTGTTGGATTGCTTATCGCAATGGCGCAAGATAATACCAAATTGTGTGATTTCTCCAATACCAATAATAATGATTTCCTTAGTACTCCGATTGCTCCTCTTAATGATGTTGAGTCTTGTGAAATCAATACTGCTTTGCTGAATCTTGTTATGAAAGATCAATTCTCCGGCCTTCCTAGTGAAGATGCCGCTACCCATCTAAACAACTTTGTTGATTTGTGTGAGATGCAAAAGAAGAAAGATACGGATAATGATATTGTTAAATTGAAGTTATTTCCGATTTCACTTTGAGATCGTGCTAAAGTTTGGTTTTCGTCTTTGCCTAAGAATAGTATTGATTCATGGAATAAGTGCAAAGATGCTTTTTGAAAGTGCTAGTTATCGACTAGAGGGGGGTGAATAGGCGATTTTTATCAAAGTCTTCAAAACATGGAAGTTTCGAAGACAAACAATAGAAATTACCTAATTGATATGCAGCGGAAGATAAACTACACAAAGCAAGCCATAGTCAAGTATGCAATAGTGGTAACGTACGAAGACTAATAGCAGCTAGGTAGTAAGGATCAGGATGGAAGATAGTATGAAGCCAATCAACAATAGTAGTCAAGCAATGAAGTCAAACAGATAAGACAGATAAGCAGTGACTTCACGAAGACAAACTCAAAGTAAAGGAGGGAAGGGATAGAACCAGTCACTTGTTGAAGACACAGGATTTGTTGGACCAGTTCCAGTTGCTATGACAACTGTACGTCTGGTTAGGGAGGCTGAGATTCAACTCAGAAGACCGCGTCTTCACCTTATTCCCCTTGAGCTAAGGACACACAGTCCTCGCCCAATCACTCTGGTAAGTCTTCAAGGTAGACTTCCGAACCTTCACAGACTTCGTTCACCCGGCGATCCACAATGACTCTTGGATGCTCAGAACGCGACGCCTAACCGGCTGGAGGATACACAGTCCTCAAGTGTAATAAGTCTTCAGGTGACACAGACAGAAAGACTTCAGTGATGCCTAACACTCTTTGGCTCTGGGTGTTTGGGCTTTGTCCTCGCAAGGATTTCTCTCTCAAAGGCTTCGAGGTGGGTTGCTCTCAAAACGACAAAAGCCGTAAACTAACTCTGAGCAGCCACCAATTTATGGTGTAGGGGGTGGGCTATTTATAGCCACAAGGCAACCCGACCTGATATGTCCGAAATGACCCTGGGTCACTAAGGAACTGACACGTGTTCCAACGGTCAGATTTCAAACACACACGGCAACTTTACTTGGGCTACAAGCAAAGCTGACTCATCCAGCTCTGGATAAGATTTGCTCTCATTGTCTTTGCTCGAAGACATAGGATTTGGGTTGAGCATCACTTCAGTCACTCTGACTTAGTTCACTTGGACCCCACTTAACAGTACGGTGGTTCCTATGACTCAACAAAGAAGAAAAGGAAACAACGAAACAACTCAGTCTTCGCGCTCCATAGTCTTCACGCAATGTCTTCTCATGTCATAGACTTCAGTGTGAATATCTTCACACACCACCATTGTCTTCAATGTCTTCATACATTTTTAGGGATCATCTCCGGTAGGTAAACCGAATCAATGAGGGACACTACCTGCGTTATCCTGCAATTCTCACAAACGCATTAGTCCCTCAACCAACTTTGGCGTCAATACTCCAAAACCAACTAGGGGTGGCACTAGATGCACTTAAAATCTCCCCCTTTTTGGTGATTGATGACAAACTGGTTGAAGTTTTCAACGGTAATAAAGTATGTGAAATTGTAAAGGATAGGGTATTGTCTTCATAAGGGGCAAGGGCTCCCCCTGAAGATGTGCATATAAGTAATTTGCTTTTGGAATGCAAATGCACATGGCAGGTTGTACTTGTGGAGATCCTCTTCAACTTATGAAGATAATTCATCATGCATGAAATGATATAACTTAAAGAATGACATGCATAATGGAAAATGGACGTCTGCAGAATGATCTAAGTGCGGAAGTCATCATCGCACGTGGAAACGTAAATAAGTAGCAGACGACCATCAAGTTTAAGTGTTACAACTCAAAGAACGAAGTGTTTCGAAAGCAAGAGTTGTAAGCACTAGGAAAAAATATAAAGCAACCGCCCTTATGAACCCGCTTGAAGACTATCAAACTCATACGCTTCTCCCCCTTATGTCAGTAATGACCAAAAAGGTTTGAAGACATAGAGCATCTACTCGTCCTCATGAGGAGTAGTTGAAGCAGCAGGGTTGTCGTTGTCGTTTGGCGGTGCAGACGAACTTGGTGCAGTGTCGATGCGTGCAGATATAGGGGGTAGTGAAGTAGCATCGTCTTCATCATCGATCACATTGGCATTGACCGTTGCCGCGGAGGAAGAATAGTCAGAGTCTTCAAGAGATGGAGTTCTTCGTAGGACAGCATTCCATGGAGGAGTGGAGTCAAACTTGAATCTTTCAGTGAAGCCATCGTCTTGAAGATCAGCTTCAGCACTAAGCAGGGTCAAACTCTTCCATGATCGCCGACAAGTTTCATGAGTGACAAAAGCATTCTTGGTGGCAAGGTTTCGAATGCGATTTACATCCACCAAGAGGCTTTGCATCTGACGCTTGAGCCAAAAATGATGCTTATCTTTCTTCTGATGCAGGGCCACAAGAAGTTCTCGGTCATTGAGGACCCGAGAGCGCTTCCGAGGCCTTTGAGCAATGGTTCTCGCAGTGGCTTCAGTTGATGCACGACGAGGCAGACGAATATTTCCAGCCATCGGATAGACACGCGTGACAGCTTGGACTCCTTCCATAGGCTGAGTGAAGCTTTGATGTTTAGCATTCTGAAGACAAAGAGGCTTCCTGGCAGGTTCAGGGTATATGGCTTCAACTGACATATCAACCTCTGGTAGGAAGATCACATGATTGTGAGCAGATGGTTGATAGTTGACAGCAGAGTGTTGCTTGATGAGGCGCATGACCCATGGAGCATAGAACTTCAGTCTGAAAAGGTCAGATCCAGATGCAGCCAGTTGGCTGATGAAGAAATCTTGCGCATTGAAGCTGATGCCATTGAGGATGTAAAAGACCAATGTCTTCATGGCTCCTTCAAGTTTTGCAGATGATGAATGTCCTTTGATCGGCCATAGAGTCCACCTGATGATATGATATATAGTGTGTGGCAGATACTCAAGGTCATCAACAAAGAACTCCTTTGGATATTCAGCATCACGTGGCAAAGGCTTGATCATGCTCAACATCTGGCTCATATTGGGTTCAGGCTTATGGAAGATACTCTCCAGTGCATTGCGGTGGTTTTGACAACTAGGTTCATATAGCTCTCCGGGAGTGGATAGGCCTGTAAGCTCAATGATGTCAAGAGCTTTGGCTTCATGATGAACATTTCCTGTCATCCACTCGAGAACCCAGGTCTTCGTATCTCTGTTATAACCGCGAATGTGGAGTGTAGCATAGAATTGAAGCAATAGCTCTTCATTCCAATGTTCTTTGTCTGTGACAAAGCTGAGCAGACCAGCATCACGAAAGCAGTCAAGTGCTTCTTCTAAGCATGGCAGTCCAGCAATGGCTTCAGTGTCGAGGCGCATATGAGGGGAAATGCGCCCTTGATCATACAGAACACAGGAGTAATAGCTTCGCTGCTGATGACTCTAGAACCGATCTGATGATATTCTTGGCTTCGTGTAGGGGTTCTTTGAGCTGTCAAAGAATGTGTTGTGGCTCTTGAAGCCATTTGCATTGAAAGACCCGACAAATGTGGCAGTACCTGGAAACCTTGGCAGTCTTGGCTTTGGCTTCTGAACCTGAGGCCTATGCTCAATGTGATAGTCAAACTGAGGACCAGAGACAGTAGGTGGAGGGATCAGAACGGGCCATCTTACTGTGATTAGCTCGCCATGGTTGTATGCTTGCTTGATTGTATAGGGCCTTGGTGGCTGAACAGGAGCAGTGGCAGCAACAGTGGCTTCGGGCTGCACATCAGAAGCTTCAGGAGCATTTTCAGTATTGGCTTCTGGTATGGGGCTTGGGACAGGCTCCACATTAGCTTCAGCCATGACTATGTCATCGGCTTCATTGGTGTTGGTGGTGGCAGCCTCAAGGTTTTCAACCTCCACTTGCTGAGCTGGAGGGTCAGGCACAGACACGTTCACATCATGAACAGTTTCTTCAGGAATGGGGGGAGTAGGCACTCATTCTTCTTGACGTTCGTCATCGGCTGATGCAGCCGGATTGTCTTCAGCAGCTGGTGCTTCAGACTCGAAGACATTCACAGCAGGAGTGGCTTCTGAAAACACTTGATGTGCAACAGGTTGATGGTGCACTTCTCCTTCTAGAACGCTCGGAAGAGGGGCTTGAGGCCTTGGTCCTTTGAGAAGCCTTTGTAGTACAGGCGACGCTTTTGGGGATGGAGTGGGCAGGTCCTCATCCTCTTCAACTTGCACAGATGGTGTGGTTTGTTGTTGTTGGGGAGTGCTGGGGGAGTCTTGTTCTTGCGGGCGATCAGCCCATGAAGCATCCTGAGCAATTGGCGTCAGAGGACGACCAATGCTGATGATTTCGCTGTTCGTATGAACAGGCGATGATACCACATTGTATTCAATTTGAGGAAGAACTTCATCATCTTCAACATTGTCATGATGACCAATGTCTTCAGCAGTGATGGGATCAACTGCTGGAATCTCTTCTGCTTCAGGAGCCTCTGTGGAAGCAGGCTCATGAACAGTCATGCGAAGTTCTTGGGATGCAGATGCAGGACGAACCACTGAGATGGGTTCAACAATAAGGGGCTCTGTGGGAGCAGCCCGACTCTTCTTGGTCTTGCGCTTCTTCTTGGAGGGAGCAGCATCAGAGGCTTCTGAGGTTTTTCGTTTTCTGGCTTCAGCCTCTGCAGCCCTCGTCTTCTTCTGTTTTGAAGCGGTTGACGTGACTTTTGTCTTCGAGCCAGTCATGCTGCTTGGGAAGACAATGCGAGGTTCATCTGGCCTTGAAGGTGCAGATTGGACAGTCGATTTCTTCTTCTTTGCAGCCATCCTGGGGTCGATGCCAGGACGTCCAAGAGCCTTGCGCTTTTCAGCCTCATTGTAGGCAAGCACACACTTGTCAGCCAGATTTTTCATGCGTTCTCTGGAGCCTCGAGCTTCTTCACGCTTCTTGTGAAAGGCTTCTTTGAGCTCGTGAAGCATGATCTTGAAATTCTTGACATCTTGCACGTTGAGCGTGGCCACATGCTTCTTGAACTGAGCCTTTTCATAGTCAATCTTGTGCTTCAGTTCGACGATGCGCTGAGCAATAGCTAGCTCAGAAGCAACGACGCCATTGAAGGCGACGCTTAGGCCAATTGGAAGTTGCAGATCATCAAAGCTGAGATTTGGTGTGTCAAACCACTCATCAATGAAGTTATGGATGATTGCCATGTCAAACAGAGGCAATTTGTTGAAGATCTCTGCTTCTTCCTTGCTCTTGAGTTGCTCAAGAGCATCATCTACAAGATCGTCATCGATGGACAGATCAATGTGCTCTTCACGCAAAATAGCAGCAGGAGTCAAAGCCTGATCAGTACTCTTGACGATTTTCTTTTTCTTCTCCGTCTTCTTGGATATGCGGGAAAGATCTTCAGAATGTACACTGGCTTCAGAAGGTGCAGTGGCCAGTGGCTTCACACGAGAAGCTTTTGGAGGTGTAGCTGATGATGAAGCCTTTATCTTCTTTGGCTTCTGCGGCCTTGGAGGAGGCTTCATCAGAATCAGCATCATTGTCAGAATGATCCACTTTGGCACCTTGTACCAAGATGTAGGAGATGAGGCCATCAAGGTTTGCAAAGGGGCCAATTCTATTTTCTTCAGCTTCACGTGTGCCATCATCACAGGGAGCAGAGGGACCAGGATTGAAGTCTAATCCCCATGACTTCTTGTTTTCCTTCGCTGAAGCCTTAGCAAACTGGAAGTTGCGCTTGAAGAGATTGTCATCACGACACCAGAGCAATGATGATGGGTCGGCTTCTTCAGGCTGTGGTCCATGGACCATGCAAGGATAGAATTCTTGCGCAATGGCTTCAGCTTTGTTCTTGGGGGAAGGCCTCGATAGAGAATATCACCCCAAGGGCTCTTGATAGCATTCTTCTCAGTGTACTCCTGGGTCACGAACTTGTACTTTAACCATTGTTCAGCCCAATAGCGTCGAATCCATTGGATTCGAGTCTTGCGTTGATTGTAATCTTCTTCAGGATCTGTTTTGTAGATTTCTGCAAGATCATCAGGAAGATCCTTTGAAGTTCCCCCACGACGCTGTCTGCCACCCTTCCTTACTGATTTCTCTGCAGCCATGAACTTCAAACTGAACGGTTTCAATATGTTCAAAGGCTTCAAAAGCTTTCGCTTGCTGGTCAGACAGGAACTGGCTTCAGGAGAATCAATGTGTTGCTATAAGAATTCTGCAAACGAATACAGACTATGAGAACCTAGGGATTCTCCCATGGACATGTACCTATGACAGCATTAGAGATGCGAGGGAAGGGGAAGAGGTCATATGCATTCTCAGAAGATTTTGAAGATAAATCAGTTTGAAGACATTGAACTCATGTTGCAAAGACATTCACTTATATGTTGAGAGTCGGTTCCAGATTTGTACGAATCTGTGAATAAGTACAAGTGAGGAATCTAACTAGATGTGAAGCTTAAGTGGATGTACTAGGCAGTATGAGATGCAAACATAATAGATCTAACTTTGTATAGACAGAAACCAATTTTGGTAAATTGGGTGAATCATTGAGGATCAAAAAGATGGTAAAAATAGAGCTATATTTACCACACGATGAACTGCTAGATGGGATGAAAGGAGACCGAGCAGTTCAATCCACCGTGCCCTAACTTGGCGACGGAGGACACCTACGGCAGCGACGGAGAGGACAATGCCCGCGGCCGGCGTGAGGACGGCGTCGGAGAAGTCGCGGCAGCTAAGCGCTTCGTCGCCGGCGTCGTCAAGAGCTAGCGGTTGCGCTAGGGTTTTGACGAGGTGGAGAGGTGGAAGAAGGTTTTCTTGACCGCAGGGGACACGTATTTATAAGTAGGTGTGGAGCACAGCGCAATTACGCAGGTGCCCATGTCTGTTCACATCCGTGGGACACATGGCAAGCATGCAACATACTCAGAGTTGTCCCACGTTCCCATGCCCGCCAAGTTTGTCGGATGGTTGTTCCGGCTTCTCCGGATATCGACAATAACAATGAATCATTTAAAGAGGACTTGATGTTTGTCTCTGTGTCTTCTGCTGACAAGGATGCAGAGAAGACATTCGAAAGTTTCAACAGAATGCATATGATTTGGACAGATAGAGTTTGAGATAGTAAGCATAGAGAGATTAGGGTCCGATCACATTCACTTAGTTCAAAAGATTCAACAATGAAGACATAGC
>NC_041387.1:67114525-67131543 GCF_002162155.2 Triticum dicoccoides | reverse complement strand
TATATATATGAGAAAGCAATCAACTCAGCATAGTGAAGTAAATCATGAAGATAAGTTGAAAGTTGAAGACAAATGAATATGCGAAGATATTCAACAATAACGCCATGAGTGAAACACTTCAAACCAAGAAATTTGGTGGTGGCGTTACCCACCGTATATGAAGTATTAGACCCAGACACGGCGCACAATTATCGTGGCGCTCCAAAGTCAAATTCCACTTTAATGTATTCACACTCAGAATGTAAGTCTTCATTGATTGAAGATATACTTTACTTCATGTGTTGCACATCTAAGTCATCAACATGCATAAGTGTTAGGATGTGTGCCTGATCACAGGACATTTGAGGATTCCAAGATATTTAGCTCACACCGTAACTTGCAAAACCTTTTCTCATCTAAGGGCTTTGTGAAGATATCTGCCAGTTGCTCTTCAATGTTGACGTGAATGATGTCAATATCTTTCTTCATGACATGATCTCTGAGAAAATGATGACGAATTTCAATGTGCTTTGTCTTCGAGTGCTGAACTGGATTGTTGGCAATCTTGATGGCGCTTTCGTTGTCGCAGAAGAGAGGGACTTGCTTCAGATTGATGCCATAGTCCTTGAGAGTTTGCTTCATCCACAGAAGCTGAGCACAACAAGATCCAGCAGCAATATATTCAGATTCAACAGTTGAGAGTGATACACAGTTTTGCTTCTTTGAAGACCAACAGACAAGTGATCGTCCCAGAAAGTGACATGTCCCTGATGTTGACTTGCGATCCACCTTGTCACCAGCATAATCAGCATCCGAGAATCCAACCAGATCAAATCTTGAGCCCTTTGGATACCATAATCCGAGTGTTGGGGTGTAAGCCAAATATCTAAGAATTCGCTTCACAGCTAAGTGATGCGATTCCTTTGGTGCCGCTTGGAATCGAGCACACATGCAAACACTAAGCATAATATCTGTCCTAGATGCACATAGGTAAAGTAAAGAACCAATCATGGAGCGGTATACCTTTTGATCGAACTCTTTACCATTGTCGTCGGGACCAAGATGATGTTTGGCTGGCATTGGCGTCGTGAAACCTTTGCAATCTTGCATGCCGAACTTCTTCAGGCAGTCTTTGAGATATTTTTCTTGAGATATGAAGATGCCATTTCTTTGCTGACGAATTTGAAGACCAAGGAAGAACTTCAGCTCACCCATCATGGACATCTGATATTGCTCTTGCATCATGTATCCAAACTCATCACTATACTTTTGGTTGGTGCAGCCGAAGATTATGTCATCCACATATATTTGGCACACAAACAGTTCACCATCATATGTCTTCGTGAAGAGTGTGGGATCTAGGGATCCTGGTTTGAAGCCTTTGCTCTTCAGGAAGTCTTTGATTGTATCATACCAGGCGCGAGGAGCTTGTTTGAGGCCATACAGTGCTTTGTTTAGTTTGTACACCATATCAGGATGTTTTGGATCTTCAAAGCCAGGTGGTTGAGCAACATACACTTCTTCTTCAATCTTGCCATTGAGGAAAGCACTTTTCACATCCATTTGATATAGCAAGATGTTGTGGTGATTAGCATAGGCTAGCAGTATGCGAATAGCTTCAAGCCTAGCCACAGGAGCAAAAGTTTCATCGAAGTCAATTCCTTCAACTTGAGTATATCCTTGTGCTACTAGATGAGCTTTGTTTCTGATGACTTGACCATGCTCATCTTGCTTGTTCCGATATATCCATTTAGTGCCAATAATGTTATGCTTGCGAGGGTCAGGGCGCTTGACAAGTTCCCAAACATTATTCAGCTTGAACTGTTGAAGTTCTTCTTGCATGGCTTGAATCCATTCAGGTTCCATAAAGGCTTCAGCAACTTTCTTGGGTTCAGATATTGATACAAATGAAAAATGCCCACAGAAATTTGCTAACTGTGTTGCTCTTGAGCGAGTAAGCGGACCAGGTGCGTTGATGCTATCAATTATCTTCTCAATTTGTACTTCATTTGCAACACGAGGATGAACTGGACGAAGACCTTGCTCATGCAGATCATTGTCATCATTGGAAGGATTGTCTTCGGTCTGAGCATTGTCTTCAGGTTGGTTTGGTGCAGAAATGATAAGTCCCTCTTTAGGCTGTGCTTTAGAGGGCATGATTTCACCAGTTCCCATTAGCTTGATAGATTCACTAGAAGGAGCTTCATCTAGTGTGCTTGGCAGGAGTTCTCATTGTGAACCATTGGTTTCATCAAATCGCACATCCATTATTTCAACGATTTTGTAGTGGAAGAGGTTGAAGATTCTGTAAGAGTGCGAATCCTTTCCATAGCCAAGCATGAAGCCTTCGTGAGCTTTGGGTTCAAATTTTGACTTGTGATGGGGATCCTTGATCCAGCATCTAGCACCAAAAACTCTGAAGTAGCTGACATTTGGCTTCTTGCCAGTAAGGAGCTCATAGGGTGTTTTGCCCAGAAGCTTATGGATGTAGACACGGTTGATGATGTGACAAGCTGTATCAATAGCTTCAGGCCAGAACTTTCTTGGTGTCTTGTACTCGTCGAGCATTGTTCGAGCCATCTCAATGAGGGTTCTGTTCTTGCACTCAACAATGCCATTTTGCTGAGGTGTGTATGGATCAGGAAATTCATGAGTGATTCCCATTGTATCCAGATAAAGATCAAGCCCGGTGTTCTTTAATTCAGTGCCGTTATCACTTATGATATGCTTGATCTTGACGCCATAATTTTTCATTGCTCGATTGGCAAATCGTCTGAAGACATCTTGTACTTCAGTCTTGTAGAGAATTATGTGCACCCATGTATATCTTGAGTAGTCATCAACAATGACGAAGCCATAGAGACACGCCGTTGTTGTGAGGGTGGAGTAGTGAGTAGGGCCAAATAAGTCCATGTGCAACAGCTCAAAGGGTTGAGATGTTGTCATGATTGTCTTCGAGGGGTGCTTGGCCCTTGTCATCTTTCCAGCTTCGCAGGCACCACACAAATGATCTTTCTTGAACTTGACACCTTCGATGCCTATGACATGCTTCTTCTTGACGAGAGTGTGTAAGTTCCTCATGCCAGCATGCCCTAGCCTTCGATGCCAGAGCCAGCATTCTGAAGCTTTTGCAAGAAGACATACGACAAGCTGTGGACCTGCTGAGAAATCTACCATGTATAGATCACCTTTCCTATACCCTTCAAAGAGTAGAGACTTGTCAGATTCCATTAGTACAAGGCAACGATATTTTCCAAATATCACAATCATGTTTAAGTCACAAAGCATTGAGACAGACATTAAGTTGAATCCAAGGGATTCAACAAGCATCACTTTATCCATGTGTTGATCCTTTGAGATTGCAACTCTACCTAGACCCAATACCTTGCCTTTACCAGTGTCAGCAAATGTGATTTGACTCTTGTCGGATGGACGTAAGGTTGAGTCCATGAGAAGACTTCGATCACCAGTCATATGATTAGTGCATCCGCTGTCCATAATCCATTTTGAAGCACGAGGTGTCATACCCTACAGTGCAGTTAGGAGGATAGGCTTCACAAGGTATGTTGTGAAGCATAAGCATTTGATGCACACTTGGATTATCACAACTTAGATGAAAGTTAGCACACAGTATGACAGGTAAGCAATTCATATGTGGAATACATAGTAAGTCATTTTATCATGCGTCCCTTTGTGTTTTAGGTCCCCAGCAATAATACCGGACGCCTTTGATTGCTGGCTGGAGACCACATTCTGCAAAAGAGAGTTAGTTCTTCTTCACCACCCACATCTTTAGGGGTGGCTTAGAAGCAATGAGTCTAAGTGCAGCATCTGAGAATTTCGGCTTTGGAGCCCTAGCAAATAGCCTTGCAGAAGATGAATGATACTCATATGAATAAGCAGAAAAGTTCTTAGTAGTATGAACATAGCGGTTTGAAGACATGCGCTCATATTCATAAGTTTGAGTATGATTTCCCTGCAAAACATTGGCGTTAGGGTGACTCAGGTGAGTCCTGTTTCCGTATGAAGCCGTTGGACCATGTGACGCCTTTGGTCTGGGGTTTGTCTTCTTCCCTGGTGGTGTCATGACAACATTCACAGGAAGATTCTCAAGACAGCTTTTGGGAATCCAGATCTTCTTCATTGGCGGTCCATTCCTGCAGTTAGTACCAATATACCTGGCAAACACTTCACCATTCTGATTTTTGAACAGTTTATAGTTTGCATCAAAGGATTCATTAATGATAATAGGATTAGCACAGGTGAAGCCAGATAAAGTGGATGGATCCACTGAAGGTTCCTTTGCAGCAACCCATGTGGTTTTGGGATACTGCTCAGGCTTCCAGTAGGAACCATCGGCATTCATTTTCCTCTCGAACCCAACACCCTCTTTCCTAGGGTTTCGGTTCAGAATCTGTTTTTTGAGGACATCGCAAAGTGTCTGATGCCCTTTCAGACTTTTATACATCCCTGTTTCAAGCAATGTCTTCAACCTAGCATTCTCATCAGCAATAGTAGTGGTATCCTCAGCAGAGGGGTTAGTTACCACATCAGTAGTTGAAGACATAGCAACAGTAGTAGCAGTGGAACATTCAGCAACAGAGGTAGCGTTATCACGCTCAATGCATTTTAAGCATGGTGGTTCAAATCCATCCTATGTAACACTGATTTGTTGAGCAAGTAATGAATCGTTCTTCTTCAGAAGAGCTTCATAATCCACTCTTATCTTTTCAAGATCTTGCTCTCTTTGAAGACATTCAGAAGAAAGTTTCTCATGATCAGACAAGAGAGCATTATGTTGATCTTGAAGGGCGTCAAACTTGGAATGAAGTCTCTGAAGACTCTCAGCCAAAGCTTTTGACTGATCCATTTCTTCGCCCAACATATCATCGCTCTTACTAAGCATGTTTTGAATCTTTTCCAAAGATCTTTGTTGTTTAGTGGCAAGGGAAGCAAGTTTGACATAGATGGGGCCAAATTCATCACCTGATTCATCATCACTGGTTTCAGAGAGGTAGCATTCAGTTACCTTAGCACCCCCTGCCATGAGGCATGATGAAGATGAAGACGATTCAGGTGGAAAGGTCATCTCTTTAAGAGACTCCTTGTAGTCATCAAGCCAAGGATCATGACGATTAAGATGACTTTCATAGACTTCAGAAAGCCAGTCCCAGATTAGCTTCGCGTGATTGAGGTGCATGACATTCCTGAACTGATTTCGGGACAGGCAGGAGCAGATGACATTCTTTGCTGTGAGGTTCAGTAGAGTGTACTTGCGAATGTCATCAGCCTCCGCCATCTTGCATAGATCGGTAAGACCAATCTCAGTGACGGTCCACAGTTCGCTGTCCATAGCCATGAGTCGCTTCTTCATCATGGCTTTCCACCAAGGATATTCATGACCGTCAAAGGTGGGGCAAGATACATTCCTCAATCCTGCAGTCAACATAGCTAAACTCCAGGTGGTTAAACCGAATCACACAGAACAAGGGAGTACCTCGCTCTGATACCAATTGAAAGTGCTAGTTATCGACTAGAGGGGGGTGAATAGGCAATTTTTATCAAAGTCTTCAAAACATGGAAGTTTCGAAGACAAACAATAGAAATGACCTAATTGATATGCAGCAAAAGATAAACTACA
Organism: Triticum dicoccoides; assembly: GCF_002162155.2. Taxonomy (NCBI): domain Eukaryota; kingdom Viridiplantae; phylum Streptophyta; class Magnoliopsida; order Poales; family Poaceae; genus Triticum; species Triticum dicoccoides. Next base: position 67,125,923 of record NC_041387.1, on the reverse strand, counting down.
CAAAGCAAGCCATAGTCAAGTATGCAATAGTGGTAACGTACGAAGACTAATAGCAGCTAGGTAGTAAGGATCAGGATGGAAGATAGTATGAAGCCAATCAACAATAGTAGTCAAGCAATGAAGTCAAACAGATAAGACAGATAAGTAGTGACTTCACGAAGACAAACTCAAAGTAAAGGAGGGAAGGGATAGAACCAGTCACTTCTTGAAGACACATGATTTGTTGGACCAGTTCCAGTTGCTGTGACAACTGTACGTCTGGTTAGGGAGGCTGAGATTCAACTCAGAAGACCGCGTCTTCACCTTATTCCCCTTGAGCTAAGGACACACAGTCCTCGCCCAATCACTCTGGTAAGTATTCAAGGTAGACTTTCGAACCTTCACAGACTTCGTTCACCCGGCGATCCACAATGACTCTTGGATGCTCAGAACGCGACGCCTAACCGGCTGGAGGATACACAGTCCTCAAGTGTAATAAGTCTGCAGGTCACACAGATAGAAAGACTTCAGTGATGCCTAACACTCTTTGGCTCTGGGTGTTTGGGCTTTGTCCTCGCAAGGATTTCTCTCTCAAAGGCTTCGAGGTGGGTTGCTCTCAAAATGATAAAAGCCGTAAACTAACTCTGAGCAGCCACCAATTTATGGTGTAGGGGGTGGGCTATTTATAGCCACAAGGCAACCCGACCTGATATGTCCGAAATGACCCTGGGTCACTAAGGAACTGACACGTGTTCCAACGGTCAGATTTCAAATACACACGACAACTTTACTTGGGCTACAAGCAAAGATGACTCATCCAGCTCTGGATAAGATTTGCTCTCATTGTCTTCGCTCGAAGACATAGGATTTGGGTTGAGCATCACTTCAACCACTCTGACTTAGTTCACTTGGACCCCACTTAACAGTACGGTGGTTCCTATGACTCAACAAAGAAGAAAAGGAAACAACGAAACAACTCAGTCTTCGTGCTCCATAGTCTTCACTCAATGTCTTCTCATGTCATAGACTTCAATGTGAATATCTTCACACACCACCATTGTCTTCAATGTCTTCATACATTTTTAGGGGTCATCTCCGATAGGTAAACCGAATCAATGAGGGACACTACCTGCGTTATCCTGCAATTCTCACAAATGCATTAGTTCCTCAACCAACTTTGTTGTCAATACTCCAAAACCAACTAGGGGTGGCACTAGATGCACTTACACTTTTATCTAGTATTTTCCTCCCGCTAAGATCATCTCTCTTAGGAACGATATTATAAATTTTAAACAACTTGATCATGAGCATGTTGCCCAATCTTGGGAAATAATGAAATTGATGATTCACAATTGCTCTACTCATGGTTTGAATTTATGGATGATCATACAAAATTTTTATGTCGGATTGAATTTTTATTCTAGAAATCTTTTAGATTCGGCGGCGGGAGGCACGTTTATGGAAATCACCTTAGGAGAAGCTACAAAACTACTTGATAATATTATGGCTAATTATTCTCTACTAGTAAAAAAGTGCATGCTATAGAAGAAATTAATGTTTTGAGTGGAAAGATGGATGAACTTATGAAATTGTTTGCTACTAAGAGTTCTCCTATTGATCCCAATGATATGCCTTAGTCTACTTTGATTGAGAATAATAATGAATCTATGGATGTGAATTTTGTTGGTAGAAATAATTTTGGAAACAATGCTTATAGAGGAAACTTTAATCCTAGACCGTTCCCTAGTAATTTCTCTAATAATTATGGAAATTCCTACAATAATTCTTACGGTAACTTTAATAAGATGCCCTCTGATTTTGAGAATAGTGTTAAAGAATTTATGATCTCTCAAAAGAATTTAATTGCCTTGCTTGAAGAAAAATTGCTCAAAGTTGATGATTTGGCTAGGAACGTTGATAGACTCTCGCTTGATGTTGATTATTTGAAACTTAGATCTACTCCTCCTAAGCATGATATCAATGAGTCTCTCAAAGCTATGAGAATTTCCATTGATGATTGCAAAGAAAGAACCGCTAGATTGCGTGCTAAAAAAGATTGCTTTGTAAAGGCGTGTTCTTCTAGTTTCCATGAAAATAATGATGAAGATCTTAAAGTTATTGATGTGTCCCCTATTAGATCTTTGTTTTGCAATATAAATCTTAACAATGATGGGATTGAAGATGAGTCAACTTTAGTTAAAAGGCGTCCCAATGATTCGGAGTTTTTAGATCTTGATGCTAAATTTGGTGAAAGTAGGATTGGAGAGGTCAAGACTTTAAATAGCATTGAACCCGCTATCTTGGATTTCAAGGAATTTAATTATGATAATTGTTCTTTAGAAGATTGTATTTCCTTGTTGCAATCCGTTGTGAATTCTCCTCATGCTTATAGTCAAAATAAAGCTTTTACCAAACATATTGTTGATGCCTTGATGCAATCTTTTGATGAAAAACTTAATTTGGAAGTTTCTATACCTAGAGAACTTAATGATGAGTGGGAACCTACTATAAAGATTAAAATTAAAGATCATGAGTGTTATGCTTTATGTTATTTGGGTGCTAGTGTTTCCACGATTCCGAAAACTTTATGTGATATTTTTATTGAATGGTGGAGCTGTCAGTTGGTGCAGTTCCAAGCAGAGCATCGTGGCGGGATCTACGTGTGAAGAGGAGTACGTAGCTGCTTCGGAAGCAGCAAATGAAGGAGTCTGGATAAAGGAGTTCATATCCGATCTAGGTGTAATACCTAGTGCATCGGGTCCAATGAAAATCTTTTGTGACAATACTGGAGCAATTGCCTTGGCGAAGGAATCCAGATTTCACAAAAGACCAAACACATCAAGAGACGCTTCAACTCCATTCTTGATCTAGTCAAGGAGAGAGACATAGAGATTTGCAAAATACATACGGATCTGAAAGTGGCAGACCCGTTGACTAAGTCTCTTCCACGAGCAAAACATGATCAACACCAAGACTCCATGGGTGTTAGAATCATTACAATGTAATCTAGATTATTGACTCTAGTGCAAGTGGGAGACTGAAGGAAATATGCCCTAGAGGTAATAATAAAGTCGTTCTTTTATGTTTCCTTATTTCATGATAAATTTTTATTATTCATGCTAGAATTTTATTTACCGGAAACTTGATACATGTGTGGATACATAGACAAAACACCGTGTCCCTAGTATGCCTCTAATTGACTAGCTCGTTAATCAAAGATGGTTAGGTTTCCTAGCCATAGACATGTGTTGTCATTTGATGAAAGGGATCACATCATTAGACCCATCCATTAGCTTAGCATAATGGTCGTTCAGTTTTATTGCTATTTCTTTCTTCATGTCAAATACATATTCCTCCAACTATGAGATTATGCAACTCCCGGATACCGGAGGAATGCCTTGTGTGCTATCAAACGTCACAACATAACTGGGTGATTATAAAGATGCTCTATAGGTACCTCCGAAGGTGTTTGTTGGGTTGACATAGATCGAGATTAGGATTTGTCACTTCGAGTATTGGAGAGGTATCTCTGGGCCCTCTCGGTAATGCACATCATAAGAAGACTTGCAAGCAAAGTGACTAATGAGTTAGTTGTAGGATGATGCATTAGGGAACGTGTAAAGAGACTTGCCGGTAACGAGATTGAACTAGGTATGAAGATATCGACGATCGAATCTCGGGAAAGTAACATACCGATGACAAAGGGAATAACGTAGTCATAACGGTTCAACCGATAAAGATCTTCATAGAATATGTGGGAGCCAATATGAGCATCCAGGTTCCGATATTGGTTATTGACCAGAGAGGTGTCTCGGTCATGTCTACATAGTTCTCGAACCCGTGGGGTCCGCACGCTTAACGTTCAATGACGATTTTGTATTATATGAGTTATGTGATTTGGTGACCAAATGTTGTTCAGAGTCTCGGATGATATCACGGACATGACGAGGAGTCTCGAAATGGTCAAGAGGTAAAGATTGATATATAGGATGATAGTATTCGGACATCGGAAGTGTTCCAGAGTGTATCGGGTACATATCGGAGTACCCGGGGGGTGGGGGGTTTACCGGAACCCCCGCAGGGAAAGATATGGGCTATATGTGCCATAGGAGGGGAGCACACCAGCCCACAAGGGATGGCGCGTGCCCCTTATGGTAGGAGGCCGAATAGGAGAAGGAGGTGGGGGTTCAACCCCCCTTTCCTTCCTCCTCCCCTCTTCCCTCTTTTCCCCCTTCCGGTAAAAGGAAAGGGGGAGGGGAGGGGGCGAATTGGACTAGGGGCCCAAGTAGGATTCCTCCTACTTGGGCGCGCCCTAGGCTGCCTCTGTCCCCCTCCCTCCTTTATATCCGTGGGGAGGGGGAGCCTAGAACACACACCAACGTTTGTTAGCCGTGTGCGGCACCCCCCTCCACAGTTTACGCCTCCGGTCATATTCACGTAGTGCTTAGGCGAAGCCCTGCACTGATAACTTCACCATCACCGTCACCACGCCATCGTGCTGACGGAACTCTTCTACTTCCTCGACACTCTGCTAGATCAAGAGTTCGAGGTACATCATCGAGTTGAACGTGTGCAGAACTTGGAGGTGCCGTATGTTCGGTACTTGATCGGTCGGAACGAGAAGAAGTTTGACTACATCAACCGCGTTGGCAAACGCTTCCGCTTTTGGTCTACGAGGGTACGTGGACACACTCTCCCCCTCTCGTTGCTATGCATCTCCTAGATAGATCTTGCGTGAGCGTTTGCTACGTTTCCCAACAAAACAACCACTTTGGCTGCAGGGTGACAGATGTGGCTGGCAATGGCAAAGGTGCTGCGAGCCGCCACTACTCACATGAGCTGCTACAAGCTCCCTGCCAGTGCTGCCAGGTGGCGCTTTTCCGTGCACTTTCAGTCCATGCGGATGCTGCTACAAGCCGGGGAGTGACGCTACAAGGGGATGACCATTGTGCTAGGTCGGTGACTGCTGCTAGTAGAGGAGGTCACTATGATTGTGGGCGACGGCTGTGCTACGAGCTCACTGGGGTCTTAACATAACCGCTGGTGCATAGGAGGTCATCGGTGCTCCAAGCTTGCAGGTCACAACAACACCACTGTTGTGATGTGGCGCACTGGTGTTGCGAGCTCGCTAGGGTCGCACCATACCTGTTGCTTTAGAGAGGTCGTCGGCACTGCGAATCTGCGATGGTGGACGACTCCAGGGTTGTGAGCTTGTCAGGGTCACAACATACCCGCTGCTGAGTAGTCATCGACGAAAAAGGGCAATGCCAACTGCAATGAGGGTTATGTTAAGGTGGCGATGACTGCAATCTCGGTGTTGTTGTACGGGGCGACTACAATGTCGGTGTTGTTGTATGGCGTCTTCTGCAATGTCGGCAATGCTGTGATGAAGTCCGACAGCGCAGTGCCGAGGGCTGCAAGGCGACCACAACGTCGTCCGTGTTGCAACGAGGGACCACAATGTTGCATGTGTTGTGATGAGAGACCGCAACATTGTCTGCGTTGCAATGGCTGACCGCAATGTCGTCCATGTTGCAATGACAATGATATGATGTGATCCAGTTGCTCCAAAAAAGAGATCGAACGGTTGTCGACCTGCACAATCTTCACAAAATATCAGCCGGCCAACTTTTTTCATTTCATAACAGATGGACAAACATACAATGTTTGGTACAGCTTAAGAGACATAGATCAACCGAACCACGCTTGTCTAGTTAAACTTTTAATTGATTCTGACCCATGGGATTGTCCCATTTTTAACTACAAATGTATCTTAGATAATTTATGACCACAATTTTTGTAGGGTTATATAACAGTATTACTTTTCCTTGTTATTCAGGCGATGAACTGATGAATTGATCAGAAGGTTCTCCATGTGGACTCGTGCATTTCCAGCTGCGGTGGCTGCTCGCACTCCATGTCCACCTTCGCCATGGCGTTCCCGAACAAGGCATCACCGCCGACGTCTCTCGGCAGCTGGCTGCACCCGGCGAACGGCGCCAGCGCCTTGTGCATGGCGGGGTTCGCAGAGAAAACGGTGCCGAGCAACCCCGGCGCCGCCGCAGCAGCCCAGGGGAGCATGGCGGCCGCGCCCTGGTTTGCCGCCGCCAGCCAGTTCATGTACGCGCCCATGTCGATCCGGTGGCCGAAGTTGTCACCGGAAGCGTTCGCGCCGGTCGGGGCGAAGCTGCCGAGCATGGAGGAGACGTCGATCTCCCCGAGCTCGCCGAGGGAGGCGTGACCGTCGTTGCATGGGGAGTCCATGTCGGGGCTGTCCTGTGGGTGCCTCATCTTCACTATCTGGCTCTTCTTGAACACCCTGCACACAACCCATTCCTCCTTCGAAAACCAAAGACGAAGGAACATTTCACACAACCATATTAGTAACAATCTAGCTCAAACTTCGAATATTTGTTGCAACAATTTTATAACAAGTTGCAGTTACTTGGCCTGATTAAGAGATGTGTCTATGTATACCTTGTTGGGTTTGTATGGGAACTTGTTTTGGATCCTGTACTCGTGCATGACCCAGCTGGTCTTCTCGCCCTTGGGAGCTCTACCTCCGTAGAACACTAGGGTTTTCTTCATGCCGACGAGCCTGCCGGCGTGGAAGATCTCCTTGTCCTTGCCGGTGGTCTTCCAGTAGCCGGATTCGGTGGCGCGATTCGTGCGGATGCCGGTCGGGTATTTCCGGTCGCGCATGCTGAAGAAGTACCACTCTTTCTCCCCCATGCTAGCTTTGCCTGCAGACGTACATCCATCAATATTTTTTAGTGCACGTACATCCATCGATTGGCAACCAATGTACGTAGGTCGTATGGGCCGGTGTATGCCAACTTGACATTGACAAGGACGACTAAGTTTTAGTACGCTTAAGTAACTACCATGTAAATCTAGAGTAGTGCGTACATAATAGTGACGGCCTGAATATGTGCATGTTATCAACTAGGTCAAGGCATTAGAAGTCTCACCAAATCGAGAAAAAACGAGGGAAGCCACAAGTAGACAAGATGGTTGAAAAGCAATTGGCACTAGTTCCGGTTTAATTTGCACACAAGAGTGAATGGCCAAAAAATAAATCCAGGGAACGAGCACAAAAATATATAGGTGACTAATTGGCGCATTGCACAAATTCAAATCAGTTTTTTTCCTTATAGTACGAGTGAATGTGCAACGGGTAGCTGGAACTGCAACTGGAACTAGCACTTACTTGGAAGGTCCCATGGCTCGCACTTGTTGAGATCGACGTCGGCGATGGCACGGGTGACGAAGGAGAAGTCGGAGACCTTGCGGCTGAGGTAGTAAGTGATGAGCTCCTCGTCCGTCGGGTGGAACCGGAACCCCGGGGGAAGGCCCTCCTCCATCCTGAGTCCTGACCTTCGATTCCGGCGCACCCGCTGGCTCTCTGGCGGCCGACTGCACAGCACAGTCCAGCAGCAGGAGCAGCTCAGCTCAGCAGGCAGTACAACGATCCATGGCAGAAGGAGATACGGTGTGCTTATATATCAACAACAAGGGCGCACATGTGTACGTGAAGACAAGAAAATGGAGTAATTAAAGTCACTCTTGTTGCGCATACTTCTAGAGCCCTGTTCGAGGTCTCAACAACCACGGCTAGGAAAGGGACGGGGAGGATTATTGGCGACGGCGACAGGTACGGATCCGGCGAAAAGGTCGGAGGAGGGAAGATCCACCCGTCGATTGCACGCGTGGGAGCTGCATGCATGGGTCATTGTACGTGAGAGCCTCGTGTTTTCCGGCCAACTCCAACCACTCAACCACCGGAGCTAGCTCGCTCTCCGGCGGAACGGCGACCCCTCTGTTGCCAGCTACGCACGGCGGCGTGACAGGAATAACTACAGTTTCTTAGTACTACTAGCAACGAATTACGACACTGTACTTGAGTTGATGAGAGGATTGGCACGCAATCAGACAGACGATTGTCGTCGGCGCTACACGTACGCGTGATCGGCTTTGCACTCTCGCACGTGTGAAAGTGACTGGTGGTGAATCGAGATGCGCTATATATCGCACGTACTCGATCGATATCGTACGTCTAGATTGGTGGTTGCGGTGCAGGAGGGTGGTCGTGGGGAATATATTCTTCATCGATCATGCAGGTTTGATTATGGCCTCCCGACCGGTTGGTTAATTTCCGGAGCCGATCCAATTAACAATGCCAAAAGATGCAACAAAGTGGAATCAAGGTAAGAGAATGGAGGAAATGTGACATGCTAAAATTTACCATCGAGTATGAGTATATGCTTTTTTTTTTAAAGAGGAAGACCCCCGGCCTCTGCATCTGGACGATGCATGCAGCCACTTTATTAATTATTCACACAAGACCTTACAAAGTCGTACAACAGTAAGTAAAAAACCACCGTCTAGGCAACATCTGTCGCTACTCCTATCCAGTTGATGTAGGGATGCTGATAATCTGAGCCTAATACCAAACAGACCTCGCAGCGAAACCTAACATCTAAGGCATGAGGTCCCAACCAGGACGCCTGCCGGGTATGGGGCACCCACCAGTCCGACGCACACCTCAACCAGGACGCCTTCCGGGCATGAGGCCACCGCAGCCACCTGCCATCAATCCATCTTCAGTGCTGTACTGCTGCATCTACCTTGCCCGGTCTAGCTGCCGTCGACGCCACCACAACGCCAAACAACGCCACCATCCTGCGCTCGTCCATCATAACACGCCCACTGGCGATACCCCGTTGCTCCATGCCGCTGAGACCCGCTGTTGTCGACGTGCCAGATACCATGCCGCTCCTCTTTCGCGAACATCACCTGCTGCCACTGGTCCCATCCCATCCGCCTGCAGTTCCTCTAACCGAGCACCCAAACGCCCCAGGTGACGCCTCCAAGAAGGGTACGACACATGCAGTGCCGCCGCCGCCCAATCTAAGGAGATTTTGGGTTTTCACCCAGGCATGGGGTCGGGGTGGAGGGCAGGGACCTCGACGGTGCCTCCAAGGAGGAGAACGGCGACCCTGGTCGTCGCCACCGTCGAGATGAACGAGTCATCCAGAGTTTCCTCCGGTCCGATGTCACCTCTACCAGCCCCCACGAACGGACCGAGGCCGATGACCGCGATCGTGAGCCACCACAGAGCCTGCAGCGCGGAGGAGGTCCAACCGGCAACTTATCGCCCACGCGGTCAAGACGCCGTACATCCACCCCCCGTCCACACCTTCCGAGGCCGCCGCCCCGGCATCCACCCACCGCACACATCCCATCGAAACATGAAGAAAGACCCACACCGCCGCCACCAGGGAGCACGACACCGCGAAAACCCAAGCCTGGCAGGACGAGGCAAGGCCACCCCGGCCAGATCCGGGCGGATCCGGCGAATCCCGGCCCACCAGCGGCCAGATCGGAGGAGCTGGCCCCGATCCTAGGGCAGGGGAATGTAGCGACCAAACCTCAAACAGTCTGATATCTGTGCATCAGTGTCATCCCTAGATCGGTAATGCTGACACGCACATTACTTGAAGGATTTATAACAGAGTAGCAATCACACACTTTATTACATCGAATGTCTCAAAAGAGAACTTATTACAATAAATATGGCTTAAGGCCATCTAATAACGATAACTGTGGAAGGCTTGGAAGATAAGCGAGTCCATCAACTCTAACGACATCACTGAGTATAAGATCACGACCTAAGGCACCTTACTCGTCGTCTGAAAGGTCTGCAACATGAAACGTTGCAGCCCGAAAACGGGTCAGCACATGAAATATGCTAGCAATATAACACATAGAGAGTAATGAACAGAATAATGCTATCACTACATGCATATATGGCTGTTGGAAAGCTCTATGGTTTCAGTTTTGCATAAAGCCAATTTTTCCCTACAACAAAGGAATAAATTTTATTTAACTATCATGGTGGTTGTTAAACATTGAGAAGGTTCCTCCAACTCAATCCCAATTAAACATCATCATTAACCCAACAAAATTAAATTAAGTAGCATGATGACATTCACATGATAATCCAGGTACTAGATACTCAAGATGTCCATAACCGGGGACACGGCTAACCATGATTAGTTTATACACTCTGCAGAGGTTTGCTCACTTTTCCCCGCAAGACTCGATCTCCTCCGTTTGATTTCTCGCACTACATGGTGTTTGAGAAACGGATGACCGAGACACAGTCTTTCAGAAGCATTAACTCTTTACTCCGTACCAACCTACATCCCCTCATCTGCTAGTCTACCACTGAAAGAGGTCACACAACATACTCAACTATGCTAGAGCCCATAGTAGCTTGCGACTGCACAGGGAAGTTTCTAGCATGAATAATCTCATGATCCCTTTGAGCCTGGGTGGCGGTCCATAGGAGAATCACATGGTACCCCGGGATTTCCAAAATTACAGGCAACACTGGGTTCCCCAGGTGCCTCAATCCACCCAGATGTGAATTTAAGTTGCCACCTTAAGTAAACCATTAATTTAACAATCTCACATCTATCATGGATACACTCACCCAATCCACGTCTACTAGCATAGCATAGCAATATAAGCAAACGTAGAGTAACTCCCAAAGGTTGATAATGAAACAGGTAGTAGGTTCTACCTCATCTACTTCCCAAAACCCACATATTAATCAGATCCTAATCATGCAATTGTTTGAGGATTAATCTAATGCAATAAAACTGGGTAGTAAAGAGGTATGATCAAAGTGTTAATTGCCTTGCTGATGATCCGCGAAACCTAGAGACTCGTAGTAGCAAGTGGCGCACTCTGGGTACTCTATCGCAAACAAACAAGCATACAATAAGCACTCACCTAATGCAGAGGTAAAACTCAAATAAGATATATAACCAGAAAGTTCAACTTAAGAACTCCGGTTTGCAAAAAGAATCAAATCAAACGAAGCAACGAAACTCAAATGACGAAAGAAACAAGCTTCGTTTACTAATCTAGACCTAAGTCAAATTTTAAAGTAGCAAAAACTTGTTTGAGTTGGTTAAACGGAAAAAAGATTTTTCGAGAGAAACTCTAGGCGCTTGAATCGCCTGATTCCGATAAACGAGCAAAACGTTATACTAGAACGAAAATCGGATCAGAAATCGTGATCGGAAATAATCGCGGAAAATCCGAGAAAAAGAAAAACGGACGAACAGGCTAACGAACAAATGTTCGTTGTCTGCGATTGAACGGTGAAATCTGTTTGTTAAAACGAACGAACGAACGGGCATTCGCTAAATAAACTAAACCGAAAAAATAAACCGAACCGGGTCTAATAAAACGAATCTACGATTTCAAAAAAAAACGATTGGTTTTCTCGCGAAAATCGAGACGGCGGCGGCTACGTCCGGCGGCGACGGGCTCGGCGAGGGCGGTGGGCTCCGGTGGGGTCGGAGGCGATCGGCGGCGAGGCGGTCGACGGCGGGGTCGGCGGCGG